>NC_142008.1:89195683-89541217 GCF_049901715.1 Pseudonaja textilis | reverse complement strand
CTGGTATCTTAGCTTCTGACAGTGCTTCATTGTACATCTCTAGCATTGGGAAACTTAATATATCTCATAAATGTTTATAAAAAGTTCTGCCGGCAACCCATCTGGCCCTGGTGTTTTGTCACTCTTTTGTTTTTTAATCGCTTCTGTCAATTCCATCATTATTCTTTCATTTAACATAGTTTTTACTGTTTCAGATACCTCTGGTAATTCTACCTTTTCAAAATATTGTTATTTTTTTCCTCTGACACTTTTTCTTGATCATATAGTTTTCTTTAAAATTCCTGAATTACGTTCTTTTTGTTCTCATTTTGATACTATGCAGCTCCCTTCTCATCTTGCAATTTACTAATCAGTTTCTTCTCTTTTTCAGCTTATAAAGTAGCCATCTTCCTGTATTGCCATTTTTTTTTAAAAAAAATGATTTGCTCTTTTAATTTGTTATGCCAATTCTTTTTCCATTAAATTTAATTTATGTTTTATTATTTCCATTTGCGTTTTTAAATTTCCCTTCTGCAGTTCTTTTTGTAAGTCAAATTCAAGTCTTTCATACCCTTGTTCTAGTATCTTTTGACGTTGTTTCTTTTTCTTGTTTTTCTTGCTGTATAAATCATAGCTAACTGCCCGACATGCTTTTGCTGTGTCCCATATATTTTGTAATGAAGTCTTTCCTGTTCACTTTGAAGAAAAATTCATTTTTTTTCTATTGTTTTAATACATATTTTATCTTTTAGTATCTATTGATTCAATGTCCATAAGTGGGTGGAAGAACAGTGGTGATATTGATAAACAGTACAGAAAAGAGGCCTACCGCTAATGGGCTGAGAAGAAGCATTGGCGGTTACTTCCTCCTATGCCTCAGCCTCGCTGCCGTGCTACAGCCTGTCACGCAAAACCTAATGTGGCAGAAGGACCATATCCGGCAGATACAGGAGATACAGCAACATTCTTTAAGTTCAGGGATGGGATTCAAATTTTTTAATAACTGGTTTTGTGGGCATGGCTTAGTTGTTGATCATGTGACTGTATGGGCATTGCCAACTGAACATCACTCACGTCTCCTCGCCTAGCCTGTCATGACATTGGAGATGCTGCAGCGGTCGTAAGTGTGAAAAACGGTCATATCACTTTGTTCAGTGCCATTGTAACTTTGAATGGTCACTAAATGAACTATTGTAAATCAGGGATTACCTGTACAATATAAAAAGCTTCTTTGCTTACAAAAAGCTGCCCCAATCATTAAATTAAAAATAACTGCAAGCTGGAGTTACAAATCAGGCAGGGTGCCAGAGTACCTTGAGAAATTAAAATAGTTAAAATGCAATGATAACTATCAGCAGCCAACTCTTGCTCATAAAGTGAAACCCTTTAGCAGAGAGATCATTTAAGCTCTCCAGAAAGAGCACACCCAGGAGAAGCAATCCTTAGATCCATTTGCACCACTTAAAGACACCAGCTGGTCTTACTCACCTCACGAGATATCCTAAGGAAATCATCCAGATTTAAGGAAAGATCACATGTTCCTCCAAAAAGGCAGTAAAAAAATCAGTGCCAAGCTTGCATCCTGCTTCTTGGAAGTACACCCAAAAGGACAGTGCCAGATACCATTAGAGCAGTGAAGGAAGACCACCACCCCCACTCCCCAGATAGAAAAAGAAACTATGAGACAGGAAAAATTCAAACACAATACAAATAATTAAATCACAACAGTAGCTGTTGCTTGTGAAACCAATTATCAGAAGAAATAGACACAGGAACTAGCCAGATTTCTCAACCCAGTTTTTTTTCAGGAACAGAGATCAATCTTTTTCTTTCCAAACAAAGCTGAATAGGGGAATTTATCCCATCTATAAATACAGGATTAAATGTCACCAAGTACAGAATTAAACTTCACCAAAAAAACAGTTTTAAACCAAAACTCAGGAAGTTTATGTAAACTCATGTTTGAATGTCAATCTTTCTAGCTAACCAAGAAGCCTTGCTGAATGTCACTCATCTTGGTTCCTTGTCATTAAAAAGCTTCTTTTCGTAGCTCTGCTTGTTATTCAATTATTTCTTCAAAGTGATGATCATTGCATGCTGGCTGGAAGTATTTCCAGGGGAGTATTTCTTCCTAACAAGCTTAAAACAACTCTTCCCCTTTTAAGAAAAATATCAGGAAAGAAAAAAAAACCTCTTTCAGAGACAGTAGATCTAGGCATACTGCAAGAATGTAATAAGGGTGGAAAAAAACAAAAAGAGATTTTTTCTAACTACTGGTTCTCCCAAATGCTTAGAAAGTTAACAAGGGGTTCTATAGGACCAGTCAGAACTGGTAGAATCCCCCACCTGCTTAAGTTTATGGAGAATGCCTTGGTCTCAGATAGAATGTTAAGCTTGAATAAATGCCATTAGAAATACTCTGTTTTTGCAGCAAACTTTAAAAGAAGAAGAAAAAAAACCCAAAAGTTTATTCTTCCAAGTTGTTCAAATTACAGCAGACAAAAAAACAAAAAACAAAAACAAAATCTTAAACAGATTTTACCATTTTGAAAATAGCCAGTCCAGTCGACATCCGGCCCGGCGCCTCCAATTGCCACCACCTTGGTTATTTTTAAATCGATTCGAAGTTTTCCTATAGCTAAATCACTTACAGGACCATAGAGATATGAATATATTATACTTTCGGCTTTAATAGTCGCTGGTTGCGATCATAGATGTAAGAATGGTTCAAAAAAAAATTTCTCACAATTTTTGTTTTTTAAAATTGGCTTCCTGCTTATTTTTGGTCTCTTTAGTCTTTTTTTCCCAAGTTGCAAAATAGAGAAAACAGAACAAATCCAAGCTAGTTAAACAAAACACCTTAAGCTGTAATGCCAAATGGATACCACTGTAGGAAAAGTACTGTCAGCTTCTTCATCCAATTAAGGTCCAAAGTATTGTACATATTTGTAGGTTTTTGGATGTTGGCAGTTGCTAAGGTGAAATAAAACTGGGTTTTGTTGTTTTTAACATGTTGACCAGATTGCCTATATGTTTCCTTAGTGGATCAGATGTGTCTAGATGAGCCATGATAGGCAATATTTATTTTACATCAATATTTATGCTTAACTTTTAATCATCCAGGGAAGAAATTATTGTATTAGATGACATAAAGAGTACAAAAAAGGTGACTGGCTCATTTACAGACCTTAAAATTATGATTCTTTAGTGTGAATTCCTATTTTAGTTTAACATGTTTATTCATTCTTATAGTATATGTCGCAAAGGTCTGCAGTATGATGGATCTTATTATTTATGAGCAAATTAAATCAATGAAAGATGCAGCAGTAATAAGAAATTCTGAAAATGAGTGTCAAGAATGAATGCAAAAATGGTTGTGAAAGAAATTAACTCTAACTGAACCTAACCTAACCTAACCTTAGAATGGCTGAAAGAAGAGTACAAGTCCTATATGAAAAAGTATTAGGACACAGATTAATCTCAGCCAAATGTGTTAAAGTCAAATAGACTAGAATAAGAGGAGACAGTCATAGGAATAGGCATAGGATAAACAGAATTGGAAGGTACCTTGGAGGTCTTCTAGTCCAATTACCTTCTCAAGGAGAAGACTATAGCATTCCAAACAAATGGCTGTCTAGCCTATTCTTAAAAACCTCCAGTGATAAGAGCACCCACAACTTCCGAAAGCAAGCTGTTTCACTGGTTTAGTTGTTTTCCCTGTCAGGAAATTTGTCCTTAGTTCTTTGTTGTTTTTCTTCTTGATTAGTTTCCATCCATTGTTTCTTCTCATCTTCTGTGCTTTGGAGAATAGGTTGACCTTCTTTGTGGCTTTCTGGTTCTAGACTGTTAATAAGGCTTCTACAGGACCATGCAGCAAATTCTTTAGGATATCCCCCACTTCTGAAACCCATTTGGGTCCATTAGTCTTGGGGGGTGCTATTCTGATGGGTCCAGTTTCCAAGCAGAGATGGGTGGTATAGGAGAATCTCAGGATATAAGGGTGTGATCTGACCATGATAGGGTGGATAATATTTAATTACCCACCAGAACACTTTGTCACTGCTCTGATAAGAATATTAGATCTGGTGTGTGACACAAGAATCGGATCTGTGACAATCTAGAATAGGCCCATGGCCATCATGAAGATCATGAATTCCTGAGTTGCTTCTGAAGCTGAACACAGGAAAGGCAAGTTGAAGTCATCCAGAACTATAGGTTTGGGGCACTCCACTGATGAGGGAGGTAGGGAGGGAGAGCTTTCTTCATGGGTTTGTAAACACCAGACAGTTCGGAATCACTAATCTCTATGTTGAAATAATAAGCATTACCTTCTCTTAACTCTTTTTTCTCTCAGCCAAAATTTGGTTAAACACAAAATCTAGCAAAGGTGATTTATTATTGTACATTTTTATTTGAGTCAGGCTGTAATACATAAACAGAGCACTGAATATTGTTATGAATACATTAAAGATCCAGAGATGACGTTCTTGTGCACACAGATATATTCAGAGATCACAGTCTGCAAAAATATTAGGACTTGTGTTTGTGCAACTAAAAGTATTACCTGCATAAATACCAAAACTGGAATGCACACAACGTTCACATTTGAACATGAGCTTATATTACCAGTTTTACATTTTTTTAAATTATTATACCAAATCAGATTATTATCAAATCAGATGTATTCCCTCAGACCAGAAATAAAGGCTAATGATTAATATAAAATAAAGGATACAGAGAAGACAAATTTATCAGAAAATTATACACAGCTTGGAAGGAAAGTTTTTAAAGATTTTGATCATACAGGTACATTGACCCTCTCTAGCTTTTCAAGTCTAATGAGGTCACAGATTAAGATAAAAAACATTAACATTTGGCCCCAGTTACTGAAGTGAGGGAATGAAGACAAAATAAACATGCATAACGGAACAAGCAAAGACAGTGCAACTTCTTTAATATATTAAATACAACAGGAAGTATGTTTTGGTTTATCATTATTTATGGAATCCACATCTAAGCCTAGAAAAGCCTTATACAGAATTTCAACTCAGTCTGTTTTACAACCAAGCCATATATAGTGTAGTCATATTTATTGGTCTTCTATAAAAGCAATTTATTTTGTTCCATTCAGTTTTCACATAGTCATATGCTCCGGTAAGACATAAGAGATATCGTCCCAAGGATGACGATACAGACCTTGTTTCAATCTTTTCTGATCCAGATAGTGTCCTAAAATAAAATGTTTTTATTTAATATTTCTCTTTAGATATAGTCTTTAAAAAGACATAAATGATGGAAACTGAACTTCATTCTATTTATTCCAAATACCCACTTAGCCACATCTCAGAGCACTTACGCAGACAGGACAAAGTACAAATCAGAAGGCTTATGGTCTTTAATAGAGATAGTTTGGGTTGTTTCCTAAGCTTTAAAGAAGAAACAAGAAACCCTTCAATTTGTGAAGCCCCTAAAATAATTCTGCTCTTCTGAAATAAATAACAGGCAAAATTAACATAATATGTCTCCATTAAAGTTAACACATGGTTCAACTGCCCTTCCTTCCCCCTCACTGCCACTAAAAACAAGATTAGGGAAAGAGGGTTCAAAAATTGTGTTCTTGTAATCTCTGTGCTATATTCATTACATCTCTGCTATGCTCCTTTTAGTTGTCTAGAATTTTGGGGGAAAGGGGATAGCCCATAGAAAAACAGCTGTTCTAAATGAACCAAGGAGCAAAGTGATTTCTTTAGAAGATCTGCTCAAGTAGTAGGGAATTAGAATCCTCTTCCATGTATATTGCATGCACTTTTCTGTCCAGATGTTGCCTGGAATATTGCCTCCTTCCCATAGCTGAAAGAGTAATTAGCTCAAGATCATTCACCTGGCTTAACCGCATAACATAAAAGACTCACCAATGAAACCCATGCTTCTGCCAAGCACAAAAATGCCATTGAGGGCACCAATCTCAATATATTCATCAGCTTCTTCCCTGCAGTAAAAAAACAAAAACAAATGATACTTATTTAAATGTTACACTTTAAAATTATATAGTAAGCTGTATTTGCAGAAAAACAGACATTTTTATAACCAGCTAAATAAAAGTTTCATCAAGTCTGCAAAACAGACTTTACAAGACAATGGCAAGAGAAACATGGTATGTTTTCTTTGATATTGGGACAAGGCCATAAGTTCACAAAATATTCTATTCCATATTCTGGTTGAATGAATTCACCCAATTTGATTTATTGTTATTAAGTGAAGTTTTCTCAAAAACTGCTCTCCTATTATCATAAAACAGGATTATCCCTGCTTTTTAAAAAATCAAATCCCCACAAGTGGGATCCACTGATATTAAATAATTCAAAGGATAACCTTGTCTGTATTATTTTCCTTTAAACCTTAGTAACATGTTATTTTTGCTTAATGAGGTTTATAAAGCAACTTTGGTTGCAGAATTGGAAAAAATAACTTTCAGAGATTTTGAAAGGTTGAGAATATATTCTTGTCTTATTAAAAGGCAATTATACATATGATTGCCAATTTCTTTAAAGTTTGGAGTTGCCTCTAAATGGAGAGAACATACATAGTTTTTAAAAAGTGTCCCTTTTGAGATGGCATATTTCATAAGATTGTTGACCGAGTTTCCATTATCCCTGCTTCAATTGTTCTAGTCTAGCTAATCACTTTGACAAAGCTCTGGCTGGCCTCCAGTTCCAATTTTGTATTTAACAACTTGGGAAGATTCATATAAGTAGAAACAAAATAACATCAATTAAAGTAAAATACTATACAAACACACACAAAGTGATCTGCTGGCAACATACCGCCATTAAGTATTCTTTAATTGCAATTTTGGTGTCCATATATGACAGAAAACACATATCCATCCTATCCTGATATTGAATTCTACCCAGCTGTAGGACAGAAGAGTGCAGCTATACTCGAATTTCTAGCTATAATAAAGCATTTAATTACTTTGCTTCTCAGTTTTGAAGAAAAGCTGTAAGCATTATTGTACTAAAGTTGAGTACAAAGAAGAGGGGGCAGCACAAATAAATTAGAAAGACCCTAAAGGATTTGTTTGTGTTTATTGCTAATATTACTTCATTGGTAAGTTTGCATATGTGTAGTGCCTGATTCATTTTAAATTTCTGTACAGTGTGCAACAGTTTCAAGTGCTTAGCCTTATTATATGCCTGCTTTCTTCAATATACTATTCCTCATATTTGGTCAGCCTTAACTCCCAGAATTTTCGGTTGCATGAGGAAGATATGTATTGAGTGGGGATCCTTTAATAGCTTGAATAGCAACATGAATAGGGGATATGCATACTCTGATAAAACCATGTAAAATTCAGAATTTGCAAAAGTCTTCTCCAAATCCTTAACAAAATAAAGAGGGAACAGATACAGATGAGAATCTATCATTATTGCCAGGATTCCTAATCTATTATGTCCCAGAAACATCATTACATGCCAGTACAGTATTGGCCTCTGATTTTTCTGCTGCTGAAACAGATATTCCTGCAAACTTTGTCCCAGTGTGGTCTCTCTCCATTTTAAGTTTTAAAATTTTTATTTATTTATTGAATTTATATTGCCACCTATTTGCCCATGGCCACTCGAGGCAGCTTACAGAATTTAAAACCATATTTAAAAAAAAAACAATAAAAACTAACAAAAAAGAATCAAGTAAATTAATAAAATACAATAGCACAAAATCTCAGGGGGAAATCAACCCCCAACTCCCACCCACCCCACCTTGCTGACATCACACAAGCCATTTGATGGACTTCATCCTCCTCTAGGTTCCCCAGGCCTGCTGGCAGAACCAGGTCTTCAATGTCTTCCAGAAGAGTATTAGAAAGGGGGGCATTCTAGTCTCTGGAAGAATGATGTTCCAGAGAGTGGGACCCACTATGGGGAAGGCCCTTCTTCTAGGTCCCACCAGGTGTATCTTCCTCAGGGATGGGACCCGCAACATTCCCTGCTTCCCTCTCTGATGGATCGGGTAGATGTGACCGGCAAGAGACAGTCCTTCAGATCACCTGGTCCCAACTCATGAAGGGTTTTAAAGGGGACAACCAACACTTGAATTGCATCAGGAAGCAAATCGGCAACCAATGCAGCTCCTGCAGGAGAGGCGAAACATGTGAACACTCTGGTCTGCACAAAACCATGCGGACTGCTGTATTTTGCATCAACTGGAGCTTCCGGATGCTGTTCAAGGGCAGCCCCATGTAGAGCACGTTACAATAATCAAGATGGGAAGTGACTAGGACATGTGTAACTGTGAGTAGGGACTGTTGGTCCAGGAAAGGGTATATTTGATGCACAACCCTCAGTTGCGCAAAAGCCCTCCTGGCCATGACTGCCACCTGCTTTTTGAGCAGGAGTGAGTAGCAAAAACCCGAGATTACACACAGGGTCTGGTTGGGGTAGTTCCACCCCATCCAAGACCAAAGGTAGCAATTGTCCTTGAGCCAACGAACCCCAAACCCAGAGCCATTCGGTCTTGCAAGGGTTTTGTTTCAACACATTACTTCCCATCCAGCCTCTAACAGCCTCCAGGCATTGTGAGAAAGAGGACATAGCAACACTTAACTCACCATGGGCCGAGACATACAGCTGAATATCATCAACATATTGGTGATACCTCAGTCCATGGTGATGGATGATCTCACCCAGGGGCTTCATATAAATGTTGAACAGGAGCAGAGAGAGTACCGAGCCTAGTAGAACCCGGTAAAGCAGTGGGTGAGGCTGGATCACTCACCTTCTATCAACACTGACTGAGAGTGGCCACAGAGGAAGGAAGTGAACCAGGAAAAGCACAAGGCCTTCCACTCCCATCCTCCAAAGCCATCCCAGGAGAATTCTATGGTCAATGGCATCAAAAGCTGCTGAGCAGTCAAGTAGAGCAAGGATGGATGCACTACCCCCATCCCACTCCTGCCAGAAATCATCCAAAAGTGTGACCAAATTCAGGGCTGAATCCTAAATCCTAGGTGTCAAGATAATCCGTTTCATCCATAAACCTCTGGAGCTGCTGCACGACCACCTTCTCAACAACCTTCCCCCAAAAGGGAAGGTTGGAAATTATCCAACTGGGTGGAGTCCAGCAATGGCTTCTTAAGAAGAGGGTGGACCATAGCCTCCTTAAAGTGCTGGGACACTGTCCCCTCCTGTAAGGAAGCATTAATCATCACCAGACTCCACCCACTTGTCACATCTTGGAAAGCTTTCACAAGCTAGGAGGGACAGAGGTCTAAAAACACAGGTGCTTACGCACACTCCCTAGTATCCTGTCCACTTCCTCAGGAGCAACAGGGTCAAACTGTTCTCAGGAAACAGGGCAAGAACCTACCTCAGAAGCTTTCACCAGACCAGCAACCATGCCGGCATCTAACTGGGAACGAAGTTGAGCGATTTTGTCTTCCAGAAAATCCAGAAATTTCTCAACGCGTCCCTTCAGGTGGGCCTCAATCTCCTCCTTCCCTAGGAGGAGGCAGCTCACCTTAAAGACGGTCTCTGGACAATTATCTGCACACACAATCAGTGTGGAGAAGTATTTACACTTTGCTGCATGAATCGCCACAAGGTAGGCCTTAGTAGCAGCTTTTTCCCATGTTTGATTGAGTTCATCCCCTGTCTTCCGCCAGCGGCGCTTTAGATGTCTCCTCATGTGTTTCATCCCTCTCAGTTTCTCTGTATACCATGGGGCACGGAGAGGTCCATGGGTGAGGAAAGGTCGCAAGGGTGCAATCCTATCCAGAGCCTCAGTCATCTTCCTATTCCAAACAGTGACTAAGAGCTCAGCTGGACTGCACAGTAGATCTACAGTTATAACCCCAAGCTCCTTCTGGAACCCATCCGGGTCCATTAATTGACAGCGGTGGACAAATCTAATAGGTCCTGCCTCCCTACGGAGGGTTGTGGTACAGCTTTTGAGAAACTCATTGCCACCAGACTGTGATCTGACCATGACAAGGGACCAAGGACAGGCCTACCAATTCCAGGACACGTAAACACTGCTCCAACAAGAACACCAAATCGGGTGTGTGACCACTATTACTAGTTGGGCTCTGGAAGACCTGGGACAGGCCCATGGTTTCCATGAAATCTCGGGCTACCTCTGCCTCTGTTCCCAGAGAAGGCAGTTGAAATCCCTTCAAACTATAAGCCTGGGGAATTCCACCACCAGCCCTGTGGTGAGGTCCAGGACCCCAGGTAGGGAAGCTGCCATGCAGCAGGGAGGCTGGTACAGCAGCAGCAATCCTACCTGATCCCTTGAGCCCAACCTAAGAAAAAAGGGTCTCATAGATGGGCAATTGTGAAACAGTGCGTCTGGAGGCTACTAGAGATTCTCTGATAACAACAGCAACACTTCCTCCCTAGCCCTGAGGTCTAGACTGGTGCCATGGTTGATAACCCACTGGGCACATTTCCACAAGGGGAACACCTCCCTCTGGGCCCAGCCAGGTCTTGGTTATACAAGCCAGATCAGCCTTCTCTTCGAGGATCAAATCGGCAGTAAGGCTAGCGTTATTGCAGGCTGATCTGACATTTAAAAGCAGCAGCCTAAGACCAGGGCCTTTTGTTCTCTTTGTTCTTGTTTTTGCAAACAACAATAAAAACTTATAGTGATCCTGACAACATGGAAACCAATGTGCAGAGAGGAGGGAAAAGATCATCCTTGTTTCAGCCCTTTTGATTCCCAAAAGATTCTATTTGGGCTGAGATTTTGGAAGACAAAAATGGAGAAGGCAAATTACTTTTTGCAGGGGAAGTTGTGCTTTCAGCTAATTTTGCATCTTATATTTTTGAAATATTAATTAATTAAACAATATTTGAATAATGTAACACTGGATAAAAGCTATCTTATAACAAACCATGGTCCTAGAATATTGGTGAGGCTTTCATTAACCACATTATATATAAACCATGGTCTAGAGGCAGTCATTGTTAGCATTTCACTATGGATGATTGTATTTATCCCTTTCTTTAAAAAGTTGCAGCACAAATATAATCCTAAAACTAAATAGAATGAATGAAACTGGCTATAATGCCTATTCTGTCAATAAGCTAAAATTTTCTTTCATATGCATTATATCCAGAATGCCTGCAACTATTATTATTTTTGGGCAGGGGAGATTTATTATAACCAAGCTTCTAAACTGTAACAAAGATTAATAAGAAATTGATTGCTTACCGTGTAAAAGAACCACAGTTCCTAAGTACATCAACAAAGGCCACACCAATAAATCCATCAACATTCAGGATAAGGTTAGGTTTCTAGATTGAAGAAGGTTGAGAAAAAATGAGATTTTAACAATAAGAGGAACTTTTAATCCAGATGAAAGTATTGCCAGCATTGGTGATATCTATTAATGGTTATACTCCTCAAAAACAACAAAAGTAATAAACCATATATGATTATTTTTAAGATCTTTTATTGCTGCACTGGAGGTAGAGTTTTGAAAGTAATTCCTAATTCCATTAATTAAATTACTATTTGTAAAGCTCCCTATGTGTAACCTCACATAATTGACTAAATTATGCAGTAACATTTTCTATCATAGTTCCTTTATCTCTGATTATTTTGTTTCTGTTTAAAGTATATATTGTTATCGAGTTCTCTGTCTTGAATCTATAGGCAACATACGATGTTTTCTTTGGGTTCAGATTTCTATAAACAACATTTCATAAGCTAATGCAATGTTACGTGATGACACGTAGAGACAAGCAAAAGAATAGCTTCCAGATAATTGAAAGGCAATATTTAAAAATAGGAAATACATGCTAATAACAAAGAACAAATATTTATAACAATAGCTGATGTAGTTTTAAATAGAGAACCCAAGTACTTTCATGCTAAAACTGTCATAAAAAGATGTTACCTTGGAAGTAGTAATTTTTTCCACTTCCAGTGCATAATCTAGAAGAGGTGTTGCGGGGAAATGCTGTTTTACATAATCTTTAAGGATCTGAACTCTCATATCTGGGTTGTTGATCTACAAAGTTAAAAGAAACAATAAAAGAAACCACACAGTTTAAAACTAGCAAGCACTCAGGATCAAAAGTATTTTCACACCATGGCCAAATTCTTTGAAATCCTGAACTGAATTCAGGATTAGGCTATGTTACTATCAGTGGGAATCTACTATCTCTCTAAGCAGGCAAGCAACTTACTGATTTAACTCGATGGCCAATGCCCATGATTAATTTCCCTTCCTTCTTCATCTTGTTCACAAACTCCATGGGAATGATGCCACTGTCAAATGCCTTGCTGAACATTTTTGCTGCTGCATCCAAGGCGCCACCAAAACGATCTCCCTGGAGGACATTGGTAAGCAGAGAAAAAGTCAAACTGAAAATATTTTTCTCCTGGAGCAGACAATCCTGTGATCAAGCTTAAAAGTCTAAGCAGGAGAAATGGAGACAGCAGATAACAGACATTCTTTAACAGCTCCCAACAGATCCAAAGAGGGTGCATCACTGATTTCAAACTCCTTTGCCTGCTTTGGATACAAATACTGCACAAGTCATGAAATTAGTATGTCAATGAGATCGAGGTTAGAAAAAGCATCTAGCCTCTTCAATAACAACGGACATTTGGAGCAGAAGCGTGAGTTAGCTATCATAGGAAGAAACATTTTTCAATGCAGTCTGTGTCCCTTATAGCTTTAGCTTATGGAATTCAGTCACAAGTTCTTGAGCAAAACCAAATTTATCCTGGCAATTTCAAAACAAAAAACAAAAACCACCAGTTTAATAAACAGGTTTATTGCTCACCTACCAGGCAAGCAATAAGTCCAGAAATTCAAACAACACAGTTTCTATTTTATCATCTTTGGTTAGGACTGTGTATTTAACTAACCAGTTACTTCTGTCTGCTGAATTCACCTAAGCAAACTGAAAGTGATCTCATTTTACATGAAATAACCAGCAGAAACTCAGTATTTCCAAAAATGTGTTGTATATAATGTAGCTTTCTCTTAAAATATAAAATTCTTTGTTATCAGCTTTGTCAGCACAGCTCCAGAAGCATCAGATGAATGCTAGAACTGAAGTGATCTTCAGTCCAGGAGTCTTTCTTCAAAACTGGCATATGTTGTGAACTATAAGAAGAGAAGTAAGAGCCCTGGCTACAAATACACTAATTTCATCCACTCTTGGCAATGCTTACGATTGTGAGTAGACCTGATGTGAGACTGGAGACAAGGTCCTTTCCAGCTCTTGCACAGACAATAGTGTTATGGGCTCCCGAAACTGCTGGACCATGATCAGCTGTCACCATCAGACACATCTCCATAAACTGGCAGGCGTATTTAGGCAACCTGAAGAGACAAAGATTTCATAAAGTTCCCTTTAGAACTGCATGTCAATTATTAAGATGTTATTACAAAGACAATTGGTGAACAGTGGCGTCCTTTTTAAAAAACAAACTCAAAACTTAAGGTAGCCTTCTCCAATTTAATGTCTGCCAGTTAGATTGTTACTGCAAGACCTAGACTTCCCAACCAGCATCTACAGAAAGCCAGCGGAGATCAGATGACTTAAAAAAGCATTTGTAGTTTCCATATTAGAAGCTGTTCTTCGAGAAATAGCATACCGTGCAGTTTAAAAACTATTTAGAAACAGCATAGGCTATTTACTGAAGGAAATATTTTTAAAAATGGGTCAGGAATATCTTACTTGGCCATTGGTCCCAGTGACAGAGGAGCTCTCACAACTCCTCACAATCTAGTCAGCTAATGTTAAATCACATTTTGTCCTTTCTAAACTTTCCTAAATCGCAGTATATTCAAAGCAAGAGGCCCAGGAAACTATCAAGAATACCTACCAGTCAATATAGTACACACATTTTGATGAAACATTTTCATAAATTAATATTGGGATAAAGGGAAAGAGGGGGAAAGATCCATTTAATCCCAAACATATTATTATAATGCAAATGCTCTACAATATATGTAGTAGTTAATGTGAGATTTATGTTGTTTTTCTTCTTTTTGAATAATACTTTCAAATATTAAAATATGCTGTGTAAAAAAGCTTACGTATTATCTGTCATGACTCTACACCAGAATATTTTGGAAGTTTTCCAGTTTCAAATAATCCTTGCCTCCCTCATCCACTATATGCAGAGAAATGATCCTACATACTGCAGAGAATGCTGAAAAGCATATTTAAGTGGACACTTACATAGTGCAGTGCATCATTAGAGCTTCCAACATATGAAGCATTACCAAAACTCTGCAGAATGAGACTAGGCCTTAGGATACACCTTTTCTCATGTTATATACTATACAGAGAAGGGTTAGCAGAGGGCACTGTCAGAAATCCATCATTATCATTATTGTCATAGGTATAATCATATATTGCAGTAACATCTAGAAGAGGACTGTCAAACTCACAATCCACAGGCCTGATGTGTCATGCGCTGGCCATGCTCATGCCTGGTTTAGCGAAGGGGAAAGTTGCGATACATCATGTGATGATGCCATGATGACACGAGTTTGACACCCCTATTCTAGAAGATAAACAGGCTGCCTGCATCTCTAAGCCATGTCAGCATTTCTCTTCCATCCATTTTACTCTTTATACCTTTCATATATATTTATATGATTATCCTGTCTTTACTCAGTTGTTTCCATTTTTGTCATCTTCTCCTGACACCCATGGTCAAGAGAACAACTTTCAGAAATGAATCAGAAGCCAGCAACTCAACCCTCAACTGTTTAAGGAATTTTCTAATATAAATACCATTTATTTGCCCCATATTTCTGTCTAGAAGAGCTAGACAGCATCTCTCAGAGGCCTGCCTCAGAAATTTAGCTGTTAACACTCAATAGTTAAAGTGAATATTTCAATGGAAAGTTTATTCCAGTTATTTAAAATCTGTTTTCACAATCAAAATCAGCACCACTCTGAAAACACCCAAAGCTCTCAAAAAAAAGATAAGATAACATTGTTAAGTTTCCCCTAAACCACCAGAAAAACAATTTACCTTCTCTGGAACCACAGCAGACCCAAGACACCACCAATTCCCATCTCTTCCTTGAAGACCTCAGTGATTGGCATGCCGGCATAGATCAGTTCCTGACCTCGCTCATCACAGATGCTCGTCATGAAAGAAGCTGGTTTCCGGATTAAACCAAGCTCCTAAAGAATAGAAAATAGATGGTTAAAAAATCCCAAACATGGCAGCCCTGTCTTAATTTTCAATTTGAATTTTTTTAATTTGAGTTGGTAGACTCATATCAATTTAGACTCATATCAGGCTTACACAGATAAATATTTTTCTATAAAAATAATATGTTCTACTGAAATCTAGTCCAAAATATTTTACTACTTGAGAGATTAAGTAGCATATCATGTCTACCTCTCCAATCATCACAGTTCCTAAGATCCAAAGTCAAATGATACTGAAAATCAACTACCTCTTTTTGCCTAGAGATAGGACCAGCCTTGTTTCCAGGGAACATGCAGGATATGTTGGTCCTTTGGACTAGTTTTCTAGGTAAAATAAGTGCTTTTCCATGGAACAGTGTTGACTTACTGGTGCCCCTGCCTATGGTACTTAATGGTAAAATTCAAAGTGTACTATTCCAATCTTTAATTATATTATTAATTGTATGTTCTGACAGACAGACAGACAGACACTCCATGCTTCACTCAAGTAATTCATTTTTGCAAAAAAATAATGGGAGAGAACTAAGCTGACCATTTAATTACAATCAAATATATCAGTAAACATTTTTACAAGTTATCATCTATATATCAAGTGTCTCCAATCTGTGGCTGTAGCCCACTACCATTCCATGATGACAGCTATAGAAGTGGTGAGTGGTGAATAATGGGCCAGTGCGTACAGCCCAACTTATGTGAGTGCCAGGCACTGGCGCTTGAAGCCTCACTTGTGCAAGCAATGGGTGCTAGCACTCAAAGCCCCACTCGTGTGAGGGGCAGGCACTGGTATTCACAGCCCCACTTTGTGCCAGCTAAATGAAGCTGTTCATGCACATATGCACCTGCCCATCACTTAAAATAATCCCCTCTTCTATCCCTCTTCGGGCCACCAACCCAGAAAGGTTAGGAAATGCTGATCTACGTAGTACGTTTTAAGAATTTCAAGCTCATTCAGCCGTTCACCTCCGATGTGTACCTCTTCTAGACTATTAAGAATAAACCTACTCTTGCCCAGGAGTAATCCATTGGTACAGTTGGAGGAGGAACTTCCTGTGCTGGCTCAATTACTCCCTTAGAAACCAGATCCTCATACACTGACCTATTGAAAGGAAAGAAAATAATGTTAATTTCTTACAGATTTACCCAATGATTATGTACTGGGTTTGTTATATCTGCTTTGAAGATCATCTCTTTATACTCATGGATAGTGGCCGCTAGGTTTCTACAAAGTCAATAATCAATTAAGACTCACTCTGCTATTCTTGTAATATATTTATATTTTCCTACAATTATAGCCTAATATTCTCAAATTCCATAAATCTCCAAATAAAAAAGACCTTTGCAACTGATTGGCAGAATTTAATTTCTAACTCAACTAAAATCTATCTTCAGAACAGTATATATTATCCAATTCTGAAGGCTACTTCTGCTGACTGCTTGCAATTTGGCAGTTCAAATCTTACCAGACTCAAGGTTGACTCAACCTTTCATCTTTCTGAGGTCAGTAAAACGAACATCCAGATTGTTGGGGGCAATATGCTGACTCTGTAAACTGCTTGGAGAGGGTTGTAAAGCATTATGAAGTGGTATATAAGTCTAAATGCTATTGCTATTTTCATTTTCTTAAACTCCATATTTAAGAAATATGGACATCGTATTATGGCATACTTGAATAAAGTTTCAATTGACTTTTTTTCCTTTTTGAGGATAATTTTTTTATTAAACCTTTTAAATCCCTGTGTTTGTACTTATTTGTACTTATATTTACAAGTAAAAAAAAAAAATTCCAGTTTCATTGTAGCTCAGTGTTTTTGAAGCTCAGAGACTTTAGGATGTGTAAACTTGCTTGCCAGCTAGGAAATCCTGTCAGCTGAATTCCACATATCTTAACATCGCTGAGACTGAGAAACACAATTTTATGTAATGTTCAATATCCTTTTCCTGAGTATATACATTTGATGAATTATTCAATGAAAAATCTTTGGGTATATCAGTTTGTGGAAATGGCTATAGGCAGGGTAAAGCAAAGGATATATGAAACAGTCCAAAAGTTGCATTAAGTCAAGGGACTTTGATAATTTTATGCTCCTAACAAAGTTTACCAAATCCAGTCTTTCAAATTTTCACTGGCCAAAGGTAGGAGTGCTAGTGCTTTAAATGATAATAGGGGATACATTGCAAAACTTAGTACTTCCTCATTCATTAGTAATTCATCTATTTTACTGAGCAATGGGTTTTTTAAAACCAGGATTTATTTTGAATGGCTTCACCAAACATCCTATTCCAAGCATAAATTTGTATAACTTCATGCAATGTGAGATTTCTACTCACCTTGCTTTGCCAGTTGGTAAAGAATATTCCAGACTTTGCAATGGGCAAAACAATTCTTATGGTGATTATAACATGTAGTCTGATCCATATATCTGTTTACTGATTATTTGCCCAGAGTTAACAATAGTAAAGAATGTCATTTATAATTCTGGGAGCAATCCACCATGTAATCCATCAAAGGATGATTGATTCTATTCTTAAAATCCTGAGTAATCCTATATTACTATTTCTCAGACTGTCTTTAAGAAGCCCAACTTCTGAGATATCATGATTATTGTCATAATATCACTTACTGGATTACATCGCCCAACTCATCAAAGCTTTGTGGTACAAAGACACCCACTTCTTTTAGTGCTTTATTCTTGGCTACAGCAGTTTCAGATGCCTGATTGGCACATGCTCCAGCATGGCCAAATTGTACCTGTTATAAAGAAGGGACATATAAAACATAAAATGCTAAACAGAATAATGGCAACAAGAATGTATAATAAAACAAAATAAAGCTAGCTATAAATAGTAAAAATAATGCAGTCATACAATTAGAATAAGACTAACAGTACATAGAATAATAACTGAAAACACTAAAATTACATCTAAAATGCATGATGGAATAAAGCATTTTTATTTGGTAGCAAGAAGACCATATGCACAAAATGAGTCCCTATGTGGAAGGAATTCCACATATGGGATAACCCTCTCCCCTTTAGAAAAAGATTCTTGTGGACCTTTGTCTCATCTCATTTGGCAGGAAAACCTGGCCTCAGATGAAGATATTAATGATCATGTGGATCAATAACTACACAGTATGAAAATTAATACCTCATACATGTTTTATAAATGTTTAAAGAATTGAAGTAGTGCATGGTGAATATGGACAATTATACTGTAGAAAGTACAATGACTGGTTGATTACCAAAGGGGCAGATAGGTGGTTATTGGATCTTTCACGGAGTTGTGGAGTAATATCAAGCTCTCAAAGTCTCATTTTATGAAGAAATAGCAAGTGACTATTAGTAACAAAACTAATGAAGACTTTGCATTCTTGGATTCTGCTTGAATTAGCAGAATCATTCTGCCAATGTATCAATGACTTCCTCTTTACTATATATTACCTCTGAAGAGAACATAGTAGCACATGTTCCAATGCACCAGCACACAACAGGTTTAGTGATCCGGCCTTCTTTAACACCCTTACAGATTTTGTATTCTTCGGTTCCTCCAATCTAAAAAAAATACACAAAATTGCAGTCAAATGATTTAATGTAATCTGTACTGGCCGTTCTTTAAAATAAGACACTATACTAATTTCACCAATCCAGCCTTACTTTTAATTCTATTAAATGAGAGGATTAGATAAAGAGATAAATCACCTGATTACATGGAGTGGAATATGAATCTGAATAAAACAGCAGCAATAATAATAAATCAAGATGAAGACATTTTAAAGATTTTTGTACTGATGTTAAATTAAGCCAAATGGCAGGTAAAATAAGAATACATCAAAATTAAGATAATACAAATCAATTCAAACCAAGTTTATTACAGTAAAAGACCAGAACAAATAAAAACACTCAATGAATATCCAGCCAAAAATTATAGAATAAAATAATAACAGATAAAATCTATTAAAACCACAATTTTCCATCCAATCTGTCGGTTACACTTGGGCTAACTATGCTATAATATCAATCCTTAAACTGTGGGGCCCATAGTCATTAAATACTAAAATGCAAAAGAATAGTAATGCAAAAGGGTTTGCTACATTGGTTGTATAAAATACTATGGTGGACTGATCACTTGTTTCCGACGAATCCCGAGTGCTGCTACCCAGAATCTACCCACTGCACTGTAATCAATCTGTCTGTCCTTAAGCAGCTAGCCACTGGAGATAAGCAGTGTCAGAATGGCTAGGATACCTACTGATTATTGAGAAAATATGGTTTTTTTGTTTTAATATCTCTATAGAAAGACTATCGAAGGAGTATGTGTCCAACGGTCTTCAGGTAATACAGTGATGGAGAGCTGCTAGACATAAGAAACCAAAGCTCTACCTGGATATAGAATCCTCCAGCAATGTCTTGGCATTTGGTAAACTTGGTAAGTTTATTCTACACAAATTATTTATGTTTCCACAGCATATATGAGGATAGAAAATCAGTAGCTTTTCCAATCCTGCTAACTGCACTTGCCAGGAAGCCCAGCCAATGTGGTTAATCATAATAGAGAGGCTTCCCAGTCTTTGGCTTTATGGCGCTGGCTGCAGAACACGATCATTATGTTATTTTTATTGTCATTTACTCTTCCTTTTTCAAAATCAATGAAAAGATCCCATTTCTATATGTGTATATGTATAACTGTATAATTTTTATTAAAACAAGATAAAACTAAACAAGATAAAAACTAAAACTGTATATTATATAAAGGAAGAAAAAATAAAAAGAAATTAAAGAAAAAGTAAAAAGTGCAAAGAAAGAAAAAATTGGAAGAAAGAAAGAAATACAAAGTTACAAAGTAGTAATTTCTGATATTCTTCATAGCACTATAAGTACAAATGTATTTTAAGCTCTCTTCCTAAAGTTGTAACGTATTACTATTCTTTATATAATCTATTTGTCTAATCATCAAAAATATAAATCACAACTTCATTTTTATACAGAAAGTCCATTACAGGAAAAGATCCAATTTCCAAATTATGCACAAGATACAAATTAAAAGATACTCACTTCTCCTAGCACTACAATCATCTTCACCCCGGGAGTATCCTGGTAACGCAGTACATGATCCATGAAAGTAGAACCAGGATATCTGGGCAGAAGAGAACAATTTTAAAAAAAAGTATTTTAAAAGGCAAAACAGGCAAAATAAACATTTGGAACTACTACTCTTACCTATCTCCACCAATGGCTACCCCTTCAAAGACTCCATCTGTGGTCCTGGAGATAATGTTGTTGAGCTCATTGGACATCCCTCCTGAGCGGGAGACATAAGCTACACTACCAGGGCGATACAGCTTCGATGCCAGAATGTTATCCAGCATGCCTCCGGTATTTCCAATCTTAAAGCAGCCGGGTTTAATTCCACCCACCTGTGAACAGAAAGTAAGAGCTGAAAAATCAAGATCCCTTAATTAAAACAATATTTGAATCAGGTCCAGCTAAGGATAGTTGTATCATGTAGACCAAGGGTCGCCAACCTTTTGGACCTCAGGGATCACCAAACTCATAATTTTAAATCCCGCGGATCACTAATATGAATTTTGACTGACAGTAACTTGCTGACATTGGCGGGAGAAAGAGAGATCCAATCTAACCTCAGAGGGCTGGTGGTGATGTTCTCTCTCTCTCTCTCTCTAACACACACACACACACACACACACACACACACACACCCTCCAAGGCAGCCACATCCCTAACCTGCTTTTCAGCTCTGTTGTTGGAGGGGTGGGAAGAGAGAGAGAGAGTGCCATGTAGGTGGCACAGCCTTGTGTTCCCTGTGTTCCCGCGCAGCCTGGATTAATTGCTTTGGGGAGATGCTTTGGGGGTGATATTTTTCTGCAGACCACCAAAATTTTCTCACAGAGCACCACTGATGTAGACGATCTTTCATTTTCCCCCCATTACCTAATTTACCTCCCCCATTATCTATGAACATTTATAGCACATCTGTGGGCAGCATCTAACTGATTGATTTTAAAAAAAAGCTACATTGGGTCAGACCTGGCTAGGAGAAAGGTCTTTAGAGAAAAGGCCATTGACGCTTCCCGGATCTGTAGGTTCAACCAGAAGCTGAAATAATTTCTCAGAGGAAGGCAGTAGGGAGCCAATTCTGAACTATTGCAAAGGAAACTACAATGGTGTGATCAGAAGGATCTCAAGAATTAAATGTGACTGAAGACTTCATTTTTATTTTTACCTTTTTGTGCATGTGTGTGTACAAGCGTGTGCACATGCAGGCATGTTCACATGCTATCAAGTTAGTCTTGATTCCTGGTGATTTTCTGAACAAATCCCTGCAATTTTTAGCAACGTTTTTCAGAAATGGCTGTTTCCTCCAAGGGCTGAGAGAGATTGATTGATCCATAGTCACCCAGCTGGTTTCCTGCTAAAGTGAGGCTAGAATTGACTGTCTCCTATTTTCTCTCTAGTGCTTTACCCCATTACACCAAATTGGCTCTCATCTTTACCTATATTTTATATGAAGCAAGATGAAAAAACAGTTATTTTTGCTGATAATTTTTAAGGTTGTCATAACAAAAAAAAACCCTATGATATTAAGATTTGGACATTTGATCGTAGAATAGAACACTTTACATTTATCAAAATTTAGGCAGTATTTTAAAAATGATTTCCTGCCTTGATGAATCTAAGAGATAATGATCTTTACTCTGGGATTGGCAATGCACACTAAAGTTTTGGGCCACAGAGGTGATAGCATCAAATATTAAATAAGATCTGTAGCACAATAAGAAGTTTTGTGCTGAAATCTTAGCAAGAATACATAAAAACATACCAACCAAATGCTTAGGGGCCAGTTTTCAGCTCAGCCATACCAAGAGAAGGAAAAGAATGCAAAGATCTGATGTTTAAATACTTCGAAGTGCTGATTAATCAGTGATTCACTATCCCCAGTAAGATGCATTTATACAAATTAATCAAGTCTTTGTGACAATTTTCCTCTTTAGAACTCTACAGGTTCTAAAGTGAACCTGCTGGCACAGTTTGAATACATTTAGTTTGCAGCAAGAAGTTCTAAGTCTGTAAAAAAGGAAGCCTATTTTAAAGCCAAAAGTAAACAAAAATAATCCAAATGAAGTGCTTTTTTTCTTACCGTTGCTGGTCCAATAATCGTGACTCCTTTCTCATCTGCCATTTTGATCAACCTGCGGGTCAGGGCCTCAGGAATCCCTTCTGCAATGATGGCCACCGTACGGATCTGAAGCCCAAGAGGAAAGTAGCACCAATAATTTGATTTCTGGGTATGTGTTTTTTTTTTGCTCATGAGAAATGGAGATTTAGGAAATAAGTCTAGTGACATATTTTTCTCAACTTTGATTTTAAGACTGGGAAGAGGGGAAACAATGACAAGGAAAGAAAATTCACTGTTCAACCAAAATTGCCATTACATCAGACTTTTCCAATTTTTTAAAATCATGCACACTGTGGAAACTGAGGATAGAAGATAATGTTTAAACATCATACTATGTGAATTTTGAGTAGTGATTTAATAATTAATGATTGTCATTAAGCTCCATTCTCTTATTTTTTTCTTTCTTTCTTCCCTTCCTTCATTCTTTCCTTCCTTCCTCTCTCTTTATCTCTCTCCTTCCTTCTTTCTTTTAAGCTTAATGATAGTTCAAAGTTATGTCTAAACACAGTTTGATTTCAGGTTTTCTAATTTGCAGCATAAACTATGGCTTTTTAGTGCTCCACAGTTGCATTATCAATTGCAAAATCAACAGCAGTTTTTTAAAAAGTGCAATTGATAAAAAATAGTTGCCTTCGATTAATTTAGTAAACTTATCAAACTACTCTAAAATGGCTCTAGATTTGCTGATATCCAAATATTTCCCCATTATCTGATATTGATGTCACACTTCTTACATTCACTGAGACCTGTGAAATGAAGTACAGGCTGTAAAATTTGGGCATAATTAGTGCACAAACTAATCAGGCTCAAGATAACCTGATTTCATACTGTTTTCTGTGATGGTCTCAGTCAGACCATTTCTGTATGCTGCAAATACGCTTCCGGTTTTTCAATAGAAGTGCTGATTTTCTCAAATTAAACAGGATTTCACTACCACATTCTCTGTTTCTTTAACATAGAAGCATACATACAGCTCCATGGAAACACTGGCAAATAACATACATGGGTACTTGAAAAAAAATATTTCAAGATTTTTACAAACCTAAATTGTACAAAAAACAAACTTGTTTTTGCTTTGTTATTAAAATACAGAAGAGAGTTCCTAGATTTTGAAACTGATTTCTGACAACTGAATACAATTTTAGTACTTAAACAACCAATTTTTTGTAATACTATTTGTACTGAATTTTTAAAGCAACCAGTACTTAACACACAGTATTTTAGTAATTCTTCTAGTATTATGTAAGACAGACGAAACCTTATATCTAAACTTATTTGGAATTGCAAATCCAAAGTGTTTTACTATTCTATTGACTCCTGAACAAGAGCAAAAAGATTTCGGGTAAATATGTTAAGAGACATACAGATATCTTATCCAACAAAGAAAGAATTTAGGATCCAGATAATTGTCCACTCATAGTTTAAGGATGGGCAGCACAACACATTGCCTCATCATCTTAGCAAAAATCATATCTGGTACAATAAGAGGCATTTATAACTGATTTTCACAAATAACTCAATAGGATTACTTTGATAGAAATCCTTGCCTATCCACATACCTGAGGGTAATTCATAGTCTCTACAGTGCTATCATATGCTGAACGGAGAGAGGCAAAGTTGATCAGCACATCCACTTCTGGGTGTTTCTTCATGGCATCTGCCATATTCTTGAATACAGGAATGAGTATCTCTTTGTGACCCCAGTAAAATTTTTGTCTGTGGTCACCTCTGTACAAAATAATAAGTAAATGCAATATTAATTTATTGACTAGAGACACAGTCAGTGCCTCATTTATTAGTACAGACATAGTGCTGGGCTTGCTGCAGTACATTTACCTAAGTCAACAACTTTTGGTAGAACAACAGATAGAAAATTTCTCCTTAGTCTTGCTTTAAGCCTTTGAAAACAGTTTATCTCCTATAATTGTTATCTAAATTAGGCAAAAATCATTTTGTCTCAGTATTTATTCTGAATACTGATTTAGTGACAGTGTATCATCACAATATATTGATGATTAATAATAGATATAATCAGATGGCTTACATCAAGGATTATAGCCAACTAGAGAAGAAATTTAATGTAATGTTTTACAAATCTTTTTTTGTTTACAGATAGTACTGATAATTGATGCTGTTGGGGACTTTAATTCACTCTTGGATCCAGATAAAGACATGAATAAAAAGACAGACAGATTAAACTATACAAAGGCTTCTATACAAAGTTTCTTTATTGGTTCACAAGGCATCCTCAAATATAACTCACGGTTATGTCAAAATTCATCTAATGTCTAATTCTTTGCACAGCTGACTTCATCGTGTAAAATTATAGTGATCTTTCATCCTATAATGCTGGAGCAAAGGGTGAGGCACGGTGCTGGGATCTAAGCAAGAGTAAAGGAAACTCCCCCAACCCAACCAAGGGTCAATTCAGTGACCAATCAGGATTACAGACGTGACCACATGAAATGAACTACATTTCCTATGATGCATTAACTATATTTACCATGAGGCATTCCCTTAAGGGGACAACTCTCAATTCCTAACTAACTATCCCAATTCCCAATATACTGTCTGAACAGCACACTCCCCGCTTGGAATTATAAATTCCACTACTAACTAACTATCAATTAACTATATAACTAAGATAAACAGTATATAGTAAAATAGCATCAAACAATGCAATGACGTAGATACAAAGCATGCAAAGCTTGAGGTTCAATCTTCAAGTTCAGCCTTTCTCTGCAGCAATACTAGGTCATTGACCAGTCTAGTGTAGAGCTTCTTGGTGAAAATCTGCTGGTTGCTTCTGGCGGGCTTGTAGGGTGGACAGGTACTCTTGCTTCCACCGGTTCCAGCGGGTGTTGGCAAGCTTTTGGGATAGATGTTGCGAATACATTTGCCTGGGATGGAGCCTGCAGCTGATCGATGCAGACTATTCCTGTGATTCCCCATCTTAGTGCTGTCTTGAAGGTAAATGGGGAGCCTTTTGGGCTTTTGACTACGTCATTGTGAACGAAAGTGTCAGGTACATTTACTCCCAACAAGAGCAGAATCTTGGCTACCAGATCTAGAGCGGAAAAGTGATGAGCCATGTGCTTCAAGTGAGGTATGTTGCTTGCTACCTCTAGTATTGCAATCTGGTTGTGGTCACCTGGTATCCCATCCCATTCTAACATAGGCGGCAGTGGGAACTGGGAACTTCCACCTAATGGCACGAGCCCAGTAGCTCTCCTCCTGCTGTGCTTCGTGGTACGGTGTACGTTGATATCATGAAGTGCATTTCTTCCTTCTGAACATCAAAGAGGTCGAAGAATGTGGATTTGGCCAGAGAGCAAGTGCTCTGATTATCCACTATTACATTCATCTTCACTGCTTCTTTTGGGTGTCCATTGGGGTAGACGTTGGCTAAGCAGATCTGATGACATGAATTAGGGGATAGTGTGCTGTCGCACACTGCCGTGCAATTGAAACTCGCCACTGGCTCCAGGGGTGCCTCAGTAGCACACTGAGGCTCCTTGGCCAAGAGAGGGTTATGAGTTGTCTGCTGTGGTGGATGCAGAGCAGCTGGGTGCTTGTTGCTGTCAGCATCCTTGTAGGTATGGCGTTCTGGCTTGAAGGCATGTGTCGTGGACAGTTCGTGGTTCTCCTCAGAGTACTTTATGAAGAGGTCGTGATCCATTAACACATACACAGGTAGTCTCTCTTGCTGCCAGGTGTGGGTACCACATTCATCTTGCCATACATCTGCATTAAGAGTTGCCTGGAGGGTGTGGCAGGAACTCTTTTGCCAGAGGACTGAGTGTGGCAATTGTGGCTGCTTGCACATCTCCCTGTTGAGAAATCTTTGATGTTACTGGTGGGCTAATTTGCTTGCCCTGTAGGTCTTGAGACCTTGGTGTAGGTTTTTTATTTTCGAATCTCGAGATTTAGGTCTTACGACATCACTTTTTGGACTGTCATCTAGAGACTGTGGTTGAGATTCTCCCTTTCGATCCCCTGGTTTTGGGAGACTGCTGACTACCTGTGCCGGTTCTGCCTTGGAAAACTTGTGAAACTCAGTACTTGACCATGCAGATGGCGCTGCAAGCGGGTAGCTGAATTTAGAAAACTTCTATGCAATTCACTGGTTGACCACTAGAGGTGTGAGTTGCAAGGTCTGGATGATGCTGGTGCAGTACACTGGTTGGCCTCTTAGGTGCGTTGCTAGGTCTGAAAGACACTGGTGCAGTACACAGGTTGGCCTCTTAGTGGTGCTTGACCTTTGGGGTTATGTTGCAAGGGGTTGCTGAATTGCATGCAATTATGAAAGATAATCATCAAAGGATGTTTTGCTTTTAACTAATGCTTGGGCAAACTATGATTAGGCGATCTCCTTTTGTTAAGCCATATAGGTTGGTGTCTTTGATTACAGATTGCATTTAATTCCAGTAAAAAGGAAAAATCTTCAGCTCTGCCAAGAAAGATACAGACAGGCTGCTTTTCTGGCTTTTAGATTGGATTCTCCTCTTTGGGGAGTTTCTATGGAGATGGCTAATTCTAAGGAATTTACGACCTTGTTGCTTGGAGGCCACTATCATCAACTGGATAGAAGAGGGCCTCTGAATAGCAGCCTTTCTTCCCGATGAACAGAGGGAATCAGTGTTTGTTTCAGGGCTTGAAAGGAATTAACACATTTTCTTACTCAAATCCTGTCTTTCTTGTTTGCAAAAGAGTGTCTGAGGCAGCACCCAGAAGATACAAACAGAGTGAGAGAGGAAGCTACTCTTGCAAATGGGAGATTTCTGGCCCCTCCTTGCCAATTCAAACAGGTTGCTCAGAGGGAGAGGGAGAGAGATGGAGAGGGAGAGGGTGAGGGAGAGAGAGAGAGAAAATTTTTTTCACAGGCAGTCTGATTGACTTATATCTTCCCTGATCCTTTAACAGTATGCTTTCACTTTGAGAGTTCCGATTTCAATATAATTTCACTTTGGCATGCAGATAATTTTACTGTGGGAGTTGACTCTTCATAAGGATTCAGATAACATTGTAACTTTACTGCTAGGCTTCAGATTAGCACTATTATTTTACTGCTGGGCTTCAGATTACAATATAATTTTACTGTTCTGTCTTTTAATCGCTCACTGAATATAAAGACAGATTAAACGCTACAAAGGCTTCCATACAAAGTTTCTTTATTGGTTCATAAGGCATCCTCAAATATAACTCATGGTTATGTTTAAATTCATCTAATGTCCAATTCTTTGCACAGCTGACTTCATCGTGTAAAATTATAGTGATCTTTCATCCCATAACGCTGGAGCAAAGGTGAAATACCAGCACGGTGCTGGGATCCAAGCAAGAGTAAAGGAAACTCCCCCAACCCAACCAAGGGTCAATTCAGTGACCAATCAGGATTACATATGTGACCACTATGACATGAACTACATTTCCCATGATGCATTAATTACATTTACCATGAGGCATTCCCTTAAGGGGACAGCTCCCAATTCCTAACTAACTATCCCAATTCCCAATTACCTATACACTGCCTGGACTGCACATGCACCAATAAGGCAATGCGCAATCCCCCACACCTCTGTGCATGTGTACGTGACAACCCCTGCGCTGCACACCTCTGTGCATACATGAGCTATCTCCTGCACGAACCCTATCCCCTGTGCATACACAAACATTTCCTGCGCGCGCATCACCCCACGTATGCATGGCAGATACCCAACAATTAGCTGGCTGGCGGGGGATGCACCTACATGTGCAGTGGATCAGTTGCAGTTGACAGCTCACATGCCAGCAAAAATAGCTCTGTGTGCCACTTCTGGCACGCATGCCATAGGTTCGGCATCATGGCCCTGCACCATTTCTGACAGACGGGAGTCCAATCTCTTCTTGAAAGTTTCAAGTGATGGCACTCCCACAACTTCCAAAGGAAAGCTGTTCCATTGGTTGATTGTTCTCCAGGTTAAATCTCTCCTTGTTCAGTTTCCATCCATTATTCCTTGTCTGGCCTTCGGGTGCTTTAGAAAATAGCTTGACCCCTTCCTCTGTGTGGCAGCCCCATACTCTTTATATAAATATAGCAATTTAAATAGTTGGCATATGGAAATTTAGTTTAAATTTATGATTAATCTAATTAAAAAGACTTGGCTCAATCACAACTGTAATTGTAACTATAATAATTGTAGTTTTGGGGGAGAAAATTCTAATTAAAGTACTGCACTTTAAAAAGCTGTTACAGAACTAAATAAGCCACTCATTCTTAACTATTTTTAATTACATATTTACATTTGTATAATATACAAGAAATTCCAAACAAAAAATTGACTTACCCTTCATTACATCATTTTAAGGTTTTAAGGAGGTCAGGTGTGTTTGTTGTCATTATAAATTTAAGTCAATCCGACAAAAAAAATGTTTTTATATTTACAGGACTCTCCAATGGGTATATGTAAAAGGTTGATTATCATCCTTCCTACGTTGGAGATTCAATATATTTGAAGACATATTTGTGCATGCTTTGTTGTGCCCATTGGTAGTTCCTTTCTGGTTAGACTTATTTACTATTGTAGTCTGAGTTCTTGGAAGGAAACTGCAGTTTATATATATTAATGTCTGGTTAAATTATAGCTCCCAAATATGGAATTTCTCTACTATGAGGAGCTTTGGATGTATTATTTATTTATTTGATTTATTTGATTTGCCAATTACTTGCAAGATAATAGGAATAAGTATAAACATGAGTAAGAATACAGGAAATAGGTAGAATAGGACAATAGACAGGGACGGTAGGCACAATTGTGCACTTAGTCACTCCCCTTACAGTCCTCTTAGGAATGGGCTGAGGTCCATAGTGGATAGCTTAAAGGTTAAAGGAGTGGGGGCTAGAGAATGTAACAACAGAGTCAGGTAGTGCATCCCAGCCATTGACCACTCTGTTGCTGAAGTCATACTTTGTGCAATCAAGTTTGGAGCGGTTAACATTGAATTTGTATCTGTTGTGTGCTCTTGTATTGTTGAAGTTGAAATAGTCATTGACTGGTAGGACATTGTAGTACATAATTTTGTGTTCAATGCTTGTCCAGCTTTAGGTGGCATAGCTCAAGGTTGTCCAAGCCCAAAATTTCAAACCTGATGATATAGGGTATTCTGTTGTGAGCAGGAGTGTAGTACTCTTCTTGTGAAATTATGCTTGGACTCCAAAAGGGTAATTATGTTTAGACATATGGACACCAGACTAGAAGGAGAGTTTAATTAATTGCATTTGTCAACTCTCAACCTTTGAATGGGTTCTTACTGCTTTGATTCTGTGTGGTCAAGATCCAATTTTTTATTTAAAAATTGAGGCACGGTTATTTGCATAAGGATAGATAAAGTTGTTGTGTCACATATTTTGATTTTTTGCCATTTTTCTTCTATTTTTATTTTTATGTTATTGTCTTGTGTATATTTCATGACAGTTTGCATTAGTCAACAAATTATATATATTTGTTGAATTGCTTCTGAAAGTTTTGTATTATGATATCATTTATTTTCATCTGTAGTTTTTAAGAAAATTAGCAGCATTATTATTTTAAAAAAGAGTGGAATTTAATACAAGCAGAAATAAGCAAAGTAGCCTGAAAAAAGCACTTGATGAACCTACGTGAATGGATAAACCATGGCAGCCACTGAAGGGTCATCCCTTGAGCAGACATAATCAAAATCCAGCATGCCTTGCACAGCCCGAGTCTGCATTCCCCACACAATTGACTTGGTATGATGACTGAACAAGGTTGTAGCTTTGCCTGCAAACAGAAAAAAAGAGTAGATTACTAGAAGGTGGCAATGTATGGCCAGCAATAAGACTGGTCAGTCACATCTCTCTGCGTTAAAGGGAATGAGCCAGCATACCAGCCATTCATATGAAGCAAAGCACTGGAAATGAAGCAGCCAACATAGTTTTTTGTTTCATATCATCTACAAACCTACAGGTAAATTTACCGTTCTTGGCAGCATAGCAGGGCTTAAATAGTAAGAGATGTTGGGATGAGTGAGTGGGAGAGGCAGCTTTTCATGCAAACAAGAACGTATCTATATATTACTAAAACTCTCATTATGTTTATTTGTTTACCCTCAAGTTAGCCCAAAGGATTGTAGTATATCAACAGTTTTTGAATTTGCTAACTTAAATAATTGTATAAAAAATCCAGGACCTATTACTCATATGGAATTGAAATTTGCATGATGTTTGGGCCAGTTTTATTTGCAAAGTTGTGACCACTGTAGCCTCTCTGTAGTCATACGGTCATGATTTCTGATGTTTCCAGTCAGCTACCCACAAATAAAGTCAATGGAAAAGCCAGCAGGAAGTCGGAAATCACTTCAGTTCCTGAGGCTTTTTGCCTACTCTTGGCCTTTCCATTTATATGTTTAGCTAAGATAATATTGACTTATTGAAATTCATTTGCCATACAATTATTTTTCTATTCATGCTATATACTCTTCTTAGATGATCATAGGACTGTTTAGCATTTGGTTAAAAAATATGGTCAGCCTAAAATTTAATGTTTACTTTGATTACATCAGACTGCACTATCTTTTCCTCAATGGATGACCCAGTGAGTCACAGGGTTTCTGATCTTCCTTAAAGATATCCTGATCAGACTGGAAATCTTATCTAACCTATACCATAAAATAGCAATAGCATTTAAGCTTACATACCACTTCATAGTGCTTTACAGAACTCTCTAAGGCTGAGCAGTTTATAGAGTCAGCATATTGTCCCCAACAATCTGGGCCCTCATTTTACTAATCTCTGAAGGCTGAGTCAATCTTGAACCTTTCAGGATCGAATTGCAGACAATGGGCAGAATTAGCCCTCAATATTATTCTAACCACTGAGCCACCGAAGATGATGTGAGGTCGATTATCTTCAAACTCTAAAGTATTCCAAGAGTTTGTCATCAGAAAATTAAGCTTCAAATAGTCCATATCAAAACGTTTATATAAATCAAAGCACCCTTCTAAGATGTGAGAATGAACAGAACTAATGTTTTAGTGGGCAGTGTGCAAGTAAGCTATCTAATGCTTGAGACAGTGGCATAAGGAAATTGTTCACCCTTGAAGAATTCTCCTCTACCAAATTACCACCAAATGTACCCCCTCCAGCGCTACCTGTTTAGTAGCATTACAAAAAGGGCTTGAACAACACTCACATACACACAGAGCACCACAAGACTTTTAGAACTACACAACCCACTACAAACAGTCAAGTAGGGTGGAACTGAAATGGGTCTTTCATTATTTATCATAGATAAAAATCTTAAAATACTAGTAGAAGCTCTTTTCATCCCAATTATCTCCAGGGAATTAGTTTTTAATTTCCATTAAACCTGACACTGCTCATATGATCGCCTGAATTTAACAAGAAAAAACTGAAAGAGGAGGCATGGATTTTTCTGTTGTATCCAGTTACATGTTTAATACAACCCTCACTAGTGCCTGTTGAGTAGGAACAATCCCCTGCTAGTGGCTAAGGTTTCTATGTACAAAGGTTAATGATGCACTTAGAATTAAGTAAGTATCAAAAGTATAAGAGAAGAAATGGCAGAATCTGGGGGTTGAATTAAATGAGAGATTAATTTACAATCCCTATTTAGCTACATGGAAATTAAGTCCAATCTCATTTGAATTTCACTATTTTTATCTAACTTCAAGCAGGTGATAACCATTAATTGAGAAGATTCCTGTGCATAGGCATGATTAGCAATATATCAGTTTTACTAGATTTTTACATGATCTTTCGATGCCTGACACAAACCATTCCACTGTTTCATAAAACTGGTCTGGGGTTTGCTATTGTGAATCTCAAGAAGGGAAAAGGAAAAATCTGTATTTATACTATGTATGTATTTTTCATTGAGAAACATATAGTGGGTTTTTTGTGTGTGTATCTGATTGTGAGGAATCTTTGGTGCTCTCTGAGCTTGCTTGTTTTCTTGCAGATGTTTCATTACCCTAATTAGGTAAATCATCTATGCTAGTAAGGAGTACTGTTTGCTGTCAGCTTATATTCTGGTGTCTTGCCCTGCCTATGTGGGTGGAGGCAGTTTTAGAGATTCTTTGCTTAGGCTGTTTCTGATGTCCTAAGGTAGCTTTCCCTAGTTTAATTATCTTCCAGATATAAAGACTTCAACTCTAAATACTCTCCAGCCAGTAATTTCATTGCTAGGAATTCTAGTGGTTGGTCCACACAAGTACATAATGCCTAGTTTAGCATACACCACTGATGACATGCTGGACTATGACTAACTTTGATTCTATAATTTATAGGCCACTCAACTCCCAACAGCTTCATCTGGCTTATAATTAAAAAGAAAAAAGGTAACAAAAGAGAAAAGATTGGGACTGAGGTTAATCACCCAAACATCAGAATGACAGTGAAGAAGGATGTAGCTTAATGTATGTATGTAAGAGTGCTGAAAGTCAAAAGGCAGAGTGGAAGTAATCATTCTATGGTTTTTTTTTACTTTTTTTCATTTTTTCTATTTTATTTCATTTTCTTTACTTTTATTGTACTGAAATTTTTTCATAACATTATTTCAAAAGAGCAGGTTTAAAATAATAGGGGACATTGCAGAGGTAGTCATTCTGATAGAACTAGCCACTGGACAGGTAGAAAAGACTCCCGCTAAAATTAGATATCTCACTGTGAAAAAAGTGTAATTCTGGAAGCAGAAAAGTGATTCAGTAAGATTGAGTGCTAATTGGTGTTAAAAAGCTATGTTAGGTCCTTCATAAATTTAAACATAAAAATGGGGAATTAGGGTGGGTGGTGGGGAGAAAAGTGCCTTGAAAACCCCTATTCCTAGGAAAAAAGAGGACAGAAATCAACCAAGGCTTGCTGCAGAATTTTGCAAGGGGAATGTAAAAAGCAGAAATAATAAAAGCTAACCAAAAACCCAAACACACAGAAAACCCATTGAATAGAACTGCAGAAGCAGCTGGTAGCAAGGCTGGAGACGCTAAGGTAGTGGTGGGTAGTCCTACCTTGAACAGGTCTTGGAGATGGGGATGTATCTGTTAAAGAGAGAATCAGTTTTGCAAGAAATTCGACAATTGGTCCTGGGCTTTGGCTCACATTGTGCTTAGGGACAGTTTGAACACCTTTATTTGGAACTTAGTATAGTGGTTTTCAAACTATGCCCTTCCCAAACTATATGCTTTTGGAATCTCATTGGAGGAAAGGGAAGAGAAAAGGTTATTCAGTGGAAACACTGACCATAATAACTCAAAGGGGGAAGCTTGTGTCATTTTGACCTTTAAAAAACAACCACCACCACCAGTGGCTCTTATTTTATAATACCACCTTGAAGGGTCACTAAAAGAGACCCACTGGAAGATTAAGAGACCTATTCCTTCCAAACGCACAGGATTGGCATTGAGGAGCTACTACAATAACTATGGAAATGGTAAATCTTGCCTCAACCTACATATCCCGACACATGCAATAGCAGTTGTTATGAATGCACCTATGTACAGGTAGTCCTCGACTTACAACAGTTTAGTAATTGTTTAATGACACTGAAAAAAGTGATTTATGACCGTTTTTCATACTTGCTGCAGCATCCCCATGGTCATGTGATCAGATGCTTGGAAACTGGTTCCTATTTATGGCCGTTGTAATGTCCTGGGTCATGCGATCACCTTTTTTGCAACCTTCTGACAAAGTCAGTGGGAAAGCCAGATTAACAACTGCAACGATTCACTTAACAATAGTGGCAAGAAGTCGTAATAGAAGATAAAATTTATTCAACAAATAAAATTCACTTAGCTAGATAAATTTTGGGCTCAGTTCTGATCATAAATCGGGGACTACCTATACAAAGCTTACGCATACTTGTATGCTGTGCTTCCAAGCAAGTGGGGAGGCATGTAGGCATATAGAAACCTTTCACCCACATCCACCCCATTGTTTTCAAAAACATAGTTTTAAATCTCACTGCTGTAGTTAGCTTGTAGTGTAAACGAAGAGCAAAACCTCCCTGAAGAAAACAGAACAAACGAAAAAGCCCAACCCAAAATTATTAGCTAAATGCAGGGATCTCATAGCAGATGGGTAGAATTCCTTGATAGACAAAATATTCCTTGAAAACAGTACATTTTTGTCTTCCCAAGGATATGCACATTTTAGGATGCTAGTTTTCCTGCATTCTTGCAATTTTTCCACAAGTTAATGAAGAGCAAAGGAATTTACAGGTACAAAGATTTTGTGTAGCATCACAAACCCTTTGGAACAACATCTTCTCAATTGTCAATTTTTTAAAAAGAGTTTTTATTTCACCTTTATTGTTGCTTTCCTTTATTTAAAGCCTCCACATTTTGCTGACATATACTAATATTTTATCATTGGGAACTACTGATTCCTTTACATGTTAGGATATTCCCATGTTAACCTATTTGGCTTCCTCTTCATATCTCTCATTAGCTGCCCAAAATCCACATGAAGGGCTTGTTGAGTGCCAGAGAGAAATTAGGAAACGAGGCCAAAAATGTTCAGGGAATAAACCCAAGTGGATTGCAGAAGAATAGTAAGATGTCCCTGCAACAGCTCCCAAAGAGAAAAAGGCCAAGAGCTTACCAGAAGATACTGTGTGCTTAGCTTTCTTAGCTGGAGCCAATTCATCAGATCTGCCTTCAGAAAATGATGCAGTTCTGCTTGGAGCTGGGGTCTGAAGAGGAGCAAAAAACAAACAATCAGAAAACAAAACAGGGTTAGCAGAGATAGATGCTGTAAGGATGGGTTGGCTGACATTCTACAAAGCAGGTAAAAGTTATGGAGAACAATTTAAAAGGTTTAGGAAGAAGTATCACAATATTGTCTCTTGCACATTCTGATGTTTTATTTGATCTACTGTGCTTCTGCAAATAATGGGAATGCAACATCTCACTACATAGAGCACCAACGTTCCTGAAGTCACAATGTCCTCCCATTATTTAATCAGAACTCTATTTCCTAGTATCCAGGCACAGGCTCAATAAGACTGCAAGCAGAAAGGTAGGCCTCTTCACAACAGCACAGAGGCCAAAGAAGACAGTGGATAACAAAAGAGACTTACTGAGGAGCTGCCACTGGCATTAAGGAGGAAGTTTGCAGTGTGAGCAGCAGTTGGTGGCTGGTTTGGAATGGGCCGGTGCCCCAGTGCCATACCAACAATGGCAGTCATGTGAGTCTCGGTACCAAAAACATGGATGGGAATGCCAGTAGTTTTTCCTAAGTGCAAAGAGTAAAGAAATGGATTAGCCTATTGTTAAGGTTTATTCTGGAAAGTTAGTGAGGAAAAAGTGCAAATCTACAAAATAACCAATACATTTTGCTGAATAATTAAGCTGCAAGAATGAATGAAAGTGGCAATTTAAATAGACCAGCAATTAAAAGTGTCAGCAGCCCAGATGGCAGCAGTAGAAGTGCCCACCAAGCCATCTTTTAGTATATAGCCCACTTGCTGAGTTAAATATGTTGAGTATTCACACAATGCTTTCAAAACTGCCAAGGTTCCTTGGGTAATTGGTCAGAGCTGTTTCCTTGCAGTCTGTCTCATCAACGTGGCTGAAATTCAGATTCAAATCCAGGCATATGAAAAAACTTCAGTTAACCGAAACATGAATAAAAGGGAGCCAACCAGTTAATGCCCAGCAACAGCTTATTTTGAACTGAGCAAATGCTGCAGGAGCTGCTAGCTTAAGCACACAGGAACCCAACAAGGACAATATTATTATTGCTCTTTCCACTCCAGTCTGAAAGAGATTTTGCAGTGCTCTAAGTCATTTGGGAAAGAAAATTAAGAGATGTTATTCCTCATTTTGGCTTACGTATGAAAAAGAGGCACAAATTTTTATTTCAGCTATTTGCCTTTCTGGAAGGGAGTGCCCCCCCGCACTATAAATTCAAACAATCACTGGGCATCCTTACCTACTTCCCCCATGACACGCAAGCCTTCCTGGTAATTGGGGCCACCTCTCCTCACGAAAATCCTCACTTCATGCTCCTTGAGAGGGCCTTGATAATCTCTAATGGCCCTAACAATACCCTGTAAAATTTTTTTGTTAAAAAAAAATCATAGAGATAGATACTCTAAACATCAAGAAACAACTCAGCAATTTCACAGAGCGACACTTGGTAGGGAACTGTAGCAGTAGCTGTTTTGTTGTCTGGTACTGAAAGAACCAGAGCATCACATTAGGAAAGTTAATTTCCAAAAGTTAATTTTCATATTTCCTTAATTACATATTTTAATTGATAATGCAGAGAAGTTAATGCCTGCATATTTACTATTATCTAAAGCAACACTGATGCCTAAAATTCCCGATAGTGGATACAAATTCAAGCCTCTCGAATTTAAGTGCTTTTAATTTAGCTTGCTCATTTTTTGATATGAGTTAATGAGAATCTCTTGAAGTCTCAAACAAACAAAGCTTGAACCAAAAGCAAGAATGCTGTAAATAAGGGAATACTGCTTTTTGAAGAACAAGGCTTGTCAAAGCCTGAATTTAGTGAATTTGCTTAAAGCTACTGTATATTTGGAACAGGAAATCATGCTCTGAGCAGCTATAAATTGGATTTTCTCCCTATCTTTGCAGAAGTAAAAAAATAATACTAGATGTAGATGTTAACAAATTGGCAAGAGATATTTATTGATAGTTCGTAAATCACAGGTGTTCGAGATATTGAAACACTGCTTTGAAGTTCGACAATGCTTTGGAAGTGAAGATGTAGACAAGCATTTTACATCTATATTTTTAGATTTAAATTATATTTTTTTATCCTGTCTTTACTAGTTTTATAAATAATTCAATAGGGAACCTACCTAGGTATCCTTTCTCCTCTAATTTTCCGGTTTCTAATCTGGTGCCTTAACCACTAGACCAAACTAGGTCTTGTTTTTATTATAATTATTGTCTAATTAACACCATGAATTGCACTTTATAGCAATCTCATTTAACTATAAAGGAATAAGGAACTCACTGGAGTTGTTAGAAATAAACCTAACAAATGGACATCACATTAAGGAAAAACTGGGATTGCTCTTTGTTAAAGTATTCTATTTTGATTTGATTTATATTATAGTATTACTTTCTCCTGATTACTTCTCTGTCTTGACTGACTTTATTATATATCAGTACTAATCACCATATGTAATTAGCTAGTTATGTTAGCTCAAGTGATATATTGTTATATAATTCTTTCAATTTCAATTTTATTTTTTAATTCTTAATTCTATTACCATCCAGTTATAAACTATGGTCTGACCTAGGACAACTTAATTTGTTTTGTGCCAAGAAAAATTATTTGAACTGAACATATTTATGACTTATTTATTGAAGGGAAAATGAAAAACTAAAAAAGTACATTAAATAGCACAAGATCAAAGAAACATGTAAAGCTTGATTCATTTATAATATTTACGATGTATGTCTTTATTTTGTTATGACTTGTCACAAATTTGCTTATTAATATAATTTAAACTGCACTTTCCTTTCCGGTTCTATATACTCCCTATGCATTCATGGGGGCAACCCAAGATAAAGATAAAAGAACCCAAATTGTAAATGAAGTTGTGGATATCAGTACTAGGTACTATACTGAATATTAAGTAGCATGGTTCCATTTCTTGTGTTTTGGCTCAAAAACTGTCCAAGTTCCCCAAAATAAGACTTGTTTCTGCCTTCAGTTCAGGGTTGAAAGATACCCCCAAAAGATTGTCTAATATTTTATTATTTATTTTATTTTTATTTATTTGATTTGTCAATCACTTACAAAATAATAGATATAAGTATAAACTGAGTAAGAATACAGGAAATAGGTACGAATAAATGGGGACAATAGGAAGGGGCGGTAGGCACGATGGTGTATTTATGCACGGCCCTTAAAGACATCTTAAAAATGGGGTGAGGTCAATAGTGGATAGTTTGAAGTTAAAGGAGTGGGGGTTAGAGGATGTAACAACAGAGTCAGGTAGTGCATTCCAAGCATTGACCACTCTGTTGCTGAAGTTGTACTTTCTGCGATCAAGTTTGGAGCAGTTTACATTGAATTTGTATCTGTTGTGTGCTCTTGTATTGTTGTGGTTGAAGCTGAAGTAGTCATTGACTGGTAGAACATTGTAGCAGATAATTTTGTGTATATTTAAGAGGAAGTCTCTTAAATCCTGAAAGCCCGAGTGAACAAAATATTTCCATACTACACTCTTCACACTCTATATTCTCAAGACAGGAAGGGGGAAAAAAAGCCCAATCAAGGCTGATCAATGCATAGTAACCCATGATAAGAGGGGGGGGACATAACTGAACCCCTATTTGTGTTGCTAAATCTGTTTACATAAATGCCAGTTGTCTGGGGAAAAATGTTCTGTTCCAATAATAATGCTGCAGAGACTCTTTTGCAAAAGCTGCTTCAAACTACTTCATGCCAGTCCAAACATGGACACTTCCAAAAGTGAATGCATCTTCCCAAACCATAAATCGAAATGGCCATTAACAAGCTCTTTGGCATGATCTTTTATTTACCTTAAAAGTGGCAGCTACATTGGTAAAATTAGCAATGCTTCCTCCAATGATTAGGATTTTGCCTTGCAAAGAGAAGGAAAAAGAAAAAGTTTAAAACAAAATATTTGGCAAGAATATATAGAATATATAATCAGGTCTATAGTTATTTAGAAGCAGGCAACTGCACTCAGAAATGTAGTAATGGCTCAAATTTGAAGGAATTATCAATACAGGTAGTCCTTGACAGCTTGGTGACTGTTTGAAGTCACAACAGACCCGAAAAAGGGACTTATGACCCAGATTCAAAGTTCTGATAGTTGGACCCCCTCTAAGGCCATGTGATCAAACTTTGGGGGTTTGGCAACACAGCTTGATGTTTTTAAGACAGCTTTGCCAAAAACTAGCACTTATCTCTAGTTTTGGCAAAAACGTGCCCATAGTGAACTATTGGTTTGCTTAACAATTGTGACGCTCGTTTCATGACTGTAGTATTTGTGGCGCAGTGGTTAGAGTGCAGTATTGCAAGCTAATTCTGCAGCCAGCTGCCTACAATTTGGCAGTTCAAATCCCACCAGGCTCCAGGTTGACTCAGCCTTCCAAGGTGTGTAAAATGAGGGCCCAGATTGTTGGGGGCAATATGCTGACTCTGTAAACCGCTTAGAGAGGGCTGTAAAGCACTATAAAGCAGTATATAAGTCTAAGTACTATTGCTATTTAACAACCATCACAAAAAAGGTGGAAAATCGGGTCAGTCATGTGACCAACCCAACTGTGACAACAAATGACCATAATGGACAGGCTGCATTGTAGTCATATGTCATGGACCACCTGAATGTGTATCTTTCCCAAATCAATTCTACATTCCTAAACATATTTGAGAGAGAAATTGATTTTCTTGAGCTTTTGAGAAAGAAATTGATTTTTTTGAGCTTTGCATGTCACTAAATCAAGAGAACTTGGCAGAGGAACACAGCTTTCAGATCCCATTCCACTGATTTCTTTCTACATCTATTCAATTTCTACACATGTGCTAGTCTCCCTTCTTTTTTTTCTCCCATTTTTTTACACTTCCCCTTGACTCTCATTACATCTAGCCTTCAACCCTCTTTAATCTATTTCTTGGTCCTCCCATAGTTGCCTTGCATTTGCCCATCTATGTTACTTCAGAGCATCAGAAACCAGGATGGGGCCTGGAGGTATCATGGCTCCTGCATTCATTCTAATAGCAGAGCAGATCTTTTGCTAAAGGACATACAGAATTAAAGGAACAAAGGGTGCCTGCACCTTCCAATTTGATCTTTACCTTCTGGGTGTTTTTCTCGTGTCATGAGGGAGAGGATGGTCTTGGCATAATCATAGGTCTGCTGCTCACTAGGAGCTCCAGAGTATTCACCATAGTTGGCTAGTTCATTCACCCCACCAAGGTCACAAATGGTGTCACTAGATGGAATGTATATGGGGTGTTAAAAGGAATAAACTGCATTAAGTCTGCATAAAAAACTGAAGCAACTATTAAGTTACCTGCAGAAACAAGAGCAACAGCTACCTCAAGCAATTCTTAAGAGTTAGAGTACAGTAATTACAATACTGATGTTTTGTTAAATATTTATAAATCCAATCTTTCTAACAGATTTAGGCATAGTTTCCCCCAGGCAGAATGTCTGTTAGGGAAAACTATGGCACTAATGTAATTTACCTCCCAAGTATGAGATCATGAAAAGACACTGATGTCTGCTCACTGAGCTTTACAAACCTAAGCTTCTGAAAAGACTCAGTATTTGCTAAAAACAAGCTTTTAAAAGAAAAAGAAAGAGAGCAGAGGTTATCCTGATGCTATCTGGATCAAATGTCCAGATACAAATGTCCTAACTTTTCTCTTTCCCCTCCCCACAGTAAAAGGCTATTAGTAGTGCACATTTATCCAAATTCCAGCTAACTATTTCTTAGATGTGAAAAATACCTAAGTATTTAAAATAATATGCTACAGAGCAAAGTTGCATTCACATTCCTAAAGCTGTGATCACAGCATTTCTTCCTGACAATGATTAACAGGATGAAAGCAAATGGTGACACTCAAACCCTGGCTGCTGGAATTGTTTATTCAACAATATGTAACCCTGCTGAGGTTCTGGCACACAAAAGCGTAACAAATGTCTTCCTGCTGCAGTTATTGAATTGGATCACAATCTACACTAAAGTATGTGACAGCCACATCACTTCCACCAAAACCTGAGTCTGATACCTGTAAACCACAGAGGCACCTCCTCCAGCCACCATGGTCCAGATTCTGCCACTGGGGTTCAAGATGGTTAACTTTAAGCTGGCTCCACTCTTGGCATCAAGGTCAGCAATATAGGCTTCCTAAAGATATAGCATTTGAATATCATTTGAATCAAAATGTTATGGAACAGAAATACATTTATATCCTTCTTGTAACACTAAACAAGAAATCAAAACCATCTTTATAAAGATACAGGAGAATCTTCAACTCTCAACATCATTTCAATTGCCAAGCTTCTGTAGGAAAAGCTAAGATCTCTGAAATCTAGTGGTACAGTAGGTTTTTAAAAATGTTTTTTGCAAAAATGAAGTGTTAAAATAAATGTAATAGTCTCAGTAAAGCCACCAGGATATATCTTGTTCCTATAAGCTCCCTGTCCACAAAAAGAGGTCTGAAAATGTTGTCATCGGTCATTCCTGCAGCTTCAATCATGCTATTTAAAAAAAAGTTTAGTCCAAAAAGGTTGGACATTCCTGTTGTATAGATACATACAAGTGCTCAATACTTAACTCCCTCCAACCTCATGATCCTATGCTAGGTTAAGCAGGGATTCAATCAGTTGCAAGGGACAAACAGGAAGCATTGATCAGTTAACTATGTAATGAACAGTCTTGCACTGCTTCCACCACATTTAAGATGGAGTATGCAAATCCTTTGAGCACAGGGGTAGGATTCAAATTTCTTAACAACCGGTTCTGTGGGTGTGGCCTAATTTGTGGGTGTGGCTTGGTGGTCATGTGACTGGCTGGGCATGGCTTGTATGTAAATATTGTAAATATATACGTAAAGATTGAATTTTTCATTAAAAAAAGAGCAACTTTTACCCAAAATCAGGCAAAGCAGGCAGGCAGATTGAGCTGCTTGCAGAATCACAGCTTCACTCCCAGATCTACCCTTCTGCAATCTGCTGCCTGAGTCTGCGCTGAAAAATAGAAGCTTCAATCCTAAGAAAGGTTCAGCTCTGCTCTCAGGCCACTTCTCTCTTCCCCCAATCCCCTGAATACCACCCCTGACTGGGCCTCAGGAAAGCCTCCTGGGCAGGGTGGGTGGGGAAGGGAGGAGCCAGCCAGTGGTGCGATTTGCCGGTTCTCTGAACTGCACAGAATCGTAACAACCGGTTTTATAGAACTGGTCCGAACTGGTAGAATCACACCCCTGCTCAAGCACCAATCCATTAATATATGCCTCAGGGGTGGGTCTAGCTCTTTTCTTCAAATATATAGCTCTGTCTGTCTTGAGGTCTCTCTCCCTGCACACTTACATACATGAACAGTGAAACAGACAGTAGAAATCACTGAGGCCATAATTCTAACTTTTGCGCCATCATGGTAGGTCATAAAGTTAGACTTGTCACCATAATGATTTCTATAGATATAAAACCACAACAAATGGAGGGGCTCATAGACAGATATTTTCCTCAGAGCAATTAAGAAAAGAAATAGATTAAATGATTTTGGGGGATTCCAGCTGACGCTACGGCACTATTGGACATGAGGAGCGGGTCTCTGTGCTCCCATGCTGAGTTCTCCCTGTTGGAGAGCTCCCAAAAGAGCTAAAGCCACTTTGTAGGAGTAGTGAAAAAAAGAGGGGTGCCCTGCAGGTGAGAGAGTAGCAACTCTTTTCCTTGATTCAGGGCTTTTTCCCACTCATCCACAATGAGAAGAGACTAAGCTGGGATGCCAAGGCAACAAATAAATATAAGGAGCGGTGTAGATGAACAGTGATTGGAGCTGGTGAGAAGATTCCTTTTTATTTAGACCCTAACTTTAAAGAAAAGAGAGGAAAATCCAGGAAAAGAGACTCTTAGTGGCGAACAACCATAAAGAGAAAAATCCTGGACCCAAAAGAGAGGAACTAAGGGAAGAAAAGCGAAAGACCTTTTAAAACATAGAAAATTGAATTTTTAGATTGGGCAGGTGTTGTTTTGGAAAGGTATTATAAAATGCTGGAATTATCTAACTGAAACTATTATCTGACTTTGCTTCCATAAATTGAACTAAATTTGGATTAATCAAATCTATAAGACTTGAAACAATGCTGAAACCTAAGCTGTGGGCACCATCTACTTGTGAATGGAATATACCAGATCCCTACAAGTTTAGAAAAATTTCTGATTAGAGAACTAAACAACTTATCTGGAGGATACTGTTCTATAACTATCTACTTTATGATTACTGGAGACTCTATTGTGAGAATAAGGAAGACTCTTAGGTAAAGTAAAGTGACTTTTGACTTGCAGAAGCTGCCTGGACTATTTAAATGGAACTGATTAATAAACCTGAGATGTAAAGAACTATGATTATTGAACTTTCTGAGGACCAATATTGGACTGGAATATATCATTTTTGGACTTGAGTAAGAGTGGGACTTATTGAATTAAAACAAGATGCTCCATCGGGGAAAATGAGTGAGGTTTCAAGAGAAATGGTGTTTATGTTTCAAAGCATTAGGGGTACTATGACAAGGAATCACAGAGATTTAAAAAAAAACCCTAATGCTAGGCATAAATGGGAAAATAGAAAATATGCTACAACTGATATTGAATGAAGATCAAAGAGTCCAGGAAAGAGAGGAAATAGCAGAAAGAATGGAAAAAAAGATAGAACAGACAAACCAGCAAACAAAACAAGATGAGAATGAGAAGAAATAAAGACAATAATGACTGATGAAATAAACCAAGGGAAAAGTACTTTAAGAGATTTTAAAATGGAATCGGATAATCTGAAAGTTATTTTTGAAAGAGAGATAGGGGTTTGGGTGGATACTCTGGAGACCTGGCAGCTTAGGAAGATAGAAATGGGAGAAATATTCAGTCTGAATGGTGAAGACACAGATGCTGATAGAAACAAAGATCCAAGAGAGGAGTATGGGAGGCAAGTAAAAAAAAAATGAATAAAAATTAAAGTACCAAAACAATCAAGAGATGATGGATAGAAAGGAATTGATGTATGTATGTATGTATGTATGTATGTATGTATGTATGTATGTTTTCTTAAGTTTTCGCAGGTACTTACATGTATGGTATTCAGCTTTGTTCGGGTATTTTCCCACATCATTATAGTTGTGCTTTTAAAGTTGTAGCAACATTTCGGCAGAATATCATCTGCCATCATCAGGCTTCTGAACACAATACAGAAGCCTGATGATGGCAGATGAGATTCTGCCGAAACGTTGCTACAACTTTAAAAGCACAACTATAATGATGTGGGAAAATACCCGAACAAAGCTGAATACCATACATGTAAGTACCCGCAAAAACTTAAGAATACACACACACACACACACTTTTTTCCTCATATCATGATGGCCTGATTAGAAATTTGAATAGAGGTAGAAATAAGAATACAGACCTTTATATGAAGCGATAGTTAGATGGAAAGATTGGAGATTGAAAGATGGTATAATTAGGTATATTTAGATAATAGGAAGACTGGTACTTGAATGGTGGATTGTGGCTTTGAACAACCAAATAATGAAGGATTGTCTTAATATAAACATGTGTATTAATACTAGGACTAGCAATGGTTATCTGACTAGAAGCTAGAACAGAGGTAGAAATAATAGGGGGAATATTAAAAGATATACTTTTTATATAACAGAATATCAGTAATAATTAGATGGAAAAGATCAGAGGTTGAAATATGGTATTACAATGTATGCTTATAATATCATTGGCATTAAAATGGAACACTGAAATATTGAATAACTACTCTAAAACAACCATGTATATTAATGCTAGGATTATATAAGTTTGATGGTGATGATATTATTATTATTGCTGTTTGTATCAATATGATTTATACCCAGAGGCCATACTGTTCATGTATTAATATTGAGGTATATTTAAAAATAAAAATCTAATAAAACTTGGGGGTGGGGGGGAAATAGATTAAATAAGTTTTTAGTTATGGATAAACAGCTAACAAATAAAATAATTAATTTTAATTTAGATATATGTTGAAAGCTTTCCTAGGAAAATGGGGTTTGGAATGGAAGAAGAGACGTTTGAATGCTTAAGTGAACATCCCAGATGGCATGAGACTGTTGATTTTAGCTCTTCTAGAGAATGGGGGTTATTTTCATTAAAATTCTAAAACAGTGCAGAGTCTGAGACTTCATTAGTGTCTGGCAAGAAGATGATTCAATGAGGCCAGAATTAAATTCATTTATTACAAGGTTGAACAGAAGGCACTTGAGCTGTTCTTCATAAGTTGGGAAGCTACTGTGGTGCAGTGGTTAGAGTGCAGTACTGCAGACTACTTCTTCTTGTCGGTTGCCTGCAAATTTGGCAGTTCAAATCCCACCAGGCTCAAAGTTGACTCAGCCTTCCATCCTGCCAAAGTTGGTAAAATGAGGACCCAGATTGTTGGGAACAATATACTGACTCTAAACCGTTTAGAGAGGGCTGTAAAATACTATAAAGTGGTATATAAGTCTAAGTGTTAGCGTTATTGCTAAGAAAGCTATGGAAGAAAAAAGAGCTAAGTGGATTTCTCAATTAAATTACAATGTGAATCATTAAGACTTTACAAAAAAAGAGATAAATATTACATTAAGCCAAGTTTTTCTGATACTCAAATTTGACATGAAAAAAACTCAAACCATTTTAAAGAATATTCGTGTTTTCCAAGCAGAACCAGTTTACTGAATGGACAAAACTGTATTCCAATTCTGCCTAGACAAAATGAATCCATGCCCAGTGCATCACAAGTAGTCATCCACATCTTTATTAGTCTACCTGAAGAGCCATCAAAAGCACTTCAAGACATTTTCCATAGGGTGGATTCTAAGACAACCACCAAGCAAATTCAGTTCAGTTTTGGATTATTTTAATGGTATTTTAAAGGATGTTAACTGCCAAGATGTCTAGTGCCTGATCAAATATGTTTGTAATTAATTTCCTAATGACTGTAATAGAGTGTACCTAGTAATCATTCCTCTTATCTTTATAACAATTGCATGTAAGTAGGTTAGTCTGATAAGATAGCACCTGGCACAAAATCAATGCATGAGTTTCATAGTTGATGATGATTAGATGGTAAGGGTCTAACCAATCTAATTCAAGCATTTCAATATACTCAAGATACTTCAGAAACTCTAATTCTCCAGCCTCATGGAAGAAGAATAATCTTTTTACTTGCCTCTGGATAAGCCTCCCTTCCAAAGGGAGGAGGGAATTCTACATCACCCCATTTCACTTTGCAGATGTAATCAGCTGTTGCATCAATTTTTGCAGCCAGGTCTAGTACGTAAACACCATCTGCAGTTACAACTGTATAAAGAGAACAAACAAAAAGCAAGTTAGAGTGAATTGTTCCCTAGTCACTGTTGAAGTGCCTCATTTCACACTCCTACCTACTGTAAATGAGATATGAAACTTATTCATTGGACTTTTACCACTTAAGCGTTTGGATGATTCAGACCCATGAGACATACATGACAGCATAAATCCCTCTTCCTCAACCTGGCCCACCCTTTAGATGTACTGGAAATTTCCTAACACATCTGGAGAACCCCAGCTTGATAATGCTGGAAAGCACAATTAAATAAATGAAGTACATTTATGAATTAGAATTAAAGCAGATTTTCTTTGCCACCTAAATGTCAGCCTATCTAGGTACTTAACAGAAAGAACAGAGATTTTGGTGGACTTCATGATTCAAATAATAAATAATTATATATTTTTGCGTTTCTCTGTTTTATGGCAGGGTTCTCAAACTGGCATGACAAAATATTAATTTTAACATAAATGAAGATGTAATTCAAAGGTTTTCTTTAGCTATGAACACAGCAGACTTCTGGACCTGTCAAAACTTAGACTAAAACAACTATCTCTAATAAAGAAAGAAAGGAAAATATACACACTGACCAACACTCCCTTTGATTCCTTATACAAGAGTCACAAAATATTTTTATTGTTGCATAAGTAAGTTTCTCAGAATATAGTAATGTGTTTTGGCACACAGTACTGGAATTATAGGCGTAACATCTGTTAACTAATCTGAATAATGTTATCTTATCATCACATCTAGTTGGAATAAGGCTGAATCATAAAAACCAGACATTTGTGATCAGTTCTTTCTCTGAAGCTGTTTTATATAAAGAACCTCAAACACTGAGTGATGGATATTTTTACATTTCCCCTTCCTGAAGAAACACAATATAAATTACTTTGGTAACAAGACTATATAGCAATATATGCACTATTTTATAGCAGAGGCCTAACTTCCATCTTCATTTTTTATTCCACAAACTAAAAATAAAAACCATCCAAAACTGAAAAATACAGAATTAAATATATTCATCTTCCACAAATATAAAATAACACATTACCTAATGGATTGATTTCCAGATATGTAAAATATAAATCTTCATAAAGGTTGAAGAGGCCAAGGATGAAACTTGCCAAGATGCTAAATAAAAATAATACAACATATACAGTAATAAATTGCACAAATTGAACAATTTACCATATTATGTAGATTTATCTCAATTCAGTCTGCCTTTGGCCTAGCTAAGGCTCAATGGTTGACTTGCATGAGTCAGCATGAGATTGTTCCTGAAGCTATATTAGTTTCTGTTTTAAATGAGATGAAAAAGACATTGCAAATCAACACATAAACACAAATACAATTTAAAACATTATATAAATGGGAAAATTATTTTAACCATCTTTTGAAAGCTTGCAAAGTATTTTAAAGTTTTAAGCAAAATGAAGAAGCATTGGCTGAGCATGGGCCATCCCTGCCTTCTGGCCTGCATGACGGCTAGCCTTCATCTCTTCTTTGACCTTACAGTGGCAGGCATGCAGCTCTGACCCAAAGAACCATAGCCAGGTTGGCCAAAGCTTGCAGTCCCCTTTCTTAGTAGCTTGTCTATTCTAGAAGGGGATGGACAGGGGATGGCTTAATGTGGCTATTGAATGAGATTAGGCATGGCCATTAGAAATAAGCACATCAACAGATCTCTTACAGCCTTTTGGGGAAGATAATGTGGTAAGTATGTTAAACACAATTAGCTAAGCTGCTAGGTACAATTCCAAGCACTGGGATTCAATGAAATATGCTTTTCTCTTGGGAAGGACTCAGTCAGCCTTGCCCTGAGATGTAAGAGGCATGACAAATGATTGCTGGGTGACTGGTGCCTATATATTGGCAAAGTCCAGGAAAAAAATGGTAGAGTCTAGGCACAAGTCTCCCTTTGGGAATATTTCTTTATTAAATTCTGCGTTCTCTCTTGGATTGATTATTTTTTTATCCATATTATCCTGTCAGATAGGTAGGACTGAAAAAGATTGACCCTGTAAGTATCTAAATGCAGCATGGATATTAGAAGAAAATGGTCTAGAGATTTGCTCTTTCATAATAACTAGTTATAAAGCACTCTCCAGCCATTATTAAAAATATCCCCATTCATTACACAAAAAGAGTAGAAAAAATATATTTGGCCTCAGAAGAATGTTTACTGCCCCTGGGTAAACCTACAATTCTTCATTACTGGACAATGCTTGGCCTGGTCAGCATAATTGCTGCCATACATCATTCACCTGCAAACATCCACATTCCCTATGATAGAAAGCAATAGTTCAGAATTACTCTTTCTTGTCCAGTGGAGCATGCACCAAGAGAAGGTTCTTGATATCAGATTCACTCAGCTTGCAGTCCACGCGCACCAGCAACTTCTGGGCTTTGGCATCCACATCTCCCACATCCACACCACCCTGGTGGTGAAACAGCACATAGTCTCCTTCACGAGCTGCATAAATACATACATAGAACTCCTCTGTCTGTGAAGAAAACATAATGAATTGGTAAGGTCTTACTGCCTACTGACTAAAACAAATTGTATTAAATGAACAGACAATCCTTTCTAACATTTGCCTTTGCTGTCTTCACCAAAATCTGACAACTTCAGCCTTCTTTACTCTACTACCTTCTGCACAGAGTTTATTATATAATAACAAAATTGAAACAAAATTAAATTAATTGGAAAAAAGGAGAAAGCTTCACTTAGAATCCATTATGCCTCAGTTAAATTACTGCACTGTAAACCAGACTGCCTCAGAACCACGATTAATCATAGCAAGACTGAGGATGTGCAACTTGTTTTCCCCTTTTCTACAGATTTGTGATGTCATCACAGTCCTATTTCATCATCTCCATTAGTAGCATTAGACTAACTTCCAGGCTGCCTATTAATATTTAAGAATATTAGTCAACTGAAAGGAGCTTGAAAACTTCATGGAGATTATGGAAAGGGGATTTTTTTCTCTGTCCTTAGCATGACAAAGCAATGTTCTTGATCTTGCTGCCCTTTATATCCACACTGAAACATCAGTCATCTTTAGTTGCCATACTGGCTAGGGGATATATTCCATTGCTTTTGAAAGACAGATTGATAAAGGCTCCTTCCATGAAAATGAGATGCTCAATTCTGCAAAGACAGCTTTGCAAGCAAACTGACCTGTTTATGTGGAACAAAAGGTTCTATCAAGAAGTTCTTTAGGATGCCCTTAGCTTTAGCAATCTGTGAAAAAGAAGAACAGATATAAACATATTATGAATTAGCATACCCTCAAGGGACTGCATAAGACCATTGTCATTGTTGGTCTCTTCTGGGTATTTGGGTGTTTTGAAAAAGTACCATGAGAATGAACGTACACGCACACACACACATACATACATGGTTATCATTCTCCCATCATCTTCACACCCAAATGATAGAAAGCACATTCCTATGTTTTGATTTGATGTGAACTTTAAGTCACGTTCATTAGAATTCAACACAATTATTTTTAACCTGCACACTTATAACATAGCTTTTATTTGATGGTAATCTGCAGAAAACTTAGTGGTTCCTGATCCAGTATTTGCCAGTGAAAAAATGGATCCTTATGACTTTTATAATAGGTGCTGTCAAAACCAGTATTAAATCACAGAACACAATGGAGAGACAGGTGTTCAATGAGACAATAGTGATATTTTGATGGAAGATGGAGTCTTTGTCATAATTTTGAGGAAAGTATTAATGCCTTGCATCCATGTTTTTTTTTTAGGTAGCAACCCTGGAAAGCCTGAGAAATGTGTGTTGGTCTGTTAAGACAAGAAGGATCGTAACTTGAAAAGGAAGGAAATTCTATATAAAAATTATGCAAATTCTAGGATATCAGCATGAATTCTTTTTTTTTAATATTTCTTTTCTATATTCCTTTTACTTTTCTTACATTCTGCACTTCTCTTTCTAGCCATGTAATTGCTTCACTTTCATCCCTCCTTTCCCCAATGACATTTTTTACCCTTCCTTATCTAAGCAAGTCATATTTTCCTCCCAAAACAAAAGCTGTCATAGAACACTCAGAAAGCACTAGGCACCTAGAAATGGCCTTATAAACTCCAGTGAAGATCTTAAAGTGGGAGGTGGAAAGTGAAGTTCCTATGCTGTAGACAGACCTATGGTCATAGTGATTCCTATAGGCACTGTATATTAAGGACATTCATTATAAAATACAAAATAGCTGTGTCCCATGTTGTGTTCTCCAAATAGGTTTGGGGTATTCATTGCTTGATTCATTTATTCATTAATTCACTCCATATCCTTTCCAAAGGTCAATGTCCAAATTATGCAGCTTACTCAGAAATAAATAATACTTACTGTAGCTTCTTTTCCAAGGCGTGGTTTCAGCCAGGCTTTCACTTGATCTAAATTAAGATCCACACCGACCAAGCCAAGTTTACCGCGTCGTTTTATCAGCTGATCAGGTTTCACCACCAGACGCTAGAATTTTCAAAGAAAACCCCCAAAATGAAAAATTAACTTGTGGATAATTATAGCAGATTTGGCATAGCTTACATGCTTTTTCAGACAATTCAGGTACTGTTTCTCCATGTGAATTACTATAATTTGTTCATTTCAGCCATATCAAAGAAACAATACAAAAAGGGTCAGTTTGATTGATAAAACTTCCTGGAAGTAATGTATATATTCATTTTGGCATGTTTTCATGTTATACTTTTAGAAAGCATCATCACTACCATGACATTATCCCTACCTCACAAATGCAACAATTAAGGCTAAAAAAATGCATTATGTACCACAAGATTCCTGTGATTAGCAGGAGCATTCTTGAACAATAAGATACTTTGTAGCTTTTAGATGACGTTCCTATCTGTTTACTTGCAAGTAACTGCTCATCACAAATGTTAACAGCAGTATAGCGAACATTGATGTCAGAACCAGGGATCTGAAAGTATTCTTTCTGTTCCTACTTTAGGCATCCTATCATTAAATTAAAAGGATATTCAGAACCCTTCCTGTCTCCTGGCACAACTCCTGATCTTATATCTTCCTTCCTGACACAAGGCAACAACTGAGTCATGTAAGTAAGTGCATAATATTTAATTAGCTATCAATAGAGCTGTCCTCCATCAGCAAGAAAAATGGGACTGTATTACAGATTTAGGCTCCAAATGTGATTAAACTGGATGGGAGCCAGGAGAACAAGCAACCCAAAGGACTCAGGGACAGAACGTCTCTACTTTGAAATTCTGCTTTCATCATAACGTAACTTGAAAGAAGATTCCCAGAACTTTTCAAAGCAAAGAGAACAAAGAACACCTGCCTTCTGCCCAAGATTATATGACCCCTATCCTGTTCATGTTTAAGGGAGCCTTTAACACCTGTCTGTCTGCATGTCTTGGGTCAGAAAGGGTGGTAATTTTGGGGTGATATATTCTAATTTTTTTATTAATCTATTGCTCCACTATAAACCTCCCATAATCATGAGGATTGGGGCAGCTTGTAAATCAAATCAAAGCTAGCTAACGAGAAGCATCTAATATGCTACTTTATCCACAAGAGATAAAAGATACAATGATGATCAGTTGGAAAGCAAAATACATCAGCTAACCATCTTTTTTTGCTTTATTATAATCAAATATTCCACAAAGAGGCTAACATTATGGAGCTCTTTCTGTTAAGGACTGTGTTATCTCAAAAGCAACCTGTCACGGTTGGAGGACTGAGTGGAGCTAAAGCAAGAAGGGGCTTTTCTGACACCATTCTTTTCTAGTACTGCTTTCTCCCTCTCTTATTAGACTTCTGAATTTAAATTTCACAAGAGACACTTGAGATTAGGAAGCAAGTGGTCTGTCCCTGATGAACGTGGTAACGTGTTCCCAAACTTCACCCAATTGCAATCAGCTATAGCTGCAAGTAATTCTTAATGGGAATCTCAATAGGAACCACAAGTACAAAGGTGGTCTTTCACTCTACCTAGCTTGATCTAGGAACTGAAAATTCAATGATGGTACCTAAAGACTTGTATTGCTGCTTATTAGCCAAATACTTAGACAAAAGGCTTTTCTAGGATTTATATTTTTCTTATTTTGAAAATGTTGAGATTATAGACTGTTGTTGCTAGTCTTCCAAGCTAAGAATGGATCTAAAGAGACCAAGTGTTTGGTACTTTTATAGGAATCTCGCATAGCTCTAGGATGTTACAAGACAGAGTTTTATTTTCTCACCTCAGTCAATAGCCAGGGATGATCTTGAGTGACCTGATCCCAGTCACTATCAGGAGTTACTCTGGCATATTTGAAGCGATTCTGGACAGCTGAGGAGGTACAGATGTATTTATACAAAAACTCCTTCCCTGTTTGTTCAGAAATTGCTTTGGCAGACATGGTTACCTAAGGCCAATTAGAAAAAAATATACTAGTTACTTATAAAATATTTAACTTTAGAATATTTACTTTACCATGGCTTTACTGACAGAAATATGACTCAAAAGTATTCTATACTTAAAATGCTTCTTGCATGTCCAATATAACTGTAGTCAACACAAACTCTATTCTAGAAACCAAGACATAACAGTTCTGCAGCACTGTATGATTCAAAACATGGAGAAGGCACAGTAACAACTAGTGACAATGAATTGTCTGCTCTGTGGAATGCATTCCCTTTTAATTATTAATTTTAGAATTTGTTTTAAGTTTTAAACTTATTGTTCTGTAATGTATATTTAAAAATGAGATTCCTTGGCAAGGAATGCTAAGAACCAGAAAAAAGATGTTTAGAATCAACAGCGGAAAAGAAAGAATTAATTTCCATCTACTCAGTCGAAACACCAAACAAGGACACTAAAACAAAGGAAAGATTCCATCTTCACTTTCAAGTTTCTCCAATAAGTGTTGCATGTGTTCTACCAAGAATTTATGAAGTGCAGGAAGAAAAGGAAGGACTGAAGCTAACACTGATGGAAAAATGCCAAAAAAAAAACCTATTTGCATATATCAGTTCAAATATTTAGAATTAGGCAAATGGCATCCCTATAAATGGCTTTTAACTACTACTGGCATGTAACTACTATGTCACTCAATTCATGCTTATCTAGTTCACTAACCACAGTGTTAGGGAGAGTTCCAGCAAATGATTTATTTACTCAAATCAAAATCTATTGCACCAACATTGCAATAATCTGATAAGGAAGGTGCCATGTAATAACAAATAGTTCATGTTTTAAATCAGCTAAGAATTGTTTTAATAGTAACTGCATGTTTCCAAAGTGCCTACTGATTGGCCTTTTTATAATTGCTCTAGGATCTTCTCAGGTATCAGTGTCAGACTGATTGGTCTATAAGGCTCCTTGAATTCTCCTTTCCTTTCCTCCACTCATTTATCTGTCCTTGTTAAAACTAAAGTCAGGAACTGATTGAGCTCTACAATATACTCCTCAACATTTTTGTTAATAACATGGATGGAAATGGATGGTATCTTTTTTCCTCTTATCACTCTTTTTTAACTGAATGCAAAAAACAAGTAAAAATACACAATGTTGTAAATAAAGAAAAAAAATCTTGCTGCAGCAATCATATACTGAAATAATTTTCCATGACTCTTTTCTGTGTATCTATCACTCCTAAAAAGAAAAGTTTTGACTCCTATTGAATATTAATAAACTCTATATTAATTTGGGCATTTAAATCCAAAAAATGTTAGCTTTTTTAAATCTCCAAAAATGAGAATATGCATTTTGTTTTTCACTTTTCCAACATACATTTGAAATATTGTAGCTATTTTAGATAATTTCCCTCATGTCATAATTCATAATTTTATAAATTATTTGATCATAACATAATGCAAATTTCAACCTTTTCACTGTATATTATTATCTTTTTATTATAACCACAATTCTTAGCCCACTTTATCGTATATTCTTTAACCTGCTATTCCATTTCAAATTTCAACAAAAATTTATATACCTTAGCAATTATATGTTCATCATGCTGGACATTATATCAATACCAAGAAAGTTTATCCATTTTAAATCTTTCTGGTAACTGTAAACAAGAAAATCACTGATAGCTGTTTCCTTTATATTATTATATGCTGACAGATTTAACACTAACCCCATAGAGGAATGGCATTGAAATGACAAAATTTGCTGAGATGGCCAAACTGACTTCATTGATAAAAGAAAGTTCATTACTGATATAAATCAATGACTGGAAACTCTTTATTGCCTTTTTTTTTTAACTTAAAATGATTTTGTGGCATTTGATTCTGATGACAGAATACTTGTCACACATGAATGAACTAATGATATACAGACAGGGAGATGAAACCCAGATGGAGGATTGTGTCTAATGTTTTTAACTATCTTATATCTTGAAAAATATCCTTGATATTGTTTATCAGGCAATAAAGAAAAATATTTTAAATAGTCTTTCACAAAATCACCATGGAGGATATTTATTTTGACAATCTCTCCCTACTCTAGAAAATGAATGAGTTCATACTGAGGCTCATTAAATTTTACTGCTGCTTTTGAATGGCTCAGTGCTCAAACTCCCAAAAATAAATAAAATGGACTTGCTAGCTAGCTCAGTCTTTACTTAAGGGAGATGGGATGAGTCAAAATGAACGTTCTATTTGCCTTAAAACAGACTGCAAGAAGACAGTTTAAAAACAAGGATGGACAGTAAATGTGAATTTTCTTTTGGTATGGTTGGTAACTCAAGCAGCTACCTTGAAATATTTGAAAAGGTTTTTTTAAGCTTCTTTTAACTAAAAGAAGTAGTACCCATAAAGAATAAGACAAAATTAGTAAATGAAGTATTTACACTTTTTAATAATGGTTTCCCCCCTTCAAACTAGCAGTTTCAATTTATCTAATAAAACTATTAACATTTGAATCAAACATTTCTTTTTCCAGAAAATTTATTATAAACTTTAAATTCCGTGGGACTTACTTCTTCATAATTATAAACTTTACAATGAAATTCAGTCTAAGATGGTACAAAATTTTTCCAAAGATATTGTTCCTGCAACATTGTAGACATTTCTTAGCATCTCACTGGCAAAAGTGTAGTTTTTCCTACATAGCACAAGAATGCTATCCTTACAATCTTTTAAGGGTAATAATAGTTTTAATATTTGAGAGTAAAGGAGAAACTATTAAGGGAATAATTTTGTTAGAGAATTTGGGCACTGGGCACATTGTGCATATATGTACTTTAAATCTACAGTATGAGATGCTGATTTTTGTGAGCAGAGAAATTTATATATAAGCTTAATCTCTCTAGGAAGTACTAGTAATAACTTTTAAAAAAATACTTTTTGATACCTAGGTATGGATCAGGCGTGGTTGTCTTAAATGGCTCAGAATTGTAATGGCAGATGATTCATCATGTTCCTATGAGGAATCAATAAGCCTATAATGTAGTCAATAAATGTTTGTTGCTATATATTATATTCAATTGTATAGAAAACTGTAGAATAAGGAACTGAAAGATCCAGTACAAGAATATCAATGGAAAACTCTTTCGGCAAGTTTCTAGAGTAAAATTATGATTTATCCAATGGAGCTGATAATTTTATATAAATTGAACTCTTATGGACTTCTTGGGAAGAAATTGGTAGATTCATCTCATTACTTCCTTCAACACCCAAAGCAGTAAAAGAGGAAGTAAAGAAGAAAAAGAAGACCTTATTATTATATGGAAATGAATGCAGAAGAAGATAAACAGGACCTGAATGCTTTTATGAAAGCAAAAACAAAACAAAAAACCAAAGTTGGAAGACAAGACAAGACAGTGTTTGGAGGCACATTCTTTTCTCATCAACCCTACAATAGTTTGAAGTACTCCTTTCTTTTTTAATATCTGAATGAATGCTCCTCTCTCTTTATCTTTTTTTTGCCTATAATAAATGGGCTTTTTAAAAAATGAAGAAAAACACTGCAGGCGAAACAGCAGCAGTTCAAGGTGCAATTAGGAAGAAAGCCATCTTAACCAAGTGCTTAGGTTCCCCCTTGTCATCAGTGTGCTCCCTTTCCTGGTTGATGTGTTTAAGATTCCAGGCACAAACCAGGTAACCAATTAACATAAAACTGTGCCAGAAGGAAGGGCATATGCTAACTATATAAAGCTGAGTTCTCTAATTTTTGAAAATTACTATGCTTTTATGAAATTCTTGCTTATATTTAAACATCTGACAGACAAGGAAATATTAACTCACATTTTCATTTGTTGTGTGGTTACAGATAAAGATATTCAGAGCTCTCTCTCTCGACAAAATCATCTGAAATCCATCACCCAAATGGATTTGTAATGTACTGACTAAGCATTTATTTCTAGATACACTTATTGGTACACAGATAGGGACAAATATATGTCATCACTAGGAAATGTTTTTGTGTCAGAATGTTCTCTTAAATCTTCTCATCTTTGGAGAATATCTATGTTGGCTTACACTATTATCCAATCATGATGACAGCTATAGAAAATAATGTTTGGTTGCCACATTCTGCTGATTTGTAAAGCTCTAAAATTTAATGTATTATTATTTATCAGATTACTACAAATGTAGCATGCTTTCCACTGCTATACAGATTGTATAATAAGCACGGTTATCTCTGTATTGCTATGACTATTTTGGAAATTTTTTTGAATCTCCTTAGCTCATTAGTCCATTCTGTATCATTTGTTGCTTCACAGGGAACAGATGTTATCAACAATCTCATTGTATACGATCTATTTTATGAGAGTTATAAATTAATCTTGTTTCCAGCAAATATTTCTGTTCGTGGAAGAGTTGATGGGGTGTTGGTCCTACCGGAATGCTTCTTCTCGGGGAGCTGAAGGGAGAATCCAGGATAGGTAGTCTCTAGTCTCCTAGCTCCGCAGACCGAGTTGAAAAACTGAGGACACCCCCCCTGGTAATGTCTGAATGACGTTGAAGCGAATTCAGCTGCTCCTTGTCTTCAAACAGATAGTTCATTGATACTGCGAAAAAAAGGGACATTTCCTCCCTATTCCAACCAGACAGAATACAAGGTGGGACTGGATTTTCCCTTCAGCTCCCCAAGAAGAAGCATTCAGGTAGGACCAACGCCCCTTCTCCACTGAGCCGAAGGGAGAATCCAGGATGGGACATACCAAAGCTGGCTGATGGCTGTCCTATGGGTGGGTGCTGGATTGGTCGAAGATCCCCACCTCTACATGCACACCCTGCAGGACTCGTCTTCCAAATGACGCCTCTGCTGAGGCAAAGGAGTCAATTTTGTAATGTCTTATGAATGGGGTCACCGATGACCAGGTTGCAGCTCTACAAATGTCCCGAATCGATGCCTGCATTGCCCAGGCTGCGGTGGTTGCTGCACTTCTGGTTGAGTGCGCTGTGATCCTCCTGGGCACAGGAAGGCTCTGTAATTGATAGGCCTTTGTAATACAGGCTCTGAGCCAGCGACCCACTGTGGAAGGTGTCACCCTGCGACCTAAAGTTGATGGCTGAAAGGAAACGAATAAGGCTTCCGTCCTCCTAAAAGAAGTCCTAACATCCAAGGGCCCTCCTAACGTCCAAGGTGTGCCATTTTTTCTCTAGCGGATGGGTAGGCTCAGGACAGAAATTAGGCAAAATCCACTCCTGTGAACGAAGGAATAAGGAGTTCACCTTGGGCAGGAAAGTAGCGTCCAACTGCAGAATCATTCTGTCTACATGGAACAGATCCTTCCTGATGGATAAGGCCGCCAACTCCGAAATACGCCCGGTCAAGGTAATGGCCACCAAGAATGACACCTTGCACGTGAGAAGGCAAAGGCAGACTTCATGTAAGGGTTCAAATGGGGGAGAAGTTAGTGCCTGCAGGACCTTAGGCAAATCCCAGGTGGGGTAGTGGTGGACCACCGATGGCCTCAGATTCGTGGCTCCCCTAAGAAAGGCTTTCACCCTAGGGTGTTGGGCCAGAGTAGTAGAGCCCTTGACCAAAATTACCGAGGTCAAGGCAGCCACCTGTCTCTTCAAGGTATTGGGGGAGAGACCTTTATCCAACTCATCCTGCAGGAACTCTAATACCTTTGCAACAGAAACCCCAGTGGGTTCTAACTGGTGACAAGTGCACCAACTGCAGAAAATCTTCCACGTTGCGTTATATATCCTGGTTGTGTAAGGTCTTCTGGCCGCCTGGATGGTCTGAATGACCTTTGTAGAAAACTTCTCCCGTTTCAGGATCCCCTGCTCAAGCGCCAGACAGTCAACCGAAACCAGGCTGGATCTGGGTGCTTGATCAGGCCCTGGCTGAGGGAGATCTTATGCAGGGGAATTCTCCAGGGTCTAGCGACTGACAGGCCCACCAGGTCGGCGAACCAAGGACGCCTGGGCCAGTAAGGTGCTACCAACAGAACTTCCCTTTCTATCAGTACTTTCCTGATTGCCCCCGAAATAAGGGGAAGGGGGGAAGGCATACAATAGTCCCTGGGGCCACCTGCACCAGAGAGCATTGACTCCTTCCGCTCCTCGGGCAGGGAATTGAGCAAAGAACCTTGGGAGGTGCATGTTCTCTGGTGATGCAAAGAGATCCAGAATCAGGTGGCCAAAGCATTCTGTCATCTCCTGGAATAGACTGGGATGCAGTTGCCATTCTGACTGGTCGACTGTGGCCCTGCTCAACCAGTCTGCCTCCATGTTGGATACTCCCGAGATACGTTCTGCTTGTAGGGACAACAGGTTTCTCTCCGCCCACCTGCACAATTGAGTTGCTTCCTGCATTAGATATCTGGAGCGTGTGCCCCCCTGCCATTTTATGTGGGCCTTGGTAGCCACATTGTCCGTGAGGAGAAGCACGTCTCCCCACCACCTCTTGCCTTAGATCCTTGAGTGCTAAGTGAGCAGCTCTGAGCTCTAGCCAATTTATGTTGTGGGCGAGCTCCTCTCGTGACCACCTCCCCTGGGTGACCTGGACTCCCAAGTGGGCCCCCCAACCATAGAGACTGGCATTGGTGGTAATGGTAATCCTCTGGGGTTCCCTGTACAAGCATCCCTGATCCATGGCTCGGGACTGCCACCAATGGAGGGAACAAAGAACTGGCAAGGGGATGTGAACCTTCCTTGAAGAGTCGCCCCGGCTCGCCCTCTGGTAAGGGAGCAGGAACCACTGAAGGATTCGGGTATGGAAGCGGGCCCATGGGACAATCCCGATGCACGATATCATTTTGCCGAGAAGTTGAGACAGCAAGATGATAAGTGCCTCTCTGGAAGACAGGATCAGCGACGTGACTTCCCTGATACTGTCTCAACGCTCCTGTGAGAGAAAAACCTGTCCAGCCAAGGTGTCTATAATGGCCCCCAAATGCAAGATCCAAGTCAGTAGTAATAGGTGGCATTTTCCAGGTTTATCGAGAACCCATGCTCTCAAAGAATCCTGATTGTCGACATCAGATCCTCCTTCGCCTGGGGTCTGGAAGAGGATGCTGTCAGGATGTTGTCCAAATAGCATTGGATCCTTATGGGTAAGGCTCTGAGGTGTGCTGCTACCACTTCCAAGAGCTTGGTAAAAGTCTGAGGGGCTGATGACAGGCCGAATGGAAGAGCCCTGTATTGAAAATGGCGGCCACCATAGCAAAACCTCAGGAACTGACAGTGGTTGGGGTGTATGGACACATGGAGGTAGACCTCCGTCAAGTCTACCAAGGCCAAAAAATCTCCCTCCTGCAGTCCCTCTAGAATGGAGTGGAGGGAGTGCATCTTGAACTTTCAGTAGATTAGATGTCGGTTGAGCCTTTTCAGGTTGAGGATTGCTCGCCACCCCCCCGAGGCCTTTGGAATCACAAACAATATTGAATAGAAACCCTGTCTCTCCTGGTCCACCGGAACCGGCTGGATGGCCCAAATGTCCAGCAGATGGTGGATCACTGATTCCATGAAATCCCTCTTTGAGAGGTCCCTGGAGACGGGGCAGCACACAAAGGCTCTTGGGGGGAGAGAAACTCTAGAGAGAGACCTGACCGTAAGGTTGCCAGGATCCAAACGTCCATTGTGGTCTGTTCCCACCTCTGCCAAAACAGTCCCAGAGGCTCCTTATGTGGGATGAGGCTCGGGCATCACTTGTTGCACCTGAAGGGTCTGTTGGAACCCCTAAAGGACCTTCTGCCCTCTTGCCTCTGACACCCTCTGGCGGCAAACGCCTGTCTATCAGCCTGAGAGGAGGATCGCTGGAAAAAGGGCCTACTTTGATGGGGAAAGCCTGTCCCAGCTTCCCCTGTTTAAAGAAGGCCTTCCTATAGTAGGGATGAGACCTGTAATCAAAGCGCCTCCCCTGGGAGGGCAGGATCTTTCGCTCGTCCCTGGTTTCCATCAAAAAGGGATCCAGGGCTTCCCCCAAAAGCCCCTCTCCCTTAAAGGGAGCTGACGCCAGCTTCCATTTGGTTCTGGCGTCCATCTGCCAATTTCTTAGCCAGAGAAGCCTGCATGCTGTTATGGAAGAGGCCATGGCTCTGGAAGAAAATTTGGCTGACGTGAGGGTGGCATCAGCAGTCAATTGAGCCGCAGCTATAATCTTATTCAGGTCCTGATGCACCCTGAGATTCTCAGGTGGGATTCTGTCCTGTAGCTGCCTCAGCCACTGCAAAGAGGCCCAAGTAAAAAAAGATGTGGTCGTCGATGTTCTGATGGCCCAGGAGTCGGCTTGATGAGCGCTCCGGAGTGCCATCTCCTCCTCCCGGTCCTCTGTCTTTAGAACATCCTCTGCATCAGGTGGGATGACAGATGAGGAAGCTAGGGCTACCACTGGGCCATCTACCTTTGGCATTTCCATAATGTCCAAAAGGTCTTTGTCCACATTAAATAAGGCAGACTCAGACCCACTGGGGCGAGTGTACATCCCAGGGGACTCCCACTGCTTTTTGATCAGGTTCAGAAACATCTGGGGCACAGGTACAGCGTCCACCACAGATGCTTTCTCAGTGAAAAGGAAATCCTCCTGATCCTTCTCCCTCAGTGGGAAGGTCCTGCGTGACCATGTCCTTTTTGAGATGAGCCGTGCTCTTGGCCTTAACCAGCAGAGTCTTGAAAAGAGCCAGCTGGAAAGGCCCTTAAAGGAGGGGGGACCTGCTACCTCCGACTCCTCATCCGAAAAATCCCTTTCTGGAAGGAGGTCCCTCTCGGCTGCTTTCTGAAGACTTTCTGAAGGTAAGGCCGAACGCTCTCTGAAGTGGACCGGTTGTTCAGCAGAAGCCTGCCCCTGCCCCTGCAGGACTCCTCTGCTAGGTTCCAAATAAGACAGCTGGCACAGCTGTTTGACCTCTGCCTGCAATTCCTGTCTTATTGTCTGGGAGATCCAGGCTCTCATGAAGGATGGCATTTATTGCATCTCGGTCTCCTCTAGTCATAAGCCAGCTACTGTAGGTGTAAAGGTGGCTGCAGGCACAGGTCTGGCTCCGCTGGAGATTTGGTCTGCAGGTGCCGCCATCAAGATCCCCTGAGACAGCTCAGAAAAATTGTGAGAGGTCTCAGACCTGATTTGGAGGTTACCCTGCAAATCATAGGTACTTGAGCCCCCAGGACAGCAGACCATCATATACTGCCTATCTGCCAGTTGGTCTGGCTGCCTGTCATCTTGAGGAGGCAAAGTTTGAGGGGTGGCTCTGTATTCAGCCATCCTGGAATCTCTCACTGCCCTGTCAAACTGTTTGTCCATGGCTTTTTGTGTATGCCTGGCCTGTCTATCCTTGGCCCTAGAGGATCTCTTAGGGGCTAGGGCCCTGGCTCTAATCCTAGCTGCTGCCTCTAGACCCGCAGACCTGGGCTTAGGAGATTCCTTTACAGCATTCTCTCTACCTGCTGAGGAACTGACAATTCTTGATCAGCTCCCTTGGTGGCCATCTTTGAGCCCGCCAAAAATAACTCACTTGACAGGGATAGAGAAAGGGAGAAAGAAGTAAAAATAAAATAAAATGAAAAATATTCAGCCTAAGCTGTCAGCCACAGCCACAGTAGCTGTCCACCACTTCAGGAGCTAGTGCGACCCAAAGTGGTGAGCTCAGCCCAGCTCCGCAATTCAAGAGCCGAGCCAAGGAAAAAAGGTTGAAAAAACGGCTGCCTATTTGAATTGCAGCAAGCCCTGAAAGGGGCTGGCGCTGGCTGCACTGCAATTATCAGGCAGACTCAAGTGTCTCGCAGCTGCCACGGTGCTCTGGGGACTGGGTGGGGGGTGTCAGGATTTAATCCCGATGGCCAGAACCCCCAAGGGACAATCCTGGAGACGAACTGTCCCTAAATGAAATAAATGGCCGCTGCCGCCGAAAAGGGACAGAAGCGCTTAGCGGCAGCTGTGGCTCATCCCAGGCAAGGGAAAGTGGATCGGAAGGAGGCGAGTTAAATAAAACGCCAACTCCTGCCCCATCCCGGGCCACACAGGCTCTCAGGGTCATCTCCACTCAAGTTTTGGCAGAAAACAAAACAAAAACCAGTCCACCAGAAAGGAAAGTCAAAAATTTAAAATAACAAGCAAAAAAATGCAAACTGGAACAAAGGTGCGAACAAATGAAAGTGCTAAACCGGCAAGCCGGCTGTCAAACCTGATCTAAGCCTCTCTGCAAAAAAAAAGCTTAATCCGGGGGTGAATATTCTTCTACAGTCCTAACTATTCAGAGCCCTTAAAGGGTGGTCTGAACATGCTGAGACCGAGTGAAGAACTGGGGACCGTTACCAGGGAGTGTGTCTTCAGTTTTTCAACTCGGTCTGCAGAGCTAGGAGACTAGAGACTACCCATCCTGGATTCTCCCTTTGGCTCAGTAGAGAAGCTATGGTTCCTGTCCCCCTCATTTTGAAGATATACATATGCAATTCCTGATTATCCATGCTTTGGGAAGCCTGTTTTCTACATCATTATCTTCCATACATAAAATTCATGTCTAGGCAGAAATACTGGAAAAGTAAGCCATCTTGCAAAATAAATTTACAGAAATGTTTACTTCCTCTCCATATACCATATATGGGTTTGGCATATAGGTTGATTTAGCCCAAGGTGAAAATCTCAGTGCCTTTGGACTTCTGATGAGCGAGACAGATATTTCTGATATATGAATGCCATATAATCTGATTTAAAAAGAGCTGACATAGATCAGCATTAAAGTTTTTGGAAAACTACTAACAATCAAAATAAAATAGGACTGATTTACAAGGCAAAAAGCTCATATTCCTGGTAATAATTCCAAGTATTACTTCTCACACCACTTTTTCCAGAGATGAATTAAAGTAGATTACAAATATGCTATTAAAATATATTAAAATATACATATTTTATCTCTAAAGGTTTTTGTGGAGTGGGAATCAAACTTTATATATAGCAGAGAAGAGTCACTGAAAAATCAGTGTACAGCAATTAACAAATATTAAGTATAGTGTATCTCTGCTTCAGGTACAAGAGGTCTGGACATTGTTTTGGCTGGGTCACCTGGTGTTTAAGACCATCAATTGCATTCTGTGATTATATTTTTTAGAAACCTCTCTAGTTGAATATGCCTCCCCTCCTCCCACACATATACGCCACACAGTCTCTTCCTCGCATTTAAAAAGCTGTGAGATACCACAGCAGGAAGACAAGGAGGACACAATTACAAGTAAAGCAATCAAGTCTGCTGATTGAAGAGCCTCTATTAATAGCCAAGAGTGCAAAATACAAGAGAGAGTATTTGAAGAGGCTCCTGTGGTCCTTGTCACATCCTCTCCCTCCTTCTCTCCCTTAAGCAAGAATTCTCAACTTATCTGCCCTCAGAGAACTTTTAGCCTTGTTCTGAAATCAAGTAGTTGAAGTAATCCCAAGGCACCCAGCCCAAGAAGTTAACTGCTTTACCTTGCATGGTTTAATATTTTACCTAGGCATCTTTCCTAGCAATCCCAGCTAGGATGAACTTTTAAGTTATTTATGTCAGACTTCTATCCAACTTCTCCACTCTTCCCTTACTCAAGATAGCAAGAGAGAGAGCTTGTGATTTGCCCAGCGTTGTCATGTGAGTTTGATGAGCAACGACTTGAATTTGTGTGTATCTGGTCCTAATCATAAACTCTAAGTGGAAAACTAGAGTTTTAATTCTCTCTCTCTCTCTCTCCCTCCCTCCCTCCTTCTCAATTCAGCAATTCTGGATGCAGACTATAAAATCATTTTTCTGTTCTGAGGAAGAGGTTATCAAATGTGTTTCTTCTCTAGTTAGAAGATTATGACCAGAAGATTAGCTTGTGCAAAACTGCAACGGAAAAGCTTCCCAAGAGACCAATTCTTGGTCTTTCATACTCTAACAATGAATCTTTTTGACTACAATTGTGAAACACACTTTATCTCTCAGGATCTGAGAAGTGATAAATGAGGAGGCCACATCCCTTCCAACAGAATTTTTTGTCATACCAACGTCCAGACTAATAAAATGAACATTTCCATGCAAGCAATGAATACACACACAAAGAATGGCCTTGATTCTTGAAAAAGTAGGAGGCATTTTTGTGTATCTATTCCCACATGAATGAATCCTTCTGTGTTTTCTGCATCTATGTACATATGCAGATATATAAAACAGGTTCCTCTAATTACAGGTTGCTTCCAAGTAACTAGGCTGTAGAAGTCAGAGTCTAGCCAATCTTGATTGATCATGAAAAGCTAAGCAGGTTCAGAACTGGTTATACTTGGGATGGGAGTCTTTCAGAATAAAAATCTTCCCAGAAAAGTCATTTCTTGTCAATAAAACAGCATAGCTATGACTTTAAAGTCACTGCACCAGGAATCAAGCTCAACCTGAAGAACAAAGAATTTGGGGGGAAGAAATGATATTAAAATTATATTGGCTTGCTCGTCAGATTAGTAATCATGCTTTTATCTTGGCTGGCTTTATAAACCCTTGCCAACATCATGGAGAAAATTGCATGAAAAGAACTTGAATGTCATTGAATTTCAACATGCTTTGGAAAAGCTACGTTTTGCTATTTATCTTTCACGGAGCACTGCATTTTGCTATTTGTTTTTCACTTGTTTGGGGAGTTGTTGTTTGCTAAGTAATATATTGGTTTCAGGGTTATCTGCAAGCACTGAAGCAGAACTCTGTTTCAGCACTTCTTGTTCCATATCTTGTTTTGGGATAGAGGGATCTTTTTGGGTTCGGAGAATATACAATTCATTACTTTTAAGTTATAGATCTATCCCACATAGTCATCTTGTGCCATAGCTAAGGGAAGGCTTATTCAGCTGTTTTCTTTTGCAAATAACATTTATTTGAAGCTGTTAATTTATAGATTGTCAAGCCATTAAAGCATCTGTGACTTGTGTGTATTCCAAATATCTTTTTCTCTCTCTGCTACCCATATTTTGATTTGGTTTTTCTTAATACAAGATGTGAGCTCAGGTGTTTTTTTTTTGTTTATATACCCAACAATTACATTCAAATCAGTAAGAGAGTAGTTAAGATGTATCTAAGATTCTGCTTAAGTATGAATACCCTATGAAGAATAAAGTCTACAGTCTTATACTGAATAGAACTTGCTCTGAGTTGGCAGTTAAAGGATTATTGTTTAATTAATGAATTGATTAATGTTATATTTTCTGGTGGCTATAATTCCAAGCAACCATAATCTTCAAGCATACAGTCATTAATCAATATAAATATCTTCAGTTTCCCTTTTTAAGACACAAAAATGTAGCCACACCATTTCTGTTATCAGATACCTTTTACCCAGAACCTAGAGGCAAACTAGATGGACTGAGGTATTTTGCAAGGATATATAATGAGTTTTTAGCAAAAAGATATGAATACAGACTTGCTTGCGTTAGAACAACCAGGTCTGGGCTGCAAAAATCTGGGCAGCAGGAAATAGGTACAGGAAATTTTAATTGTTTGCTGCCTGATGTTTGGCCAGATTTTTGAAAGATCTATGCATTGTTCATTACTAAGAGGTCTGCTGAAAGCTATAACTATTTGCTTCCAAGACCTTCCAAAATCCATCTACTATTTGTTCCGCTGTAGGAATATGTGTTGTATCTTTGAAAGGCAAAGAGCCCTTAATGATTTCTTGACTCTTCAGATCAGTTGGCAACCTTTTTATCATCATTAGTGTAGAAAATAGGCAACTCACTAGATATTTTACTTCATCTTTATGTATTTGTATCCCACGTTTATTATTTTTACAAATAACTCAAGGCAGTTATATCTTCCTTCTCCCATTTTCCCTGCAACAATAATCCTATAGTTTGAACTGAGAGAGAGTAACTGGCCCAAGGTCACACTGCTGAATTTCGTGGCTAAGGTGGGACTAGAACTCATGGTCTCCTGCTTTGTAGCCTGGTACTTAATCACTAGACTCACTGGCTCTCGTAATTTTTGAATTATAACTCTGATAAACCTTTGCATGCTGGGGACTGACCAGAGTTTAAAGCATCTGCAGAATACCTGTGTGGTGCTACCTATACTTGGATGTAGTGAAATCCAAGTGCCTTAATTGCAAGCAGATTAGACTGCCGCAGTGTGAAACCTTTAAAAGTCTTATAGCCCTTCAGCAAGATCCTGTTTTTGATCTGACCCCCTGCACTTTATGCTGGCAGCACACAATTTGGTCTTAGAATGAGTTAATAATAAGTGCTGTGGAAACATCTTAGAAAAAGGATGGAACTCAGGTATTTTCTATCTTTTGAATAAAAAATAGAATCTTTCTATCTCTTTGGAATTTCTATCAGAAAGGTTTCATTACAGCATCTTCTCCACTTGTTTCTACTTTGGGTGCAATCAGGCCAGTCACCAAGCAAAAAAAAAAGGATTTTCCAGCTAATGGAATGGTAGAAATAGATTATGCACAATTTCATTAGTATCCAAGGAGTACGTGTTTAGAACAGGAGCAGAGAAAACTCATTTCAGGATGACACAGAAAACTTGGTTTTAAGGTCTTCTATGCCAAAGGGTCACATTTTTTTCAAGTTGTTACTGTCAACCTATCCTGTGAATATGTCAGAAACGTGTCAGAAGCAAAAGCAAAGAAACATGACAAGAGAAAGATCAGAATACTGAATCAAAAAAATTGACAAGCAACCTGTCCCACATAAAAAAATCTAAATGATATACTGCTTCCTGTATTCATTTATCTTCTATTCATACAGTGCTATGAATATATCTTTAATAAAATTAAATTCAAGGCAGGCAACAAAAACAGGCAGTTTGAGCTCCAGGCAGTCAGCAACCATAGCTACTGATTTTTCTAAAAAGAGAGAAATTTGGAACTGAGCAAAGCAGCCCAAAAAAATCACTAAGAGACTTTTTTTTAAAAAGATGGGTGAAGGTCCAACTCTCTCTTCTGAACAAAGAATAACAGACTGGGCTGTGAAGAAAATTGCAGAGATAAAGCTTGATCACACATCATCATGAACATCATCAAAACTTTTAAAAATGAGGAGTGGTGAGATGGAAAAGTATCTCTTAATAAGTCTTGCAATTAGAGAAGCAGCATGAAAAGAAATGAAGAGATAAAAAAAATAATCAGAATAATTTGAAATATATGGAGAAATATGTAACACAAAAAGAACCCCTGAAATAAATTTTTCACAAAATGGCCAAATCTGAGCCTGACCCTTCCAAAGCCTATTATTTATATGCCCTTAGAACAGGGCTGTCAAATTCCCAGCCAGTGGGCTGGATGTGTCACAAGCTGGCCACACCCCCGCCCGGTTTAGCGAAGGGGAAAAAAGTCCCAATACATCATATAATGACATCATGATGAACGTGAGTTTGACACCCCGCCTTAGAAAATTACTGCAGCCTCTAGAAAATTGTTGCAGCAATGAAATTATGTTCCCATAGAGAGAGAGGTAATATGATTGAGAACTCACGGCCAACTTGCAATTCCCCAGCATCCCAAATCATGTTTCCATTCCAATCATTAAAATATCCCCCAAGTCTCCAAAACTATCAAAATGTGTCTCCAAAATTCACCCATTTTGTTGTCTATTCTGTGGGTAGGGAAGATTTGGAGTTTGTCTCGAAGATATTTTCTCCTTCCATTTCCAACCTTAAACCCACATTTAAAAGACCAAAAAGATTCAACTCCTTGTCTTCCTGGGATATCACTACCTTTGTGGTAACTTCACTTGTGGTTCTCCTGTTTGTCAGGAGCAAATAGCAGCTCCCAACTTTTATGTAATTGTCTAGGCCTGTTAAAATTGCCAGGTAATTAGGCAATACTCTCCCTTAATTTTGTGATTATCTTGCTTTACTTTTTTGTGAAACTGGGGATTAAGGGCAGAGTAGAAACTTTGTAAATCTCTGCTGTACATTATTATAGGTATTAGCACACAGGTTCTTCACTCAGTGGAAATCCACTTATCAGGCTTCACTATTTAAACATCTTTAACTTTCTAATATGTGATTGCAGCATTGAAGGTTATATATTCCTGCTAGGCAGCAATATTATGCAAATCTAATCCATGCATCCATCTACTTTGATGGATTGAAAAAGGAACCTGCCATTACCTTCTGCTGCTATTCACATACAGTATCCAGGGCAGCTTCCGATTAGCATTCATCAAAAAGATTTCAAACAATGCAAAATATACTCAGGAAATGCCAGCTGAACTGTTAATACTCAAAGCCTTCCTCAAATAGGAAGGGCATATTCTTGTTCAACTGAATTTAGCTAGAACAGCTGCCATTTACCGCAGGACCTTCAAAACCACAAAGGTTTAACTGCTGCCCAAGCTGCTTTGTGCAAATAAAAAAGAGGCCAGGACACTGAAGGCAAGCCTACACGTCAGCAGCTGGGTGTCTTCCGTCACATTTGCCCCTCTGTAAATACTGCAAGTAGAAATCTGGCTTGCAAAAAGGGTGGCATATTAATAATTGTCTAATAGAAATGCTGAATCAACCTTTTCTTAAAGGTTTTATTACAGAAACTCATTTTTCACTTCCTAATGAACAAGATAAGCTTTCTCCAAAGCAGATAGGGACATGCCAAGCTTCTTAAACTGCTTGGAACTCATTTTAAAAGATCTAAGTGAAGCTACTCTACTCAACAGTGAATCGTTATCGTTATGCTAGACATATCCATGTAGCAGAAATGTAAATGAATAGACAGCAAAATCCAAAATCACTCAACAAGCATTAACTTAAGCATGGTTATTCATTTATGAAGATTCCTCAATTCAAATTTGCCAATCAGCTGGCTTGTTGCTGTTAACTGCAGACAATATGGAAGCTGCAAGCACTAGAAGCTGTATTTTGCAGGGATACAGAATAATAAGCCTAGAAACACACCCCCTTAATGCTCACCAAGCTCTCTGTCCCCATGACTTTAAAAGGTTACCTTAAATGAAATAGGAAATAAGAACCTTACATGTTATGAAACTGAACCAGTCTCTTTCATCCTACCAATTTGCAGAAATGCCAATGAACCCCACAGAACAGCACGGGGAGAGCATTTTGGGGAGAGGGAAGGTTATCTTTCCCTTTTGATGAGTGGTTTTTGATACCCCACCACAACCCATGGAAGCATTTAGTGAAGAGGTGTCTTCTATTTCAACTACAGTATATTAAGAATGGGTGCTCTCTACATTCCAGATGTACTTTCCTGAGTACAGGATACATGGTACAAGGTTTTGCAAGGAAAAAAACTGACCTAATAAAAGTAAATGGACCTAAGAAAAGCAGTTTTAACAAAAGTGCCGATACAACAGAATATGAATATAGAAATTTCTTTGCTGATGTCCTTATTACTGGAAATAATATCCCATTGTACTCCAGTTTTCCTTTCTTGCTTCATTGTTTATATTTCTTTACCAATTAAACATTTTTTAAAAAAACAAGAATGGCTTCAAAGAAAATGGTAATAAAATCAAACCTTTGTTTTTTTAGGCCGCAGATGGCAAGAGCAAAAAGATTTAGGCAACCAATCTAGTGAAGTATTATATTCATCTGAGTGGCTAGTATGAGCGGTGATATAACTTGCCCACAAAGAGGCCTTTTCCTCATCAGAGCTAAAATACCATCATCTCAAATTCAGAAAGAACATAGTATTCTGTCAAGATCATTTCGTCCAAGAAAATGCCTTGTTCAGAATGGAAAAATGCTTGACATAGAGGTAAAGGCAAAATTACCAAAGCCAATCTTCTCAAAAGTCAAGATGGTTAGGGTAGCATTGTTGTCATCAAAATGGGGATTAAATTGGAATTCACAAATATGCAATTTATGCCACGTTTCCAAGAATGTTGCCAACAGCTTAGTCCAGACAAGACAGAAAAACAGAGATAATGGAACTTTATGGAGTCAGACTGAAGGTTAAACAGCTCCATAATATTTAAAATATTTTCAACTTTAGAGATTTTAATATTAAATGCTTATAATTATATTCCTAATTCATATATATTTCATTTTACATATAAAATGACTGAGTATCTTACAAACCATAAAAAATAATCGAACAATTGGAAAACTAAGGAAATAAATTTTAAATAAGCCAGCTATAAAACAACTGTATAAAACAAATGTATCAAATAAGTTCAGAATTCAGTTAAAAAAGAATAGTACATTCTAACAACATGAATATCATCATAAGGTAGATAAGGCCAAGACCATAGTTGGGCTACATCGCTGCTTTTTAATATAGCTATAATGAATGTCAACAATCAGAAGAATGAAAATGAAGATTCCAGAAATTATCTAAACAAACTTCCTTTGTTTTATTAAGAAGCGTAAACAACATGGCTTTAATTTGATTGGGTTTATAATTTCTCTGATTTAATAATGTAAGCCTATACAATCTGCTTTTGGATAGAGAATGAAAAACAACCATTGAACAGAATTCAAAAAAATGAGATTGCACTCTATATGATTATTTGATAAATTATCAAGTAATCAAAAATGTTATTTGTACTATTATTTATTATATTTATATCTTCTTCAATGCTTCCAATTAGTTGAACAAAGCAGAGAACTATGAGTGCAACTACTTAATATCATATTAAAAATGTATTTTAGAGTTTGCTAATGCCTTTAAACAATGGAGAGGGCAGGGACCCCTGAACATTTCATTGCAAGCTTTAAGGTTGTGGTCAAAATGGTTCCTAGCTTTTTTCAATGGAAGGACTAAACTGAACAGAGCAACACAGAAAACTGACAAGTATCAGCAGGCAACAAAGCCAAAATATAATAAAATGGCACAACAATGAGACTAAGTGACATACCGCACACTGATGTGTGACTTAATAAACTAATGCTTACTTCAGCTGCTTCAAAATTGCTTAGATGTGTGGATAAACACAAAGAAAAGGATTGATTATTTTCTTTTTCTGCCATTCCTTTATACACAAAAATCCATCAGATTTTTTTTTTAAGGCAGCTATCCCTTAAATTATAGCCCTTCAAAATCCATTAAACTATAATTCCAAGGTTTCCTAATTCCTAACTATTAACTGCTTAAGTCTGTCTTAAAGGGGTATGGATAAATTATTAAAGATAGAAAAGAACATCCAGCAGTTAGAAGAAATCTTTCAGACTACCCCGATTTAGTATCAGAACCTTGTTCTGTTAATTCCCCGTTCTGTTTATATGTGACATTGTGATGAAAAGGTTAATGTTATATCAGTTTTATAAACAGGTATTCGATACAGGTTTAAAGAACTTCTCAGTAATATTTACCTTTCTCACTAAGATTTTTTTTCCACTATTTTTAAGAAAGAGCATCCAATGGCATTATGTTAATTTGAAACAAGAAGTAAGAAATTCATCATAAGACCTCTGAAACTGTAATAAAGGAACTTGGGAGTAGAGAAAGAGATGTACCCTGGAAACAATCAAATGAGTGGGGGGGAGCCCATGGCTGCATAAGAAGACACTCAGAAAGGCCTCTTAAGTAATCCTTCATAAATGAATAACAAACAGAAGGTTTGTACTTTTAGAATTGCAAGGTTCTGTTAATGCAACCTTATAATAAAGTAGAATTAGCTCATCTGGTCTGTTTCTTGCTTTGGCCTACCTGGAAAAGTTGGCAGAAATAAACTTTCTGATTACCTACTGTTGAACAACATATATGCCAATTCCTATAACAAGCAAAGATCTAGAGGGATAAGGAAGCTTTTCCATGTTTGGTAAATAGCAATAGCAATAACAGAATTATATATTGCGATTTACAGAGCCATTATATTGCCCCCAACAATTTGGGTTCTCATTATATGTACTTAGGAAGAAGATTGAGTCAACCTTGAGCCAGTCGGGATTGAATTCCTACTGTGAGCAGTTAGCCTGCAACATTGCATTGTAACCACTGTGCCATTACATGTTAAACATGTTAAACTTTTCCAAGGCAAGGCGGCTTTAGAAAATTTGAAAAAATGTTGACTGGAGGAAAAATGCATGAGGTTCTCTTGGAAGAAGTCACAACTTGCAAGATATATTTGCAAATCAGATTCCAGGCCAAAAAATGTTCATTAAAATGATCTTACCACTAAGAAAAATATTTTCACCTGAGATTTTAGAGATCATCTAAGCTTTTGTTTGGGCACAATTGACTCCATACAGACTTCAGGCAAAATAGGTATCTGAGTGATTTGTAGTAGATTCCTAATAGTTGATCCTACCATTAAAGAGAGTGACATTACTCTCTCAGCCAAATTTAAGTGTCAAAATAAAAAGCAAATTGTTATGCTTGTCCACCTAATAATATTTAAAAGGTCACATGCCACCCACAGAATGGATTGATGGATACAACAGTCCAAATCAGCCTGTTGCTTGGTTCTAGTACCGAATAAAGAATCTTAAGCTACTCACATTCTCTGAGGCATCCTGTTCATTAACTCTTGCCTGCGTATTATTTTGCCCATAACTTTCATTGGGGGATTTTCGAGTTCTATCAAAATTTTCAAATTGGACTTCAATCAGCTCATTCAGAAAATGCAGGATGGTCAATATACTTCTGAGACATAGCAAAAAGTTAACACAGAAGCAAAATCACTATGAAAGGGTAGAAGGTGTGATGATGATAAATCATGTGCCAATTTTTCAATGTAGTATATTTCAGATGCTGTGATAAAACATAAGGGGGGGAAACCTATTTCCTCTATTCTTTTAAACTGTCTATATAAAGTCTTGCCTCAGCCATGAAAGCCAGCTGGGTGACCTTGGGATAGTCATTTTCTCTCAGTCCAACCCATTTCACTGGGTTGCTGTGGGGAAATAGGAGAAAGATGTGTTGGATATGTACACCACCTTCAGTTGTATGTAAAAATAAATAATAATTAGTAAAAATAATAAAAGATATAAACACAAAATATCTACATATTCTGTATTTTTCTTGAACATAGAGGCAAATGCCTGAAGGAAGACCTTCATAGGCATTTAATTGTAAGAAACAGACATTCATAGAATATGAAGGTTAGTTTAGGCTCTTAAAGAGAAAATGAACTATGTATCATAAATTTGTGAGGATTTTCAGAAGCCTTTGAAAGTGAGTCATGAACTTGCAGTTGGGAAGTCTACAGACTTAAAGTGTGTGAGAAAGCCAGTTTCTTTTCTCAATCCCAAATTTATATCAACAGATGATTCACAAGTACCCAAACTGAAGAAAAGAGAAAAATGGCTCTCCATTGACTCCTGAAGTGGAGTCCTGATGTATGTATGCCCTTCCTATGTAGGAGGGGACAGAAGTTAAAACTACTATAGGTCTTTCTTTCTTGCTTTCCCTCTATCATATGATTTTACTAACTAGTTATCAAAAGTTTATAGAAAGAGAATTGAGCAAAATATTATGCAAATTACTGTAGATTTTCCAGTAATTTGCATAATATTTTGCTCAATTAATATAAATTCCCTTCCAGTGTACTAGGGGATTGCTCTGCAGCCCACTTGTTTCACAGCCCATAGATACACTTGCCAAAGTGTATGGTGCACTTTTGATGCTGAATACATGTAATGCAACAGTAACTATTTATCTACATAGCACCATCCGGGAAGCAGAACTTTAAACAAAAAGTGAACAGGTACCGTTTCTATTCAGCGATTGGGCACTTATAGAACTGCGGCGTTCGTTTCAACTCTACTAGGAGGAAAAGGAATTGCTGGAATGACGGTAATCAAAAAAGTGCCTTGTTTTAAATGTCCTTAGCAGTCCGAGGAGTGCACGTATGTCCCACACATCCCTGCGAAAGGAGTAGTTAAGGAAAACGCTTAAAATAAAGGAATGCAATATTTCCCAAATCTCTCCCCTCCCCGCTTACCTTAGGGTTAAAATGCCTTGCCCTTCGCAGGCCAGGCCTTTCCTAACTCTGAAGTAAGATTCTGCTGCCTTTGTCCAAGTCTTACTGCCGCTTCCCTCTCCGTCTTTTTCTCTCGCCGCCACCGCCTCCTCTGCCTCTTCTCATATGGCTAGATGCACTCCCGCCCTGCCATAGGGCAGCATTTTCTCCACGTGCTGCTTGCCTGAGCAGTGCCTGACTTCGCTCATTGGCTCATCCCCCGTGGGCAGAACACCGTACGCTTTGGGGGCGGGTGGAGCGGGGAGAGTTGCAAAGCTTAATGGGAGTTGCAGTTTTTTAAAAAATCTGTGACTTCCGACTTTCATCTCGTGTGGAGGCAGTAGGGGGCCGGAAAACCGGGGACAGGTTGTTTTAGGGTGGGTTTTTTAAAATACTTTTTTTCTATCGTTGTAAAGGGTATTTGTTTCATTAATTTTATCAGTGGGGGAAGTTAATGCAAAAACCTACTTACATTTAAAAAGGGGTCCTTGGACCCTCCCGTCTTTAGAAATAAATAAAAATTGCTTCTAAATGTGTTAGAAATCCCAGTGTTTGCGCGAAAATTTCTCCTTTTTCCTTCCAATTATAAAATTATAATTTTACAACTAGTTACTAGTGTTTTAAATAACTGTAGGTGAGAGTTCAACTACATTGTGCATCGTCTACCATTTTTTCACTTCTTCATTTCATCAGCAAAAGTTTCTTACACAACAGCCCTTTAAAACTCCCAAGAAATTTAAAAACCAAACAGAAGTCAGCAAAAACAAAAGCTATACTTCAACTACTCCTTAATAACTAGAAACAGCCCAATAGTAGCAGTTGCAGCCAATCTGCTCCCAGATGGTCATCATCACCAGCAAAAAAACAAGGCTGCTGGGTTAGATGGCCTGTTTTTTGTTAGCAAGCAAGGAACAAAACATGCTTTCAGTATTACCATATAAATATAAGAAATCCTGTGAATAATATTGTAGGTGATTAATTTTTCTTCCTTGTCATTGTCTTCTCACATATAACATGAATTTATATAAATTATACTTTTTCAAAACTGTATGTTGTTGATGCATTGAACTGTGATTTATAAAAGTTTAAGCAATGATACAGTTAAGATTTTTAAAAAGGAACAAAGCTATTCTTTTTTGTTTGGGGACAGTATTGCCATTGGTCTTGTCATTGGGCAAAGGGAAACAGTTTTCTTGCAAGGATAATCTTGCTCAGTGGTTTGTCTATGAGATTTTCTTCTTTAGCTGTTAAAATAATTTATTTCTAAATATGAAACTAAAAGTTAGCTACACCTCAAGTGTGGTTGTTTGCATAGATAATTTCAGCATTAAATTTGTTTTATTTTAAATGTAGGAAGCCCCACCTCACTCCAGATTAAAATATTCTTTATTAAATTTATTAATATTAAAAAGAGGCAGAATATTATATTTCCCCAAAGGAGAAATGGAGAAACATATTCTTAAAGGCAGAAAGCGGCCCCAGTCTTCCTGCATAGGAAAACAGCCTCAAGCAGAAGAGACTGATCTTTTGGAATGGAGATTTTGTATCCATTCAAAAAGACAGCTAATCTATTCATAAACAAAACTCACAGGAGGTTGGAGCTGATGAGATTAAAATCTACATTCCTTGACCCAAATTTTAAGGACAGGACATGACCTATAGAACATAATAGGATTTATCCATCACTGTTAGAATTGCAAAAAGAGCTCACTATATTGCACAACCCCCCCTGGAGCATTGCAAATAAAAAAAAAAAATCCCAGGACATAAAGATCCATCCACTCACTCAGCTATTTTGTCAACCACCGCAGAAACATGTAGCTGTCACTGAAGTTTCTGGCATCCAAATAAAAGAGATCTTCTTTCCAATCAGCCAGTTTCCATTTTATTATTTCTCCCGGCTTGGAACTGGACTGGTTTTTTCTTCCTACATAAATAATGGAATAATGAAGCCATCTTGCTAGCAGAGTATTGAACTAATGTGAATAATGGCTTAGACATATTATTTCTTTTTCTGCCCATTTATAAAATGAGAAATATAATGCAATGCCTATGCAAAAAAATATGAAAACTCCAATTTCAATATAAATTCAGATCTTTTCCTTAGGCAAGTTATGAATTCAGCTTTCTAGAATAATTAACTTAGAACTTCCAAAATTTCAGCTAATATGACCTGAAATTATGATCTATCTTACAGAACTATTCTAAGAAATTTTGAAAGGATGTGCTGGTGTAAAAGTGAAAGTAATGCAAGAAGCACTACTACTAAAACTTCCCTAATAAACAGATCTCAAAATTGCCAGAAACATTTTTGTTCAGAGAGATGACTGGCTGAGTTCTTTCAAGAGCCAAACTTCATAAAATCTGTTAAATGGGATAAAAGACAGACTACATTTGCAGCTTGAATAGAACAAAAATTGTATGCTTCTAAATGTGTTATGGAATTGGTACACAGTTTGGCTGTCTAATGCTTCATTAATATTTGCAATGTTCAGATCACAGGATAAACTCCTACATCAAAAGAATAATAGGATTGCAAATAACAATTCACATCTTGCAAATATACTCCTACAGCACATCACTGTTGCTGATTCTGATAAATGCAAGTTGTTTTCCACAGTTTTTTTTCTTTTTTAATTTCAAAAGTAAGGTATGCTGTCTAGACAGGTATGATACATGACAATGTCAGATAGGCAATCCAATTTGGCAAGAGAGTGAAAAAAGCTCTTGTATTGCTCTCATTTGCACAAAGAGGAGGTACACAAGAGTGAATAGATGAGAGCCTTGTTCCTATAACATGATTAACTGGCTCAAGTGTGAACTTAATCTACTGTGGGAGCACTAAATGGATGAACAAATTGTTAATTAACCTGTAAGAGTTAGAAATAGCCCCAGACTGAAATTTCATTAAATCAGTTGTGTTATCAAAATGCTAAGTCTGTGAGATGCCCATTTTTTCCCATATCTAGTTCTTCATGAAAAAGAGTTGGAGAAAAAAAGCAGCTTTAAAAAATACATATTTCTTTTAGAAAAGGAACAAGACACAGTTCTGAAATACTGACTGGCTATGATTACTGAGACAGGACTGCCACTGAATATCTGATCAATAGAAAGAAGCTGGGAAAAGCAAGACACTTTTATCAGTGCTATATTAATTTATCCTAGAGAAAATGGTCAGGGAGTCTGCAGTCCAGATATAGCATGTGATTATAAGGAGATCTGATTGGAATATGCCTGACTTGGTTATATGTGTACTACTACAACGTTCATTGCCAAAGAAATCTAGCCAAGGTACCATTAACTTATTAGCTGAAGTAGCATATGACTACATTTTCATTAAATGAAATGTCATATATGGTTCTAATAAGCTGCTTATCTTTTTTTTTTTTTGGTGCAGAAGATGACTTGGCAAACTGATTTCTTCATTATTTCTTTTCATTTTGGCTAGTATCCCAGCCATTTTTGCAATGGTCAATATGCTGACATTTTGTGCATATGTTTTTTCCCTTTAAAGTCATCAGCTTAACTCTTATTAAGAAAACATCCATATAGTTTTCTTAATAACAATGTATGGATCATTCTTGATTTGTGACCATAATTGGAACTACAAAGTCTGTGAAAGGAAGCTGTCATGTGAGTGAACTGACATATGAAAGCAATCCGGCACTCCTCACTACAGTTGTTAACTAAGAATCATGTGTCATTATCTAAATAATCCAAGCCATACTGGGCAATCCAAGCCATACTGGGCAGCTCCTGGGTTGCTTGACATGCCATTCTTTTGCTCTCCAGTCCACCCTAGCAATCCAACTACCAGGCATTTCTTTATTCTCAGTCCACCCCAGGAAGAACCAGTATGCCTTATTTCACTCCCCACCATCCCACCTCAAGCAAGCAATGGCAAGCAATCATTTGTCCTCCTGCTTTCTCTCCCAGTTCCCTGCATCAACCTTTCACCTTTTGGGCCTGGCAAAAAGGGTCCAAAAAGGAAGCAGCAAAGGCAGTGAAAAGGGTCTGAAAAGTAGACAATAAAGACAGAAAGGTATTTTTGTTGCAGCTACAGTGGCTGGGCACAAAAGGTGAAAGATTGGTGTGGGAAACTGGAAGATAAGATAGCTGGAGGAGCCATGCAATTCTGGGACTGCTTACTGCCTGCAAAGTCAGGGTGCAACAGATGTGGGGAGGAGATGGCCAGGCAGAGGAGTTGAAGCATCCCTGTGGTTGTAAATGCAGGTGCCTGAATTTTATTCACATGATCATGAGGGTGATACAACAATCATCATTTTGGGTATGAGTCGTAAGTCCATTTTTAGCCCATCATAATTTCAAAAGATCTCTGAAAAATGGCTGTAAATTAAAGGTTATTTATAGGAGTTTACCATTGCTTCTTCCAGGATATTGTCTTCTTACTCAAGCTTACAGTCCTGGGTTTTTCTAATGGTTTCTCATCCAAGAATGAATTAAGTAGATTTGTCTTATTCACAATCAGATGAAAACCAATTTACATTAGTAATATTACAGAGTAGTTTCAAGTTGTTTATCTTGTGATTTATATTCTAAAAACTCATCTTAATTTCTTGCTGTTGCTATTTTCTTGTATTTATTGATATTATGTATTGAGATATCTTTTGCCAAGACATCTGCAGGATTAAAATCTTATGTTAAAATTATAAAAGCAGTGTCGTGCCACTATAATGCAAGCTCTGCTTGTGCAGTGTGATGTCATATACAAAACAAAATTGTTACCCTAAGCCGAGAAGCTATGAGGGAAGGAGAGGCTCCAAATTTGCAGACAAATTTCTCCATTGCATATCTAACCCCCCCACCCCAACTTGTTCTCAAAGAGCAAACAAGCCAATTCATTTCTTAAAACAAGGCAGTGGATTCAGACATACTGTACAATTTTCAACTTGCATACATTTCTTACGTGAATCCATTTTTTATTTAGTTACAACATGACAAATGCCATTCACATTTTCATAATTTAGACTGAATAATTGACTTCCCTATCCATAAATGACAAATTGTTAAGAATATGGCAGACCCCCCTATTGTTAGGGTACGAACTGTCCCAGAGACAAGGTTAAAATCAGTTCTTGCCATAGGTATCTGCCTGAGGACAATTAAACATGTACTGTGATGTCATGGCACAGCTTAGGTTCATGCATCTAACACCAGGGCATAAGTATGAAAGATCAGAGTTTTTGCGAAATTGGAGATTCTTTGCCAATCTCTATATCCCAAAAATTTTGGGACTACAAGTTATGGTGTCTTCTACCCACCCTTATTGGTTGAGGTTTAGGAGTTGCAATTCTATGCATGAGGAATGGGAGGATGGAGACAGTTCTCACATTTATGACTATTGTAGCAAGCTCACAGTCATGCAGTCAAACTTCAGATGTTTATCAACTGGCATGTATTTATGATGGTTGCAGCATCCTGGAATCCTGTGATTGTTGTTTGCAATCTTCGTAGGGAGTTTCTGAGAAAAGCAAAGTCAATGGGGGAGGCTAGATTTGCCTAATGACTGCATGATTCACTTAACAACTCTCGTGATTTGCTTAACAACCATGTCAAAAAGAGTAAAAAATGGGGAATGACTCATTTAATAATTGCTTTGCAATAGCACAATTGTGCTCAATTGTGATAATAACTCAAGAATAACCTGTATAATTAAAATTATAACACATACACTCACATAAGACTGTAAAAAAGTTTAAAATTAAATAACAAATGTACTTAGTTTTAACTGAAAGAACTTTCAAATTGCATTTGAATGTTAAGAAATATTTAAGTTATAAATAATACACTTAGATATTTCAACACATCTGGAATAACCAGTTGGACTATTACAAATTGAAGGTACAATTTTCCTAGCTTTAGAAGAACAAACCAAACTGGTTCTCTAGGTTAATCAATCAAAGAGTGTCAAAGTAAAGTAAATTTTCCTTTTGTGATCAAATATAATGATATTCATAACTGTTGAAAAGTTGTGCACCCATAACATAGTTGCACCCATAACACAGTAACTTTGTGAGAGATTCCTGGATATAAAGGAGGCTCTTATACACTTAGCACACATAGAGTTGGCATTTATTAACAGATTCACACCCATGCACATCTCTTGATTTCTTCATGCTTTATTACAATATACGTAGGATTATTAGAGCAGGGCTACACAAACATCTGGATAACAAAAAAACCCAGAAGGGTAATTTGTTGTGACAGTCATCCATGGTCATGTGGATTTTTGTAACTCAAGTTTGATTGCCCTATTAATAACTTGTAGTGAAAGTGATTTTGAATTTTTCTTCTTTGAAATTTTTAGAATAGTTTTTTGTTATAATCACAATAGTTATCTTCCCATATCTTTCGTTTTGCTTGTGATAACTGTATACTGCATCTTTTCCTTATACTGATCTTACTATAATTCTATCTCCTGCAGGTCAAATCTGTCTCTCGCACACATTTTCATTAGTTTAATCTGTACATTCGACACTATTAATTCATTAGCCTTTCATAATTGCATCTATTGTATTCCAATATCTTCTATTGTTTTTATAATAGTAAATTTGACCCTGATGTATTATTGTTCATGATATCTAGATATTGAGACTATATTTCGTTGCTTGAAGCATTGACAACAAACAACACATTTAGTTCAAAACCGCTATTAAACAATCCCCTCCTATATTACATCTATATTACATTACATATGTACAAACCAAATTGTACATCCAGGTTCTATCATTTCTCTAGCCTTTCCTTCTACTATTTTGCATTCCAATCTCCCTTCCGCTCAGTGTGTTAAAATTGTAAGGGTACTAGGGTTGTACATACTTTAAACATACTTCAGAAGAACGACTGCAGATTTTGTATAAGCATAAGCTTAAATCTTTATTATTCATTAAAACATCTTTTTCAGGCTCATGCAGAAGCCTGAAAAAAAATGTGTTTGTTTGAGGAATGTTGGATAAGTATTTTGCTCTTATGAGGTCCAAATAACTTCTTTTGAACCATTTTTGAAGTATGCATATTTCTAATACATGCATCCAGTTATATAAAATTGATGTCATTGGGTAGCCACTAACAGGTATTATCCTTTCATACCAAAAGATATATTTAGCATTGTTATTTCTGACCATCATTGCCTCATTATTTCTTTGTCTATTTCATGCACTAAATAGCATGGAAGGTAATATCCAATTTAAAGTAGCTGATTCCTAAATTCATTTATAAACATTCAATGTTTTGTTTAATTTCTGTTTTGATTAGTTCAAATCTTTTCCTGATTCAGGCATTGTATTATCCAACTTTATGTGTCCTTAAGACAGAGGTGATATTCAGCAGGTTCTAACCAGTTCTGGAGAACCGGTAGTGGAAATTTTGAGTAGTTCAGAGAACTGGTAAATACCACCTCTGACTGTAGATTTTACAGTATCCTTCCAATATCCCACGCTCACGAAGCCATGCCCACAGAACCGGTAGTAAAAAAAATTGAATCCTTCCACTTCCTTAAGAAATGAAGAATTCTTAATATTAGTGTCTTCAACAACCAGATTTCAATCTAGTTTTGATCTGGCTAGATTTATTTGTGGAAATTTAATATTATTTTGTACCAACAACTATTTTGTAACTTAGAGTGTAATCAACTGATATCCAAATTCACCTAAAATTACAGCCAGCTTTCTTAGCAATAGTATTGAAGTGATTTGTTATTGCCTTCTTCCAGATTTGATTTAGGATGTCCTAACTTAATTAATTTCCATCATGCTTACAGAGCTCCACCTACTCTCTTAGTTTCACTCATCCCCTTTTGAACTTATTGCAAGGGTGATCTTATTGGAAGGCCATGTTCTTGTCATCATCGTTCTTAAGGCCGTTAGTGTTTCCTCCCACCTAACTAGGAAGTGATTCTTGAATTTGACTTTCATGTAAATGTACAACCAAAATATTTTCTATTGTATGTAAACGAATATGAAAATGTAACTTACTTCTGATTGATTTGACAATAATGACACATTAACAAAACTTTTTGGGTAATAGAAAGCCCATGGGCAAGTCTTCATTCTACAGTCCCCTGAGCACTGCTTAGTTACCTGTTCTGAGTCTTTTACTAGACTGTCACTTTTTCAGAACTTGGATCCAGCAATATTAGGCAACAGAATGAGAAAGGAAAATGAATTTGGAGAGATTGAAAAAGAAAGGGGAAGGAAGAGACTGAGCTTTTCCATTTAGACTGGTGAAAGGAATATGATACAGTAATGGTACAGTTAAGATTCAGGAAAGGGAATTACAACAGGATGGCTTAATGGTGGCTTTACTTAATGTAAGCTGCTGCTATTTTTTGGGCAAGTTGTGGAAGGGTGTGCAGTCACACATGTCAGATTGACCTTTCAAAAGAGGCCAAATGAAGATTAGACAACAGTGGGGGAGGGAGGGTGTTATTATTCGTTTGGCAGAAGAAATTCCTCACTATCTTTTTCATTTAAAATTCCCTATGTCCAGATCAGGTCTGCAAGCACAGCCATATACAAGTTGACACTTGAATGTTAATCACAAAAACAATAAACAAACACTAAATAAAAAATAAAAAATAAAATAAAATGTAAATCAGGCAGTGAAAAGCCAGTGGGCAGGAACAAGGAAGTGTCATAAGAGTATTTCAAAAGAGAGGTAGCACAAATATTTCATCAAATTTAATTTAGTTAATTGTTTCAGATTTAAAAATCACTCCTACCCATCTGATAAGCATAATCACTAGTTTTAAAAAGAAAGTAAGGCAAGAACACACAATACATTTAAAAAGCAAATGTAGGACTTTCAGCTTCTTGAACACCTGCTTTTCTCTTAATTTCAGCTGTAGCGCAGAGTATATTATTCTTATTAATATTAAGGTTGCCCACTCCAAGGCTGTGGGCAGCTTCCACCAGTGGTGGAATTCAATTTTTTCTACTAGCGGTTCTGGGGGCATGGCTTAGTGGGCATGACAGGGGAAGGATACTAAAAAATCTCCAGTCAGAGGTGGTATTTGCCAGTTCTCTGAACTACTCAAAATTTCCACTACCGGTTCTCCAGTCAGAACCTGCTGAATACCACCTCTGGCTTCCACCCACTTAAAACATGACAGCAAAGCATATGGTTGAGTTCTGGTCTGGGCTTTAAAAAACATCCAAGTTACCTGGGAGCATGTTCTTCTTGAGACCATTGTCTGTGAACTGTCTTTAAATATTACATTTCGATTCTTACTATGTTACAGAGTCCCTGATTATGACACTGAACATGTAAACAAGTTAAATTCACTACTAACATGAGCAACATCCTGTCCACATGCTTTTATATTTCTTGGTGACCTCAATCTACCTCATATTAACTGGACCCTAAATGAATGTAAAACTGAACCTATACATGCAATCTTCTACAATGCTGTAACAAATCTGGGACTGGAACAACTAGTAACCAACAACACTAGACTTAACAACTGCCTCGATCTCATCTTCTGCAATAGTTTGAATTCAATTTATGGAATACAAATTAAAGAACCCTTTTCCAGCAGTGACCACAACATGATTAACTTTTGTCTCAACATACATCCACACACAAATCATCATAACGACGGGATCCCCAATTATAACTTCAAAAAGGCAACTATGATCTTATAGACAACGATCTCTCATCCCTTGATTGGCAACTTCTATTAACTGGATGCAATACTATTGAAGACCATTAGAACATATTTTTATGTGAAGTCAAAAGAGTCTTCAAACTATATGTACCAATAACAACTCCCCAAACCAGAAAAAACAAATTACCCATAATAATAAGGAAGCTTCAATCCAAAAAGAAATCACTTTGGCGGAAAAACAAATCTGGTCACATTGCCAACTTCAAAAGCTGATACAAAAATTTATGCCACCAGATAAAGACTGAATGCACCAACTATCACATTAAACAAGAGGAAAATCTTCTACGCACCAATTCCACCCATGTTTTCTATAATTTTGTAAACAACAAGACTCAAGGTCCATCCCACCCCTATAGGACCTAATGGTAAAGACTGCAACAATGACACCATTAAAGCCAACCTCTTTAACACATTCTTTGGCTCAGTATTTGTAAACAGCAATGAATCATGCCCAGTATTTCCTAGTCGAACCACAGACAACTACAATGATCTAATACATATTGATTTTACAGAAGACAATGTTGAAAAAGCACTACGCAATCTAAAACCATCTCTATCTATTGGACCGGACAGAATATGTGCCTACTTCTTAAAAAGGATATCCACTGCCATAGCCGAACCTCTAAGCATAATCTTTGAAAAATCTTTCAGGACCAGCTCCTTGCCAAATCTATGGTCACAAACCGCAGTCATCTCCATCTTCAAAAAGGGAGACCCCAGCTTAGTTGAAAATTACAGACCAATCTTTAATGTTGTGTCACCTGTAAAGTCATGGAATCAATTATTAACCAATCCATTATCCTCCACTTAGAGACAAACAACCTACTCTCTAATAAACAATTTGGTTTCAGAAAAAAACTCCTGTAATCTGCAATTCTTACACTGCAAAAACATATGGACTACACAACTCGATCAGGGCTAAGCAATAGACACAATCTACATAGACTTCTGTAAAGCCTTTGATTCAGTGGTACACGACAAACTACTCCTAAAAATAAAATCTTATGATATCTCTGTACACCTGCATAACTGGATAGAAGCATTCATGTCAAATAGACAACAAGTGGTCAAAATTGGGAGCGTCCTATCAAACTCTGTACCTGTTAACAGTGGGGTCCCCCAAGGCAGTGTTCGAGGACCAACTCTCTTCATACTCTATATAAATGACCTCTGTGATCATATTAAGAGCAAAAGCTATTCAACACCACCGACAATACTGCTACCCTTCAAAAAGACCTCGACTATGTATCAGAATGGTCAGACAAATGGCAACTTCAAATCTCAACAAATAAATGCTCTGTCTTACATATTGGCAAAAAAATCAGAAAATAAAATACAAGCTGAATAGACAAGCCCATGTTGATGATCTAAATTCTGTCAAGGACCTTGGAATTCTCATCTCTAATGATCTAAGTGCTAGAGCCCACTGTAACTACATAGCCAAAAAGGCATTAAGAGTTGCTAACCTAATCCTACGTAGCTTCTTCTCTAGTAATATCACACCACTAACTAGAGCATACAAAACATTTGCTAGACCAATACTTGAATACAGCTCATCAGTCTGGAACCCGCATTACGTATCTGATATTAATACAGTTGAGAAAGTCCAAAAATATTTCACAAAAAGAGTTCTCCACTCCTCTACTCGTTGCAGAATACCTTATGCCACCAGACTTGAAATTCTAGACCTAGAAAACCTAGAACTACGCCACCTTCGGTCCGATCTAAGTATAGTATATATAATTATACATTGCAATGTCCTACCCAAACCATAACAATACAAGAGCACACAACAGATATAAACTCAAGGTAAACTGCACCAAACTGGATTGCAGGAAATACGACTTCAGCAACAGAGTGGTCAATGTCTGGAATACTCTACCTGACTCTGTGGTTCCTTCCTCAAACCCCAAAACTTTAGACTGTCTACTATTGACCTCACCCCTTTCCTAAGAGGTCTGTACAGGGCATGCATAAGCGCACCTACCATCCCTGTCCTATTGTTTCTTTTTATTTTTCTTATATGTATACATTTCATATATTCATAACTATGTTTATACTTATACCTGTTATCTTATAATCGCTTGACAAAAATAAATAAACAAACAAATAAACAAACAAACAAACAAATAAATAAATAAAATAAAAAACACATCAGAGCTTCTGCAGACACAATAATTCCAGGCCTGGGAACAAAACCAGGTCTTAAGGAGAGTACATAACTCCAGCTACATCTATTTCAGAGGGCAGAGGGTGCCATATAATTACTCACATGCTATACTAACTAACCATAAACAACAGAATCCTATGTATGGTTATTGAGATGGAAGACCAGACTACAGTTCACTGCCTGGTTAGCCTTGATAAGCAGCACTGTATATGAAAAGCATTGCTAGTTCAAACCAAGATATGTTTAATTCAATGTTTTGTAATGCATAGTGGTCAACTGGGTACCTCTTGGAAGTTTGTAAGAAGAAAAATATTATTTACTTTAGTTTTTTTCCTTCATAGGAAGATATAGAGCCTCGGTGGCATAATGGTTATAGTGCAGTACTGCAGGCTACTTCTGCTGAATCCAGCTGCCAACAATTTGGCAGATCAAATCCTACCAGGCTCAAGGTTGACTCAGCTTTCCATCCTTCTGAGGTGGGTAAAATGAGGACCCCAATTGTTGGGGGCAATATGCTGACTGTAAACCGCTTAGAGAGGGCTGTAAAGCACTATAAAGCAGTATATAAGTCTAAGTGCTATTGCTATAGCTATATATGTTCTTGTTGCTCTCTGAGTTTGGTTGCTTGCTTCAGGCATTTTATTAACTAATTAGGTACTGTAATGTCATCTCATATGTGCACATTATTTGGTATACTTGTAGAAGAAATGTATATTTATTTTTAATTTGGGACTAGAATAAAATAAATATTTCCTAAACATCAATTTCTAAAAATACGTATGTACATATTTGAACTACATACCAATTAATATTAGTATGCCATTAGAATAGATACATCCTTAACTAAAATTTCCAGAAGCTTACTTTAATGACTAAGCTGTAGGCAAACTTGATATCCAAAGATATATTACATTGCTCAGGTGATATATGGTTGCAACACAGTAACATGCAATCGCCACCTACTTGCTCTGTTTTTCTGTTTCTCAAAGCTGCAGTGCTTCTCCATAGTTTAGAATCAAACTTGGGAGAACCTTAACTATTTATTTTGTTTTTAATGTTAAAAGATATTTTCAAATAGTGTATATGTTACCAGCAATGTGTGAAAAGCTGATGCTGTATAGTATGCCTGAAAACTTCATAGAATGCATAGAGTTTTTAAGCAAAGTATGAAATATCTGTGTTATTATAATATGCTACCACATATACTTTCCCTAGATATTGTATATCATAGGTATTATGCAAAATGACAAGAACTATTTAGGCAAAGTATGTAAAGAGAGTCATGAAAAGGGTTAGAGTTAAAATTAAGTTTTATCCTAACCATAACCCTAATCCTAACTCTAACCCTAAACCTTTATTGAAAAGATCTATATGAAAAGGAAAAGAGAAATACAAAAAAAAACCCTACAGGACTTTCTTATTGAAAAAACCAAGAGAAAAAGACCAATATTGACCTACTTGTTGCAATAGGAAGGCTAGAATAGCATTTTAGTAGGAGTATTTTATACTTTGCCAGTTTGCTTTTTGGCATTTCATAAAATGCCTAGAAAATGTGTGAAATATTAAGCATTTAAATATTAAGACGTCCCATTTTTGGTATTGTTTCTAGGCATTCTGTAAAATGCCTAATTTCACACACTGATAATAACAGATACATACCAATATTAAAATAATAATACATTTCATGTAATAGTAAAGCACAATCATATTTTGTTCAGTAGTTAAATTTATATACATACTGTATATATAAACATCCATATGCAACACACATATGGAAATTCTGATCAAGAGTGGTGCCTCTTCCTAATCTGAGAGAGAAAACATTCAGGTGAATTGACATCATCATAGTGAAATCCTTTCTCCAAGTCAGGTAGTCATCTCTGATTCATAGGAGAAAACTAGACCTTACTCATTTTATCTTCTGACCATGTTCTGCCATTCAGGCCATCCCTCTATTTGAAACAGGAATGCAGAACTAGAGCAATCCCAGAAAAGGAGGATTTATGAATTTGATCAATTCTATCAAAGGAAAGATCATTGCTTTTTGTAGAGATAAGAGATTGGAATGAAAGGTTTTTCCCATTATTTTATTTAATTTCTCTATTGTGAAGAAATACTGAAATATACTTTGTATTTGTTATTTACGTTTTAAGATATAGTTAAACACATTATCTAAATGCAGCAGATTTACATTTTAAAAAGTAAGACAGTGTATACTCACCACAATAAAATGTATTTATGGACATAAAATCAAGATAATAAATTGAATAATAACATTGAGTTAAAATTAGGAAAAAGATTTTTTAAAAAAATATCTAAAACCACTAAATGCAAGATATTGAGAGGGATATTCTATTACCTTCTAGTCATTTCCTCTCTAAAGATATTTGATCTTTTTACTCTTTTAGCAAAGGATTTCCCCCCATTTTACTTTCCATATTTGTTACCTAACATTGAACCATTCTAATCAGTTTACCTGGCCTCCTGTAGTACAATTACCTGAGGTAGATGCTCTAGTAGGCCCTGTTTATTAATGCCAAACATTTTTTGTCAAATGTTTCTTTTCCATGACCAGAAAACTGTGACTTTATTTATGCAATCAGAAATTGCATTCACTTTTTAAAAATCATGTTCTGTTTTGAGATTTCATGCAAGTCTAACCTTTTTCCCCTTTCCAAAGTGTGCATCCCTTGTGCTGGGGTTTTCAAAGACAGAGATAAGAATTTTACTGTCTCTACTTCACAATTTCATTCTGTTACTTTTGGCCTTGTTTACTATTCTACTTCACCCATTTTGAATTTTACTGTTCTGAAGTGTTAACTACCCTTCCTATTTGACCATGACACCAGAAAAATTATAGCAATTCATCAGCAGTACCCCCTGGAAGGCTGATGTAACCTGATGATAAAAGAGTCAGAAGTCAATTGATTCTGTAACAACCTACTAAATATCTAATTTGCTAAGAAACTGAAATACTATTTCTTCTATTTATATTAGTCTGTTGTTTCTGTTTTCTGCTTAAGGGATCTGTCAAGATATGAAACAAATTTTATTAAAACTTACCTTATTAAAAATGGGAAGCAACTATTATATGCCTAGCATGATTTAAAAGAATTTCTGCTGAACCTCTTATAATGAGATCACTTTGTACATCTCTCCATCTGAAAATAGAAAAATTGTAGGGTGCTTGGTGCTTCCTGAGCTTGGTTGTTTGCTTGCAGATGTTGTGTTACCAGATGGCAGTACCTGTCCTGCAGGGGCATTTTCAGGGATGTGTCCATGTAATCCCTACCAGAGGAGTTTGACTTTACTTTTTACTTTTACTAAATTATGAAGAGTTCTTTAAATAAAGTCTCTGCTCAAAGATGTGATTTTCAGTGAGGAAAGGGAATAGTGACAGCCAAAGAAAAAACAAAATTGGGCAGAGTCAGTTTAGCTTAGATTAATAGTTCTACAAAAGAAAAGCCATATAAAATAAGGTTACTATATCTGGAGTGCAAAATATCTATACAATCCATTTAGTGATTGTCCGGAATTTTGTATGACAATCCTAATAGTATATAGATTCCCTGTTACTGGACGGCTTCTTCCAAAGTTTTAAAACCCTTTGATTCTTTCGGCTGCCCGTCGGACTTCCGGAAGTGTTGCAGTTGCTAGGCTGCAAGTTGCGAGGCAACTGCGTCGCGTCTTTCTCGGCTTTGCCTTCTTCCAAGATGGGAGACAACGAGGGGGAAGTTTTGCGTGGGACTTTCCCCAGCCTCATGGCGGAAGGAACAATGCTTAGCCGGCGCGGGGAGCTCAGCAAAGCTCTGTCTTACTACACTTACGTGAGCATTCTCCATGTGGATATTCGGAGAAGTCCCTAGATGGACGGGGAGGGAACGAGTCTGCCTCCTAAGCAGGCAGGCATCAGAGAGCCGAGAACTGGGGAGGGTTTAATACTGCAGTGGGAATCCCACGAAGGGCAATTGCAAGAGCCTTGTTTGATCTCCTCCTCCTCCACACAGCAAAGCTGCACGGAGACAGGTTATCCGAGGAGCTGCACAGCAGGCTGGGGACTTGCATCTCTGGGTCACCCGAGGTAGTCAGGTCCCCAGATGTGATGGGTGAAGTTCTGTGCAGTGAGACATGGTAACTGGAAGGAGGTATTGCATCTGGCTACAACTTCTAAGCTCCAGGAATTATGAAGGGCAGCAAGAAGTTAGAATTTTATGTCTGCCTTTATTGCACTCCAATGATTGTCCAGATATTTGCTGTTTAGATATGCTATCCAAATAGAGGATGCAGCATAGAGAGGCTGTTCAATCCCTAGAGTCCTACAAGTTTTCAAAGTTGCTAACAATTAATAGCAACAAAACAAATTTCTTGTTTATTTTCCATTTGGCTCTGTACTCCCTCCTATCTTTGAGATGTAGCTTTCTCATCAGTTAATATGCATGTTGCAGCACTATTATGTTTCCTTTATTATTAGAGCTTCTGTGTGTAAACACAAATGGAGGAAAAGGATGGAAGAAGAAAAAGTTGGAGAGAAAGTATTTTTCATGGCACTCATATCAAGAATATGATACTTAAGACAAAGAATATAGGGGCTGCAGAGAACATGATCACAAAATCCAGAGTTTAGCAATATATAACAATGCAGTGCAGCTTATAAATTATAGAATACAATTTACGCATAAGAAAAATATATCTCTGACTTCACCAGAGAAATAATGGGTATGTAATGCTCAGCTTATAGCAATCATAATATGAGGAAGATTGAAAACAATTTTTTTTTATGGGCTAGGCTTTGCAGCTTCAACCTGGTGACAGGAACTGCCTTGTTTCCCGTTCAAAATGCTACTTGAGACTTGGAGATACAGAAAATGCCCTAAAAGATGCAGAAGCCTCTCTGACTGCTGACAAAGAATTTACTAAGGTAAGTAGAGATACCTATTTCAAGCCTAAGAGATTTCAAAATCTGTCATTGGTTATCTAGTTTATTGCGAGAAGAAAGTTATGTTTTTCCCGCCAATTCCCTCCCCTCTCCCAGTACCAGGTTAGGAAATCATCTTGAAAGCAGTGCAAATTAGAAGTGCAGAGGGATTAACAGGAAGATAGTTTCTTAAAACAAATTAATTAAATAAAACAGTATAAAGCTGGCAATAGAGGAGGGAAAATGTTATTAGATTGTGTTCAAATTCAAGTTGGTTACATCTGACAAATTATTGGATTTTGGGATAAATGTGTGTATACTTGCTGTTCGCTTCTATGTACAATATATATTTCTTCCAATTGTTCTTTTTTCAGTCCAATAGTTTTCCTTTCTGTTACAGGGACTGTATCAAAAAGCAGAAGCCTTGTATACTATGGGCGACTTTGAATTTGCTTTAGTCTTTTATCATCGAGGGCACAAGCTCCGCCCTGATTTGCAGAAATTCAGACTGGGTATTCAAAAATCCAAAGAAGCAATTGAAAATTCAGTTGGAAGTAAGTAATATGGTTTTCCTTGATATAAGGTTGTTTTATTTTATCTGTCAGACATTATCTAGATTTGAATGTGATAGAAAATGGAAAAAATATGGAAAAAAACCAGTCAAATATTGTGCTATATATAATGTGCCATGTATATATAATACATGGTCTTCACTTTTGAAAAAATAATAAACCAAAGAATTCATTTTGTTCTTTTCAAAACCAAATAATTAATTATGCCTTCAAGAAGAACTTCTTTTGCAATTGAAAGTTTTTAAATAGCCCATCTCATTATTTCCCATATTTCTAAAGGAAACAAATGCGATATTTTCAAAATTCTTTCTGAAAAAGATTCTGATTCTATCTTCAGTTTGATAGATCTATTTTCTTTCAGGAGCACAAGAGATCATACATAGTGTTTCCTCCTCCCAATTTTTTCCTATACGAACAATCCTTTGAATAAAGTGACTGAGAGAACAGTGATTGACTCAGTCACCCACTGAATTTCCATGATGGAGGGTAGATTTTAAGCAGGATGTCACCGACACTAATTCAATATTGCATTGTTCACTGGCTTTTACACTACACAGTCAGGGAATGATATGTTGAGGAAAGTATATAGGGGAAATAAAATATAATATGCCATTACACAAAACTGGTTCATCCACACTTGAAATATTTTGTGATATTCTAAGCTATGTTTTCAAGAAAAATAAGAACATTAATAAAATGGAAATAAATTACCAGAGGGTTGAAATGTGTGTGTGTTTTAATAAGGTTGATATTCTTTCTTCTACATGTCCTTTTGACTGCTATTTGCTATAGGTGTCTTGTAGGGCATTCCTGACCTCTTGGTATCTTCTCTGTCTGTAGGCCCATCATCCGTGAGACTAGAGAATAGAGCGGACCTCTGCTTTCTGAGTCGCCAGGCAGAGGTATGGTCTCTCCAGCTTTTTTCCAAAGTGATTATTTTGTGCCTATTCTAGGAGTAAATAGAAAAATGGAATGGGTTTCAAGGTATTGGGATGTGTTAGATAATAAGATCGGTGGGCTTTTGCAGTTCATTCATTTTCTTGAACTATAATATGTGAGACCAATAGCAATATCTTCATTCTCCTGAAAACTTCTTTCATCCTATCCATTTTAAATAGTTTATACTGTTAATATTTTTTTAAAAATATTAAAATCACTATTTGCTTTTTACTTGTTTCTGCATGAGCTGATATTTGATCTGTTATTTTTCCTGAGTCACTTGATCTCTTCGTTAGCCAACAATTTCCTAAGCGTTGGATACTAGTGATGATGCTGGGGATATATTATTTAGATAGGCTACAGTAGTCTATTGTATTGTATTGCCTATACTTGATCAGTAATATATAATATTCCATCAAAAATATAGAATTCACCATGTAGAACCCAACAATGTCAGGACAGAAGGTCATGAAAATAATAATCACACTTTAAACATTGTTCACTTTGCCTACATTTTGAATGTTCCAGTCTTATTCTTAAATTTCCTTCATTTAAATTGGATTTTTAAAGTACCAAATGTTTATCTATTTCTGTTTATACTTGCCAACTGTTTAAATAGCTTCATATACATTAGCTAAGCATCTAGACAAAAATTATAAAATAGAGGAGTATTGTTATTGTCCTTCAATTGTTGTTTGGTAGGAAGTTGCATAGTAAAGTACTTGAATGCGTAAAACAAGGCCTTCTGTGTTTACAGTTCATACCCTGAATCACCATGCTACATGAGAGCATGGACTGACATAGTTCTTGAATTTTTAATCACATTATCCCAAACCTCTCAAGTTGTAGAAACCCTCTTTCCATCTCAATCTGAAATGTTCAGTTGTTTTAATCTATGCTCCTGGATCTATTCAGTTTGAGAAACAGCTTTGCTATGTTCCAGGGCTCCTTTTGTTTCTTTCTGAAGAAATAATGCTGCAGAGAAAGGAGAAGTCTAAAAAAGGACCTTGTAAATTATTTTTTTCTTTTCTTATGACAGAGTAAAAAAGCAAAGCAGAAACTCCATATCAAAAAGGATGCAAAGTACTTAAGTAAACAACAGGCCCCCGTGAGGAATGAGAAGATGGAACGACAGCTCCTGGGAGAGCTCTATGTTGACAAGGCTTTTCTGGAAAAACTGCTCAAGGATGAAGGTTTTAGTATAATGCATTTGTATAGTGCAGCACCTGGGAGCCCAGAACCACACACCTCATTAGATTGCCTGCCTCTGTGAAATTGATTTTTTCAGGAGAGCAATTTCTTGTCTAGGTTAATAATCTTTTGTGCAATGTGCACTACTAAAATTGTTCCATAGTTAAGTTATGAAGGAATGGTAGCAAAAAAAATCTTGCTAGGGAAGTACATGCATATTTTAACAAGTTTCAGAATCCTCTGCAATATGCAATTTCCTGAGTGGAGAAGTCCTGAGTGGAAAGGATTATTGAAGGGAGAGAAATTGACTGTTATATGGCTCTGTGAGATTATCTTCAGATAGAGCTTTCTGGTGTTGGTAGTTTCAAATGGAGGGGCTCAAACACCAATCATATACTTTGATTCTTCTAAATCTGATTTGAGGCAAGCATCTTAACAAGCGAACTATAGTTATATTTCCTGTTGGTTTTTTTTTCAAAATACAGAAGTATGCAGATAAATGAAGCACAGAAATGGGAAAGAAAGTGTATCGTCCTTTAATTTCTTGCTGCACTTACTCAGAGCTTCCTATTATATCTCTACTGATTCTGTGCTTTTCTCCTATTATTTTAAGGTTGTCAGGTGCGACAACCTTAACCCAACTACATATCAGCATTAGGACAAGTTCTTTGAAGAAGTTGCACTCATATATGCATTAAACCATAAAATGATTTGGTTTTAGTACTATACAATGTTTTTGCCCAGCATTATAGCAATAGCACTTAGACTTATATTCTGCTTTATATGCTTTACAGCCCTCTCTAAGCAGTTTACAGAGTCAGTCAGTATATTGCCCCCAACAATCTGGGTCCTCATTTTACCCATCTCAGAAGGATGGAAGACTGAGTCAACCTTGAGCTTGGTGGGATTTGAACTGCCAAACTCTAGGCAGCTGGTTGCAGAAGTAACTTGCAGTACTGCACTCTAACCACTGCGCCACAGAGGCTCCCTTATTATAACCTGCAGACTATAAGATTTAGCATTATTTGTGAACCAGGCAATTATATTCAATTCTTAACATCTCCAATGGATACCAAAATCATGGTAAACTAATGCTAGATAAATAGGGTAAGCAATACTTGATTTTGCCTAATGGTTCTAGATAATTTGAAAACCCCCATATTTTTATAGATTCTAAGACAGCTGTTGGATATGTTAGACTTTTGTTCTAATAATCCTTAGCTGGTATACATGTTGGCTGATCATTTGCCTCTGCTCAGGAAGAGTCACAAATAACATGTCAGCCTTACCCTATAAGTCCTGCATATCTACAGAGGTCAGTTTTATTTCCAGAGAGAGATTAGCCCCATATTGTAAACCTGTAAGACTGATTTAGTTAAACGATTACCATACTTTATTTCAAACATTTTGAATTGGTATCTGCATGGATGTTTGCTTTGGTTATTTGTATTTCAATAGCATTTTTTTCTTTAAAATTTAAAAAGTGACTGAGATATTTTTCTAAGGAAATTTCTTCCCCTGAAAGGCTTCTTTCATCTTCATGCTTACCTGTGGGGGGAAAAACTGCATTTCCCCCCCACAGATCTTTTTGTTCATTGACTTACAACAATTCATTTAGTGACTGTTCAAAGTTATAACAGAAATAAAAAAGTGACTTGTGACAGTTTTTCACATTTATGACCATTGCATCCTCCCCATGATCAACATTTGGATGCTTGGCAACTGATTCATTTTGATGATGATCCCAGGGAATAGTGCAACCTTCATAGCCATCTTGCAACCTTCAAACAGGCAAAGTCAATGGGGAAGCCAGATTCATTTAATAGCCATATTACTAACTTAACCACATCAATGATTCCCTTAAGAACTGTGGAAAGAAAGGTTGTAAAATGGAGATAAGCTCAGTTAACAAGTGTCTTACTCAGCAACAGAAATTTTGTATATCAGTATATCAATTGTGGTCATAAGTCACTACCAGTATTTCAGCCTTTTAAAGTTTTTCTGTAAATAACCTCTCTTTCAGAAGTGTCTGTAAAACATTTATAGAGGAAATCACATTTGAGAAGAGTACTGTGAGTCAAGCAAGTATAGTATTTTAACACCAACACTTATCTACTCAATAATAACTCACCATATTTTTTGCCTCTGGCTTTCTTGTAGAGTTGATCAAAAGTGTTACCAAGCAGGGGGTAACTGTTGGAGACTTACTTCAGGAGGGTCTTTCCTACCTGGATACTCGCACAGATTTCTGGCAGCAGCAAAAACCTATTTATGCTCGGATCAGAGATCGCAAGCTTATGTTGAAAAGATGGACCAGAGATCAAAAGCGGAAGCCCTCTGAGGTGGCAAGATACATACTAAAGAGCATGGAAGACATTGATATGCGTAGGTGGCTCAGGTGAAAATGGGGACCAGTTAGAATTTATTAATGGGATTGTTTGTGTGCTGCCTGAAATAAGATAGAACTGCAATGTTTAAAGAAACAGGATTGTCCTAAGTAAGAAAATTTGCTTTCAGAATCCTTCCAATTTGTTTTTTGTCAGTTCTTTGACATGATAAACTGTATGTAATATATGTGTGACTTCTCAATGTATAGAATGTAATATTTTTGTATGCAGAATCATATTTCTTACTAAAAAAAAGTCCTCAGCACCTATTAGTAAGTTCTTTCAGTGATACTTCTTGTTCTTCTGAGAACTACTAAAATATTATTTCCTATAGCCTCAGATTGATCTCCATCTAGTGGTAGCATATCTCATATATATATATGTGTGTGTGTATGTGTACATGCATGCGTGCGTGTGTGTGTAAAATATATACTGTATTTTTTTCACTATAAGACGCTTCAGATCATAAGATGCACCTAGCTTTTTGGGAGGAGAACAAGAAAAAAACACTGCCTCCCAGCAATTTGCCTCCTTGCAAAAGCTTGGTCAGCACAGCTGATTTAGCATGAGCAGCTGATTGGCGGTTGGTTCGACCTCCTGGAATACCACCAATCATCTCTTCCAGGTTGCGTGGATCACCGCTGCTGCCTATCGCCTCCGCCTATTGCTGCCTTTGTGTGCCCCATTTTCAGCCTCAACACATCACATTTTCAGCCTCCATGCATCCTGTTTTCGGCCTTCATGCACCCCATTTTTGGCCTCAGCACATCCCGCCCAAGCCGAAAATGGGGCACACACAGGCCAAAAATGGGATTCATGAAGGCCAAAAATGGGGTGCACAGACGCAGTGATAGACGACGGCAATCCCTATACAGCAATAGGCACCCTTGAACAGCTGATTGGCAGTATTCCAGGAGGCCGATCCAACCACCAATCAGCTGCTTGTGCTAAATCAGGCTGTGAAGCTAACCAGGCTGTTTACTGTTTGCTGCAAGGAGGCAAATTGCTGGGAGGCAGAGGCCAAAGGGTGGGGGCCGATGGGTGGGATTTTGGCAATATTCGCTCTATAAGATGCACAGAAATTTCCAGCCACTTTTTGGGGGGTGGGGTGCATCTTACAGTGCGAAAATTATCATATGTATTCAAATCAATTTTACTGATGGAAGAAGAGGTCTAATAATTGACTTTAGTGGGGGGGAAATAATATTTCTATATACTATAATATAGCAGATTCCAAAATCCTTTTTTTGATATTATCTGAATTTCTTTTGACATTTTCTGGCATTGTTTGATGAGAGAATTCTTCTTCTAGAGATATGTGAAATGTATCAAACTCCAGGCAAATTTAAGAATGATAAGAGAAACTATGCTGGTTCATCTATAATCTAGCATTCTGTGTCACTCATTACCCAGCCAAGTTTGTTCATGCATTCTCATGCATGGAGAGATTTGGGAGGGCTTTTATTTAGAAAAAGAAAATAGGAAAAATAGAAAGATAAAAGAATAATACAATTTAAAGCATAGGTACAGTAAATGATTCATACTTCATTATAATCCACATATAATCTAAAACTATAAACAATGCATGAAAGTATCTTAAGATTTTTCTTGCTGATATTTGAAATTGATAAATAAGTATTTCATATGATCATCCTGAATCTCTGTGCATTGTTTCAGTGCATACATGCTTGAGTAGCATATTTGCTCATGCAGAATTCCCCCCACTCCTTCTTTTTCTCCTAAGTGCTGACTAGTGGCTGCCCTGAAAGAAGTTGCCAGAAAGCTGAGCAAGTACTGAAAAAAATCCAGAGCTGGTCCGATGATGAAATCCCCAACAGGAGCGAGCTGGTTGGAAATCTTTACAGTTGCATTGGAAACGCTTACATTGAGATGGGGAATATGATGGCAGCTTTGCAGAGCCACCGTCTAGATCTGGATATTGCCAAAGAAAAGTAGGAAAGAAGCAATCACTCAGTTTTTGTCTTTCCTGGGAAAAGCAAAATTACCCAAGGGATTAAGATATATTAGCTTGTTAATGATTAGAAAACCATGTGTGATTAACATATCAGTGTATGCACTACTCCTGAGCTCCTTGGAGGAAAGTTTCCATTGCTAGACAAGTCTGTCCTGTCTAACTTCTCTACAATATCTCTACTATCTTGAGTGTAGAGTTATTTGGAGTGGTTAAGAAAGATAAAAATAACTGGAGTTTTCCACTGTACTACTCTCTCTCAATTGCTGAGGCCCTTTAATGACATTTTATGATGTAAGGACACTAATTCCAAGATTTATGATAAACCTATAGCTTTGAGATAATTTTACTGAATTAAATTATTTCTGTAGTGATTTCACTCTCCAATAATTTAAATATTCAGCATTAGCCATTAAAAAAAGTTGAATTGCTATACTGCCACATTGCTCTCTTAAATATATGAGAATTTTTTTTTATAAATATGTTCTTAACAAATAATTTAAAACATGAACCATATCATGTAACTTTTTTCTTTAGTCTTCTTTTTAAAATCAGTTGTTTATATAATATATATAATTATATAATTATAGTACTTTAAACAGCAGCATAATATTCCAAGTCTGATCTGCTGCTTTGCACTGTTTAAAGTAGAGAAGGTCAACTTTGGCAGAAGCAGAAAAGATACTCATGTTTGAGAGAAAAAAATTATTTTGATCAATGATTGGCATAGTAAGAATAAAAATGCAGTAAAATACAATACATTTGCCATATAAAATTAATATAGGGAACTAAATACAATGTAAAGTTACAAATATTAAATCTATAAAAACAAATTCAACTAAACCTATTTAGGTAGTCCTCGGGAAACATCCAGTCATTTAATGGCCATTTAAAGTTACAACAGAACCCACAAAAGCTTCATATGACTCTGTATTCGTTAAATAGTGTGTTGTCTGGGTACAAATAGTTTTAGGAAATAATCATCAATAATCAGTTTTAGGAAAGTGTTTATAACAATATTTATTACATTGATATTCATTCTATCATAATGATCATAATAATAATACTGATATTTGCTTATGCAGTTTGACAGGCCTCCCTTTTTTCATTGTGTTCCTTTTCTTACAGTCCCATGTTTCTAATTTCTGTTTTTGTCAGCTAACCATTGATAAAATAAGTCAAAGTAAAACAGTATTTTCTTCTTTTTCCTTAACTGTGTTAATCTATCCATTTCTGCACATTCTAATATTTTTTTAATCACATTTTCGACTGTAGGGGTCTCTTCACTTTTCCAGTGTTGTGCAAATACAATTCTGGCTGCAGTCAATATATGTGAAATCAAATATGTATTCCCCTTGTTATACTTATCTGGTAGCATTCCCAACAAAAATATTTTTGGTTTTAAATCAATATGTTACTTTACCATTTTTTTCCAACCATGTATGTATTTTTGTCCAATATTCTTTTGCTTTTGGGCATGTCCACTACATATGATAATATGAACCAGGTGTATGACGGCATTTCATATCAGGAGCCTCAGTGGCTCAGTGGTTAGAGTACAGCATTTTCAAAATTATTCTTGCTTTTTTCCCTTACTAAATAAATCTTAATATTGTTTTATTTCATTCTTCAAAATATTTTTTCCAGCTTTATCAGTATTGTTTGAAAGAGATATAATAGTCCCAGTAAAATGATCATTTTTATAGGAGCTATTTTTCCTGTCAATGACAGTTGCAAGGTTTTCTACTTCTCCAAGTCTGTTTTAATTTGTTGAGTCAGTTTATAGTAATTATCTTCTTTAATGGTTGAATATCTTGCCGTTAGATGGATTCCTAGGTATTTAACTTTTTTTGACTATCTGAATATTTATCCTCTTCATTAACTCTTTTTCTATGTATTTGTAAAATTTTTAACTAAAATTTTAGTTTTTTCTTTGTTTATTTTCAATCCTGCAACTTTGTCATATTCTTCTATTTTTTTTAATTAATTTGTGCCCATTTTTAATGGATCTTCCAGGATAAAAGCCAAATAATGTGCAAATGCCTGTTGCTTATATTTTCACTTTTTTATTTCTATAACTTTATTTTCTTTGTCTTGTCTAATATTTCTATTAAATACTTCCAGTGTCAATATGAATAGAAGAGGGGATAGTGACCATCCTTGTCTTCTGCCTTTTTTTATATTAAAGTTCTCTGTCATATCTCCATTTGCCAGTGCTCTTGCTATTTGCTTATGATATGTTGCCTTAGCCATGTTGATGAATCTCTCACCAAAGCCGATAAATTTTCATTGTGAAAATATAAATTGCCAATTTATGTTATCGAATGCTTTCTGTGTGTCAAAGAAAATTAACGCCATTTGCTTTCCATGATGTGCTTCATAGTATTCCAGTGTGTTTAATATCACTCTCACATTATTTTTAATCTGTCTCTTAGGTAAAAATCCATTCTGGCCTGAATGTATATATCCATTCAAAAATCTTTTTAGTCTTTCTGCTATTATTGAAGTGTATATTTTATAATCCGCATTCAATAAAGATATAGGTCTATAGTTTTTTATCTGCATTATGTCTGAATCTTCTTTTGGAATTAGGGTAATATTTGCTTTCATCTACGAATTTGGTACCTTTGCTTCTAACAATACTTTGTTATAAACTTCTAACATTGTTGGTGGGCCTAAAGTATCATATAAATATTTATAAAGTTCTGCCAGTAGCCCATCTAGTCCGGGTATTTTATTATTCTTTTGCCTCTTAATCGCTTCTGTTAATTCCATCATTGATATTGACATGACTTTCACTGTTTCAGGTATTTTAGGTAGTTCAGCTTTTTCCAAATATTGTTTTATTCTCTCTTCTGGAATTTTCTCCTGGTCGTACAGCTTCTCATAATAATTTTGAATTTATTTATTTTTTGTCATCATTTTGGTAATGAAGAACTCCTTTCTCATCTGCCAATCAATATATTGGTTTCTTCTCTTTTTCATCTTCCTGGTTTGTTCGCATTTTCAAAGAAATTCTGTTTAACACTTTTAATTTTTTGTGCCAGTTCTTCTTTATCAAGTAGATTTAGTTTATGTTTTATTAATTCCATTTGATTTTTTAAATTCTTTTTTTTTGTGATTCTTTAGTTCTAATTCTAGTCTTTTGTGTTCTTCTAGTGTTTTTTTGTTTCTTTCACTTATTTTTCTTTTGTATATAAGTTTTGACTAATTTTCCTCTTTCTTATTCTTTTTTTTAAAAGTCCAATTCTTTTTCCATAGGAATTTGTATAAATTCCTTATCCTTCAATATTGATTGATTCAATGTCCATCTTGTTTTTCTCTTCTGTCCTTTCCATTTAAATTTTACTGAATTGTGATCTGCCCAAATGCTTTTTTCTATTTCTTGCACCTGAGATTTTAACTTCAGTGACATCCTTATCATATCTATTCTCGACCAAGACATTTGTCTATCTGAAAAAATGAGTATTGGTTTTCCTTAGGGTATATCTTTCTTCCATACTCCATCTTGAATGCGTATTTCTTCTGCCATTTTGAAGAAGGTCTTTGGAAGTGTTTTTCTAACTTTTTTGCCTATTTTACTGCTTTTATAATAAAGTTTTGCATCTACAATTGCATTGAAATCTCCAATCATACAAATACACTCATATCCCAGTTCTATAATTTTCTTGTGTAATTTTTCATAAAGATCTTTCTGTTTATTATTTGGTGTATATATTGCTACCAAAAGTATCTTCTTATAGTTCATTGTTACCTCCACCATCAAAATTCTCCCCTCTTCATCTACAAAGCTTTGTCTAGCATTTATTGTTTCTTTGATATACTGTATAAGGCCATACCTCTTTTCTTTTGCTGTGCTAATCCCCAAGTCTTCAAACTTTGTTCTCTTTTCCTCTTGGTAAATTGGTAATACACATAGGCCTACCAAACCCCAGAGTTCAACCACAAAGGCTGATAAATCACCAAAAGGAGCATTCAGCAAAGGAAAAAATAAATTCTGCTATTTCCCAGTTTCTATTTACTTTGTCTGTTTAGCTTCAAAATAAGTTCAAAGAGCTACATTGAGCTTTGAGAAAAGATTACACTGTTTCTCTCTCTGTCTCTGTTATCCTGTATAAATAATTTTTAGGCTAATCTTCAGCAGACATTCAAGGTCATCCTTTTACTTACTTTCACTTCTCATTGTTTTTCTCTACCTGTAGATGTCGCTGTTCCTTTATTTCTCTCTTTTTTCTCTCATTAACTTGTAATGTATTATTCAATCCAAAACTGTTTAAAAGTCCCAGGGGTTAGAATTTCATATTCAAAAGAGTTTTCAGTTTAATCAATAGTGTAGTTAAAATCCCCAGGCCAACTTTCCTGGCTTTAAACTTCTTTCTCTTTCCTGAAAGATTATCTTATCCCTGTTTCCGATTCTATAGATAGCTCTCAGGCTTGCTTGCTGCTATTCTTGGGGGGTAGAAAACAAACAATTCCACTTCCTCCTCTTTGAATCCCACTTTCAGCCAGACTAGCTTTAAGAGGGCAAGTTACCCAACAAAAGTTGGAAAAATCTTACCCAGATTGACCATACTGTTCCTCAGTTTTTTATGCTTGCTTCATCGATCAGCTGTCACAGCTTTGGTCAGGCATGTAATGGCCATCTTTTCCTTCCCGCTGGATTGAGAGTTTCCTCCAGATCAAACAAGGAGTTTGCGGTCTCCTTGTGATCGACAGAGTGTCTTCTCTGTCTTCATCACCCCTCCAGGATGACTTGGGTTCCTCAGACCCTCCTGGCAGGTTGAATTCAGCATGATTCCATGGAGCTCTGTGGAGATGCATCATATCACTGTGACATTAGCCAGAAAGCTTCATGACTGTTTCAAAGTTATAGTGACTGAAGGTCCCTGCAGTCATTCATCATGACCAGCTACAAGGATCTTACCCCTTCACTTCTCTCTCCCCATCCTGTCCTGACTAGAACCTGTACGTTTTGACTTGCTCCCTATACTTCCTGGAAGCCATTTTTAGTGCTTCAGCAATTTTTTGCAGAAATGGCAGATGCTTTCCGGGCTTTCTGCTCTGCTCAGTTGGCTGTTGAGAGATTACAAACCTTTCCTGGCTCTTGGTAGGTCTTTAGAAAGCCAGCTGCCTACATGCAAAGGTGGCAGCTTCAGGATGAACTTCCCCAAGTTTTTCCCTTGCTTAAGTGCTACCTGTAAGATACCCTTTAGGATCCAGCTTCTGCTGTAGCCATTTGTTGCATGTTTGTGCTGTAGCTGTTTTTCGTTTTGAGATGGATTTTTTTTCCAGCTCCTTCACACAAACAAATTGCAGAAAGATTTTTTCCCCCCCTTGCATCCTTCCTTTCCTCTATTCTCCCTAGCTTGGCAGTCACTTGTCAAGGTAAGAACTTACAGTTTTTGTCATCAACTTGCCAGACCTGCAGTAAATTTAGCAAATGAGGTGGCTAAATGGGATTGAGATTGGAGAGCAAAGGTGGGAACATTCAACAAATACGCCCTCCCAATTTTTTTGGATTTTTTTATTGAAATCTGGGTTTCTGAAGGAGGGAAGGGGTTAAGCAAAGGAAATGTTGTTTCTCCCAATGTCCAACTGATGGGACAGAGATTCTTTTCTCACAGAGGCTTGTTTGGAAGCCTCTCCGGTATTGGAATATGGCACTAGGCATAATCTATCTGGGCTCTTCCCTTGATTGGAATGTTTTTGCTTTGTAAAACCTTTTGTTGCTTGTCTTCTTCTAGACTCAGCAAGGTGGCAAGTTTCCCAGAGCTTCCTACACTCATGAGGTACTCCATGCTCGCTTAATGACCCATGCATTTGAATAACTGGCACTAGGGAGAATGGGCTGAGAGCCATTAAGTGAGGCTGTCTCACTTAATGGTTGTCACTACTTGTTACTGTAGTGGTCAGTTATGGTTGTAAGTCAAGGACTACCTCTAAACCTACCAACTTTTCAATTAAAAAAGTATTAAGTAAGATGCAATAAAATATTGTATGTAAATTTTAACGTGTGGTAATGTAGTATTAGTTAGGTATATATTCTCATGGATAAGTAAACAAATATCCCCTTTGGATATTTACAGGAAATATAGCAGTAATTAGAGACATTCAAGAAGACTCTACAGCAGGGGTGTCCAACCTTGGCAACTTTAAGACTTGTGGACTTCAACTTTGCTGGCTGAGGAATTCTGGGAGTTGAAGTCCACAAGTCTTAAAGTTGCCAAGGTTGGACACCCCTGCTCTACAGTATCATTTCTCTCAGACAATACATATTAAAGATGAAATAAATCTGAGTTCCCTAGACAACTTACTGTTTTTGTTTTTTTAGACTGCAAGGGCAAAGTTACCAGAGCAAAATGTTGTGTATCCTTTTTCTGGTTTGGATGATAATGATGATGATACTTTTATTTAAAATTTAATAATTTTAAGAAGATACTTGGTTGATACCTTGGTTGATACCTAGGCTGGCAACTACCTGTATCAACCATGAGCACCAGTCAATATTAGTGATACATTTTTAAATGTTCCATTGACTGAGTTTCATGTTTAATGAAATAATAATGATAATGATAATAATATGACAACGGAGTGGAAGGGACCTTGGAGGTCATCTTGTCCAACCCCCTGCTCAAGGAGGAGACTCTATACCATTTCAGACAAATGGTTTTCCAATCTCTTCTTTAAAAACTGAATTCACAACTTCTGGAGGCAAGTTGTTCCACTGATTAATTGTTTTAACTGGCAGGAAATTTCTCCTTAGTTCTAGGTTGCTTCTCTTTTTGATTAGTTTCCATCCATTGTTTCTTGTCCTGTCCTCAGGTGCTTTGGAGAATAGCTTGACTTCAGTGGTGAGATTCAAATTTTTTTACTACCGGTTCTGTGGGCATGGCTTGATGGGTGTGGCAGGGGAAGAGTACTGTAAAATTTCCAGACAGAGGTGGTATTTGCCAGTTCTCCGAACTACTCATAATTTCCACTACCGGTTCTCCATAACTGGTCAGAACCTGCTGAATATCACCTCTGCTTGACTCCCTCTTCTTTGTGGCAGCCCCTGAGATATTGGATCATGTGTCCCCTAGTCCTTCTTTTTTTTCTTTTTTAATAATACTTTTTATTATTTTCTATTAATACAAATCGTAATTACATTTTTGACAGCGTTTACATCCACATCTGTTGTTGTCTTATGTTTCTATCATCTATTCATACATATCATCATATCATCATAATTATATATACATATCATCAATAGTTATTATATATATCTCTCACCAGTGATTAGGAATATCTAACATTTATTCTACATACCTACATTTCTATGTATCACTTTTTTGAGTATTCTATATAATCATTCTATTTCAATTTTTATCTCTGTTTTCTAACCATTCATACCATCTATGCCATACTGAGTAGTAATCAGATTCCTCTTTTTCCTTCATTTTAAGTGTGAGCATATCCATTTCTGCACAATCTGCTATTTATCTGCTAGTAAAACTAATTCTTCTGTTGGGATTTTGGACCCTTTCCACATTTGTGCATAGGTTATCCTGGCCGCAATAAGAATACGTAATATTATATATTTTATCTTTTTCAGATATTGATTTTGGATTATCCCCAATAAGTAAAGTTCTGGCTTAAATTCAATTTGTTGTCCAATAATTTCTTGTATCCAATCTTTAATTTTACTCCAATAAGCCCTGGCCTTAGGACATAGCCACTACATGTGATAAAAGATACCATCAACCTGTTGGCACTTCCAACATTTTGGGCTGGTATCTTAGCTAATCTTGCCGGGACTAAGTGCCATTGATAAAATATTTTATATACATTTTCTTTATATGATGAGGATGTTGTTAGTTTATAGTTTATGTTCCATAGTTTTTCCCATTCTTCTAAATTTATATTATAGCCAAAATTTCATGCCCATACTATCATAGTGTTCTTAACCTTTTCCTCTTCCATTTTAAAATCTTGAGTATTCTCCAATACAATATGTTTTGGATATAAATTTTGTTTTGACCCCAATACAATTTTGTCCAATTGATTTTGCCCCATATCAAATTCAAATTCTTCTGAGTCTGTTTTATATCTATTTTGAATTTGAAGATATGGCCACCAATTGTGATTCCTTGTTTTTTTAAATTCTTGATTTGATTTTAGTTTTCCTTGTGCATCTAATAGATCATTATAATTTACCATTTTCCCTAAATCTAATCTGTTTGGGTGTATTATGGCCTCCATGGTTGACAACCAATGTGGTATTTTCATATAGTGCTTGTTCTTAATTTTCCTCCAGGTTTGTAATAATGAATCTCTTATTAAGTGCCTATTGAAATAGGCACGTGTTTTATCTTTTTCCCCCCCACAGATATACATGCCAACCTTCTTGGAAGTCATGACCTTCTATTGTTAATATTCTTTTATCTCTTAATTTAAACCAATCTTTAATCCAATTTAGTATCATTGTCTGATAATATAATTCCCATTCTGGTAGCCCAAAACCACCTCTGCTTTTATTATCTTGCATCAATTTTACGCATTCCATCATATTAGTTGTAAGTCTGTCTTAGTCTTCTATTTACTTTTGCTTCCCTCAGTGGTCTTGATCATAATCCTTCTCTTCTTGGATGTTCTCTCTCTTCCTTATCGCTTCTCTCCTGTTCCTCTTCTAACCTCCTGTTGTTGGTCTTTTGATCTTCTTGATTCCTGCTCTCCAATTATTCTTTACTGCTTGTTTCTTCCTCTCCTGCCAGTTGTTCATATAGTTCCTGCGCCTTCTCAGTGGTGTTGATTCTTTTTCTCTTCTCTTGCCAGGTCACAAGCATTCCTTCTGGAACCAACCAGGTGTTTTGTTTTTTTAGGAGCGATGCTAAGAATTTATAGTTTAAGTCTCTCACTCACCTCAGGATTTGTTTTAGGGTCACAATTTCTTTTTCTTTGTAGGTCATAGACTCATCTTTCATCATCTTATATAATCTCTCACATTTTTCCTCACGAATCTTATGTGAACCTCCCTTGGCAGTTTATTCCGCCTTGCATTGTTTGTGTGAACCCTATAGACCTCATCTATTTCCTTTGTAATTTCTTGTTAGTCCCGTTCCAGTGCCGCCACAATCAGTTGTGCCATAATAGCTCCCAGGTCTTCATCTTTTGTTTCTTGCATATTTTGGAACCTCAAATAAAATGCTGCACGTTCCATCTCCAAATGGATTATTGAATCTTCCAGGTCTCTATTCATTTCCATCACTCTCCTGTCCATAGCTTCCATTTTATTTTCTGTTTGCTCTGCCTTTTCTTTTCTTTTTTATTTTTTGTTCATTTTTTTCCATTGTTTGTTGCATCGTTTCTATTTTCCTATCTAATTTCTGAATGTTGCTTTTCATCTCTCCCATTTCCATCTTCAAGTCAATGTGGTTTGCCAACATATTCTCTTAAGCATCGTTTCTTGGATGGATAGTAGAGTTGCTTGTATAGTTTGCATATTGGCAGCATTACTCGGCTTGTCTGTAGCCAACATCCCCTCAATTGTTTTCTGTCCCGCTGGGGATGCAATTGATACTGGTGAACCTGAAATTGTTTTCTTTCCTTTTAAAGTTGTTGTAGTACTTGTCATACTCTTTATCTTATTATATACTTCTTCCTACTTTACCATCCACAGCTTGCTTCTATCTACTTTAATTATTCTGTTCCGTGCTTCTATATATCTAATTTAGGTTACTACCAATTTGAATTACTAATAATTTCTAAAAATTTATCCTATATTACTAACTTACTATATTCTAGCAAGAAAAGCCTGCTAGTATCTAATCTGCAGTCGGAAAAAAATAAGCTAAAAAAGTATTAAATCAAAGGATAAGTTAGAAGAATAACAGTATTAAAGAGAGAGAGAGAAAAAAGAAACACAACGGGTAGAAGGCAAAATCTATAACAAAGTTACTATTTTATCTTACTAATACCTACTACTTACTAATAACCCTATTTTTATATAAATACAAACACAACAAAGTTTCTCAATTTCTATCAATTTATCTAAACCACTAATCAATTTTACTTAATTCATTAATAACGCTTAATTCATTAATCACCTTAGTTCATACCCTAGTCAAATTAAGAATTCATTAATCATCTAAAAATTCATTATGCAGTTCCTTTCTTTTCAGGGCTAATTCCCAATATTAATTAAATCTTTCCTCTATTTTTCCAATTATTTATCCAAACTCAGTAATATATGCCACACTTAAATAATAAACAATTAATTAATCTAAATCATCAATTCATGTAGCATTTTACAGTAACAGTTAGATCAGATTTTTCAGTTCATATATATTTTGCTTTGACACAGTCTATTGCATTAGCTATCTTTACTGTCCTTTAAAGTTAAGATGGTCGCCTCCTTTCTTAGTCCAGCTCTCTTACTGTGTCTTCTTTCTTCTGGTCTTCTCCACACTTATAACCTCCACCACAAGTCCCATTTCCACAATCGCTTAGTCCTCCAATCCAGTACTCAAATCTCGTTCAAACACTTTTAGGTAGCCAAATCCCACTTGCTCCAATGTCTTGCCTTTAAGTCCTATGTTCTTCCCCACTGGATTGCCGCTTTTCTGTTGGACTTCTGCCCCCTCTCCGAGACTCACAGTTCTGTCGATCAGTCTTTAAGATCTCTCCTCTTTGACAATCACTCTCCGCCTCTGCATGATCGCATTCAATAGTTATTTCGATGTTGATGCTGTTGCTGTTGCTATTATTCCTTCCTCATTTGGTGTGATCGCCGTGACTTCAGTCTGCCATTAATATGGCAGATCATTCACACGCTGAAGTTCGCAAGCATTCCTTGCGGTGTGGCAGACAGTCGCCCTCACACCTCGGGCTTCCTCACAATTTTGCCGATTCCCCCCCCTTGGGGGGGCCTCCAGATGCGCAGATTGGGGACAAAAGAATGGAGACTGATCTTCTCTCCCCACGCTGCTGCGGCGCCGCAACTGGAAGTCCCCTAGTCCTTCTTTTCATTAGACTAGACATACCCAGTTCCTGCAACCGTTCTTCATATGTTTTAGCCTCCAGTCCCCTAATCATCTTCCTTGCTCTTCTTGAACTCTTTCTAGAGTCTCAACATCTTTTTTACATCGTGGCAACCAAAACTGGATGCAGTATTCCAAATGTGGCCTTACCAAGACATTATAAAGTGGTATTAACACTTCACGTGATCTTAATTCTATCCCTCTGTTTATGCAGCCTAGAACTGTGTTGGCTTTTTTGGCAGTTGCAGCACAGTGCTGGCTCATATTGTTCACTAGGATTGTTCACTAGGATGATAAGGGGTGATTGTTCATTAGGATGATAAGGGGTATTCTCACAGGCATGTAACACATCTACTCTCTTCAGTTCATTAAAAATAGGAAACATTGAGAAGTTTCCCCTGCTAAGTTTTGGAGATGTAAATTGAGGCTGCAAAATGGAAGCAGACGTCACAAGCACACTATAAATCATAAACCGCTACTCATGTTTTAAAGTATTGTACACATTCATAGTGCACTATACATTAATATATAGAAATAATATCCAGGATTGGTAATGGCTGATGGTGTATTTTTGAAACAGTATCAGAACTTTTGCTTTTGTCTTTTTTGCAGCAACATGACTGATGCCATCTCCAGAGCCCTTGACAACATTGGGCGGGTATATGCCCGTATGGGCAACTTTCAGGAAGCCATTGACACGTATGTGGAAGTCAAACAGTGATATTGCCTTCTGCAGTAATAGTCTTCACTATTTTGTCCTATTTTAACTCCACCTGATCATAAATGATCAAGGAGAGCAATGTCAGTTAAAGAAAAGTAAAGATATATTAACAGCTGTTAGAACTCATTTGTGTTGGGGTAAAAGATGGGAATACAGGCTAATGGGAACCTGTAACCCCCAAATGCTGTCTCATCGGTCCTAGCCAATACAGAGTTATGTCATTGGGTGGAACGGAGACCCCCCTCACTCATAATCCAATGAATGTCTCAAAGAATGAGAAGATGCAGAAATTTTAATGCTAAAGGCTGAAACTACTATATTAAGAAAATTTTATTATTATGGAAACTTGAAATTGTCCTTGTTTTCTGAAAACTGGCTTACCATACATCAGAGGTCTCCAAACTTGGAAACTTCAAGATTTGTGGACTTCAACTCCCATAGCTTCCAGCTATGCTGGCTGGAGAATTCTGGGAGTTGAAGTCCACAAGTCTTAAAGTTGCCAAGTTTGGGGACTCCTGCCATACATGGATGATGGTAAATAGCAGTAGGATTGAGAATAAGAATTTTTGTATAATAATCATCACTGATAAAAGTTAATATTTGTCTCCTGAAGTCTTAGCTGCCAACTCTCAACTGTGAGAGATATCAATCATCTCTCCTTTAGACCTATACGGCCCCACCATTTTAATCACAATTTCTAATTTCTGAATCTCAGAATCCACCCTTAGGAGAGTTGAGAGATCTGCAACAATTGTATAAAAATGGAAATCAAGGGTTGATCCTAGGAGTGCTGACTATACTATCACTGTACTGGGCTTGGCAGAAGCGTTATAGGAGTCTAGAATAATATTTTTAAAGGCTATTTTTTTTCCTGTATATAAATCTTTACATTTCTTTTTTTTCTTTTTTGCAAAGCTGGGAGGAAAAGATTCCTCTTATGAAGAGTAATTTGGAGAAAACTTGGCTGTTCCATGAAATTGGCAGATGCTACCTAGAACTCAACAAAGCAGCTGAAGCTCGAGACTATGGTGAAAAATCCTTGCAGTGCGCAGAGGAAGAAGGAGACATTGAGTGGCAGCTCAATGGTGGGGTATTGGTGGCACAGGCACAGGGTAAAGTTGCTTTGCATAAGCTTTAACCCAAATGTTTATCTTCATTGGTTGAACTGGGCCTCATTGACATAGCAGAATTCCTTATTCTTTTCTAATGAAAATCCACTTATCATTATTTGCTATATAAGATAATCTCTACTGATATATTTAGCTTTTTGCGGTAGAGAAAATATTCAATTCAGCAACTTCAATTAGCCAAGTTATTGACAATCATATACATGCTCACTATTAAAATGCAAATGAACTCAACTCAGATTGCTGTTTAAAACTGCAGGATTGCTTCTATGTCTTGAAAACATAAGTGATTTCTTAAACTTTAAAATGATGAAGGGAGACAGCTAAACACCTAGTCAATTGCTTTTAATTCCTGCATTCAAAACGACTTGAACTAATGAACTGTGTTGTTATACAAAAAATAAAAACTTCATTGATATTAAAAATCAAATACTAAATCCTGGGCAGTAAAAACTGTAGTACCTTGTTTCCTGTACCATACTCAGTAATAGTTTGGAAATGTGTCACATGAACACTACCTGGGTAAGCTTCTCTTTATCTATTCACAGTGAAACTGGAGGATTTTCAGTCTGCAGTCACATATTTTGAAAAGGCTCTAGAGAAGGCAAAACGTATCCACAACGATGCAGCTCAGCAGGCAATCATCATTGTAAGTAACATAAAAATGGAAGATGGAAAAAAGAATAGCAGGAAGGATTAGGACCAATGATTTCTTTTCATGATAAGATGATAAGTTGGGACTTCCCAAAGTGCAGTTTATGGCTGCCCTGCGTTTGAGAAAGTAAAATAGTACATGACATGTGATGCCTCTGTTCAGGAAGATAGTAAATCTAGAAGACCATAGGAGGCATGAGGAAAAGCTATTGATTCTAAAAATGGAAGGAAATGCAGTACTAGCTTTAATAGAGAATTAGTTATACAGGTAATCTTTGAATAATAACAGTTGATTTAGTGAGCCTTCAAAATAAGAACGGCATTGAAATAAGTGACTTAAGACTATTTTTTCACACTTATGACCGTTGCAGCATTCCCATGTGATTTACATTTGGATGCCTGACAACTCATTCATATTTATGATGGTTGCAATGTCCTGAGGTCATCCTTTGTGACCGTCTGTCAAGCAAAGTCAATGGGAAAGCCAGATTTACTTAGCAATCGGGTTACTAACTTAACAACTCCAGTGATTTACTTAACAAATATGGCAAGAAAAGTCATAAAATGTGGCAAACTCACTTAACAAATTTCTCACTTAGCAATATAAATTTTGGGCTCAATTGTGGTCATAAGTTGAAGACTACTCGTATTCAGGGAAACATAGTATTTTACACAAGAAACTAAACAAAATATTGGGATATACAGGTAGATAAGTGCTTTCATGGGGTTTTTGTAGCTTTCTTGAAATTGTTGGCTGGCTATTGTTGGAGAACTCAATAGACCTCTTCTTTTGTTCTAAAAAGTCAGTAAGGCTAGGACCTGTTTTTGTCAAGAGCCCCTACATTTTCCTTCAATTTCTGATTATGTGCTGCACAACTTACCTGATCCAACAACTTACCGTATTTATCGGCGTATAACACGCACAGGCGTATAACACGCATTCCCTTTAAGAGGGAAATTTCAGGAAAAAAATATGCGGCGGGCGCAGCGCTGACATCACGTCATGACGCTGCGCCGCCGCTAGGCACTATTGGGAACGGGATCCCTTAAAGAGGATTCCGCTCCCTGATTGATCGCGCGTATAACACGCATACATCATTTGCCCCCTATTTTCAGGGGGAAAAAGTGCGTGTTATACGCCGATAAATACGGTAATTGTTTCCCCAGTTTTCCACTCTGATGACTGGAAGATTCCAGATAACTAGGTTTGAGTTACATATGTGAATTTCCTTGTGCCACTGTCCTTAAAGAAACAAGAGGGTTCGAACTCTAATTCCTCTGTTTTTCCTGGTTAACCTTATTTTACACGTACACATATCTATGAACTGTTTCACTATGTAAATTGCACACTAATGAAACTAAATATGCAAGGAGAATATCTCTTTAAATTTTTTCTGAAGTTTTATATAGATTCAGACCAGAGGTGGTATTCAGCTGATTCTGACCAGTTTGGGAGAACTAGTAGTGGAAATTTTGAGTAGTTTGGGGAACTGGCAAACACCACCTCTGACTGGAGATTTTACAGTATCTTTCCCCCCTATGCCCACCAAACCACGCTCACAGAAAAAATTTGAATCCCATCACTGATTCAGACTATTTTTTACCAGGCTCTAGATGAAGCCAACAAAGGGTTCATCAAAGAGTTGAAAGAAGAACAGAGACTTGAGAGGATGCGTGAATTGAAAGGTTGGTATACGTACCAAGTTGTTTTTTAAAAAATAAACTTTATTGAATAAACATTAAAAACAATTGAGCACAGTGTGACTTTTAGGCCATCATTTTGGACATACAAGCTATAGTATAGACTAGAGATACACATAACAGTTAATTTCCTTTTTCCCTTATGTTATTAGTGTAGTGCTAGCTACATATTATTTCTATTTACATTTATCTACAATTATATACATATTTACAACCGTCTTTTATTGTATTTGTATCGTCTCGTATTTGTCTGTTATATTCCATTCTCTTTGGTTTACAAAACTTCATTCCTATAAAGCGTCAACCCTTTGTTTTTCCTTGACTCTAGCCATTGATACATTTTACTCCAGACTTCATAATACTGTGTCTCACCCTTATCTTTGATTTCTAAAGTTAGTCTGTCCGTCTCTGCACAGACTAATAGTTTCCTTATTATTTCTCTTTCTGTAGGTATATCTTCATTCTTCCAGTTTTGGGCATACACCAATCTCGCAGCTGTTATTATATGTATCATTAAATATATTGTTCCTTTACAGTATTTCTCATTAATAATTGATTTATGTACTAAGTTGATTACAGAATATTCCAGGCAAATGTGTTGCCAGGGTTCCATTCCTTCCTTCCTGGTTTTAGTGTTGTGGTAGGGTAACAGAAGTCAGCTTGAGGGTCCTTCAGCTGTGAGTGTACCATAAGGATTGATATTGTCCCCTCGCTGCTGGCTTTTTAATAACTGAAGAAATCACTAAGAGGTCATCCAACAATTTTGGATGTGGTGGCATTAATGTGCTAAGAATACTAATATATATATTGCTACCATGAATTGTGGAGAAAATGCTGTTGAAGTTTTACTCTAATATCTGAAGGCTGTGAGAATCCAGATGGAAGGCAACAGCTCAAATTAAACCCAAACAAAATGGAATTTCTATTTATACATTAGAATTCTCCCTAGGTGCCAAGTGGTAACCCTGTTGAACAGGCACTACCTATTCAGTTGTAGGTTTGTGATTGGGGAAGTTCTTCCTGACTCATGGCTTCTGCTTGAACACTATGTAGAGGCCTCTAGTTGGGAAAACTTTTAACCAACTTTAGCTTATACACCAACTATTTTCTTACCTGGTACAAGCAGGGCTAATGATAGTAAAGAACATTTTCACAGACTATTGCAATGTGTTTTACAGGGAGCTCTGTTTAAATAACTATCCAGAAAATACAATTAGTCAGGGGTAAGGCACTTTGTGTCTTAATTGGCTCCTAATTTGGGACCAACTTCCACCTATATCCGTGATGGTGAACCTATGGCACATGTGCTGGAAGTGGCATGCAGAGCCACTTCTGCCGGCATGCGAGAGGTCACCCGGAAGAGCCCCGTTGGGCATGCATGTGCGCCATCTGCCCGCCAGCTGATTGTTGGGTATCTGGTATGCATGCACGGGGGTGTATGGGATATGCATATGCATGCACAGAAATGTGGGGTGTCTTGTGCACATGTGCAGAGATCCACGTAGCATGGGGGCGCGCATGCACAGGGGGCGTGGAGGGGCTCATGCATTGCCTTCTAGGTGCTGGCACATGAGCATGCACACATGCACAATTTTCGCCATGGGAGCCCAAAAAGATTAGCCATCACTGACCTATATTGTGGGCTCTGCACTGGTTAAAGTTAAACAGAAGTGTATGTGTTAATCTACAAAGCTATGTGTGACTTGATAATTGAGTACCAATGGGACTTTCTCCCTAAGTGGATTTTGTATAGCCTCTTAGATATTGTAAAAAGGGTCTCCTTGTTGACCCACAGTTTTGGAATTTTGGGGAACCAATGTTAGAAGATGCTGCTTCTCCATAGCAATTATGGAATAGTTTCTCCCTACCCTCCACTTACATTTTATTAAAAATGGAAGTTTTCTGAAGAGTCTTCAGTAACATTACTTGCATCTTCCGTTCTTATCATCTTCTCTTCTACTTTGCTTTTGGTTTTGCTTGGATCATTAGATTGTGGCCACATTTCCATAGCATAGCTTTCTGAGCTGATTAAGAATCAGCTCAGGGTTAAAGAATGGATCACCTTATTCAACATGTGAAATATAACTTCAAAACTGAATAAAAAGTGCCACGTTCCAAATTTTAAATCTACAAACTATTAAAACAAGATTGCACAAGATTACTGTTTGTAGCACACTATGATGCCTGTGGCCTGCTAGGAAAATAAAAAACAATGAGAATGTGATAGCAATCAATTTAGCCATAACAAGAATGCTATTTTTTGAGTTGTCTTTTGTAACAGATATAGAAAAAAGAGGAAACAGTCAATAGTATTTCAGAATGTTCAGCGATCAAAAACAAATTAATTAAAAGAAATAATACATTATTAATCCTATTGTGCTGAATAGAAAATAAAGGATAAAATGTGCAAGTAGACAATTTTAATTAAAAGTACAAAATCTCTGATAAGTCTCTATTGCCTGCATTTGTAAATAAACACTACAAATGTACTGAATACATAGTAATCATGTCTCAAAAAAACATGGGCAAACCTTAAATGTTGGAATGCAATGATTTTGGATTCTGTATTAAAAGTGAATGGATAAGCGTTGCAGTTGCAGAGAAAAGCTTGCCCTCTGGGTGGTAGTATTTCTCCAGTCTCTTATTTTTGGTTGGTAGGTAGCACTGCATTTTTCTCTTTTTGATTAACCAAATTTTTATATTCGATTTCAAGTTTAAACTTCAGTGTTGGTGTACATTAATTCAGTATAGAACTCTTCATTACTTTTCTAGAATGAATATCTGAGGATTGTTGTGTGGCTTCCTGTCTTTCTAATTCTCATAAGCCAGGAATCTATGCCCACTGTCAAAAAGCAATTGCATTATAGCAAAGCATTGTAGGGGAAACAGTGGTGGTATCAGAGGTGGTATTCAGCAGGTTCTGACCAGTTCTGGAGAACCGGTAGCGGAAATTTTGAGTAGTTCTGGAGAACCGGCAAATACCACCTCTAACTGGAGATTTTACATTATCCTTCCCACGCCACAGCCACCAAGCCACGGCCACAGAACTAGCAGTAAAAAAACTTGAATCCCACCACTGGGTGGTATGCTATCAGTTTGGCCCGGTTCGCATGAACCGGTATCAAAAATTCCTACCGGTTCAGTGGTAGTAAAAAAACCCTCCCACGATCAGCTGAGAGGAGGAAAAAAGCCTCAAAGGAGAAATAAGAGAAAAGCACAGGATTGGCCCTCCCACTGGGCCCTGCACTTTTCTTTATCCTCTCAGCTGATTGGCGTTGCGGCCTCAGCTGGTGTGTGGAAAGCTGTGTGGGTGCGTTAGGTGCGCGCGTGTTAGGTGTGTGTGTGTGCACACGCTATCACCGAACCAGTAGTGGAGCAGGTAGGATCCCACTGCTGAGGGGAAAGCACAAAAGAATAATATACCTGCCCTCAAAGTTCTGAATAGGATAATCAAAAGCCATCCATTTATGTTCCCTTTACAATTGACCTCACTTTTGGGGGGTTTTCCTTAGTAATCTTGCCTTTCCCATAGCTGTAAAATGGAAATATGGTTGAGAAGTCATAAACCTGAGAGTAGAGATGGATATAAACATTGAAATTCTATTATTTCCCAGAGTTAGAAGATGAAGAGGAGGAAGAAGAAGAGTTGAAGGAGGAAGAGCTCAAGAAAGATGCAGTTGATACAGAAAAAAAGGAGGAAGCTGAAAAACTTGAATCTGAAGATGTGAGAGAGGTATTATCCCAAGAAGCAGAAGAGGTGCCTGCACCTGAGAATGGGGAGATGCAACAGATGGAGGGAGAACCAGATCAAGGAGAAACTGAGAAGACAGGAGAAGAACACGAAGAACCTAAGGAAGAACCTGGGGAAGAACTTGGAGAAGAACCTGAGAAAGAATTAGAACCTGACCCAGAAAAACCGAGTGAAGAAACTGTAGGATAAGATTGGTGAAATTTGTTTTTGGCTTGTAATTTAGGAACTGTCTTCTTGTAGTAATCCATTTTGCCTCACAATATTTTCTCTCTACATTATTGCTTGTGATGTTCTGACTACTAAATAAAACACAAATAAAATAATTATTAAATGTATAATTTTATAAAGAGGTTGCAAGAATACAGGAAATATACTTCCATCAGAGGTGATATTCAGGTTCTGACCAGCTCTGGAGAACCGGTAGCAGAAATTTTGAGTAGTCCGGAGAACCGGTAGCGGAAATTTTGAGTAGTTTGGAATACCACTTCTGACTGGTCCTGCCCCCATCTCTTCTCTGCCTCCTGAGTCCCAGCTGATTGGCTGGGTCTTTTTTTTGTTGCACTCCACAGGAGAACGGAGCTGGAAAGCGGGTTAGCGGGGTGGGGAGAGACTGGGATTTTGCAGTAACCTTTCCCCAGGAGTGGGGAAGGAATGGAGATTTTACAGTATTCTTCCTCTGCCATGCCCACCAAGCCGTGCCACACCCACCAAGCCACGCCCACAGAACCAGTAGTAAAAAAATTTGAATCCCACCACTGACTTCCATGTAGGACTCTTTAAAAAGTTTAGTTAATTCCGATAAAGAGCAATAATTCTGAAATATTTCAGTTTATGTTGTAATGACGAGGCAGTCGAGTTGTTTGATCATGAACAACTGAATCATGATGATGATCTTTATTGAAGTCTAGTCTTGCATTTATACACATTTTTAGTTATCCTCCATCACTGCTTAACTTTCGTTACTGTTTAGCACAGTAATCCATACAATTAATTATCTTGTTAAAGTCTAACATATGTTTATTTCCTCTCTCTAATCCTCCTTTAGATTAGTGACTTTGTTTGCCTGAGTTGTATTTGCTTGGAAACATTCTTTATCTGAGGTTTGCCATCCGAGATTGGAACATTCCTGCAATTACAACTCTACAATTTTATATTTTTATATTGCTTTTGAATGAATAGCTCAACTCATTAAAATTAATCCTAGCTGCAAGACAGCTAAATGATTGAAGGATTCTCAAATCAGTTCACATTAGTAATCTGAATATAGACAAAAAAGAGCAAGCATCTGCAGAATGAAATCTTTCAGTAGTAATAATTTTGGATAGTAAGTTGCACAAGAGATCATGTTGTACAAGCAATTTAGATGTAAGTTCTACATTTTGGAATCTTCCTGCAAAAGCTGAACCATATATTCAATACTTTTCTATGTGGAAGAAAAGATATTAAGAAATACATTGGTGAATACATGCAAGTAAAATAAAAGCTATTCAGAACCTAATCGTAATAGACATCTGTATATGAAAATGCTGCTTGTCAGTATCATAATTCCCTGTTATGAATGGAACAATTGTATTTTTCTGGGCACTCATAAGAAATTCAGAAGAGAAGTAAATTGTCCCAATCAAATTATTGTTGGGAATCAGCATTTTAGAAATGGAACTTTTTCTAGGTTAAGATAATCCAGAACACGTCTTTTAAACATATCCTACTTGCAAATGTCAAAAATCATTATCAATAACTTTCCTAAATATAATGGTTTAGTGTAATGGCTTTGAGAGTTAGATAGGCTAACTGGAGAGATAAGTTCCACAATCTGCCATAGCCTATATTAGGGCTACGCAACATAGGCTGCTCAGCTACATGTGACCTACCAAGTAGGCTTATGCTATCCATGGGCATATTTTTAAAATGTCAATAAAGTTAAACTCTGAAGCACATGCTGTTGATGCCTCATCACACCCAGCTACTTTCTTTGTAGCCTGCAATTGTTTTTATTTTATCAATATGGCCCTTCCCTTCTATGAATTGTGCAGGCTTGATTTGAATGCTAGTTCTTTGAATGCTAGTTTTTAATTTTTCGTATTTTAGCAACGTATGTATGGAGATTCTTAGTCATCCAGGTCATGATTGTCTCAAAGATGCTTTTTCAAAAGGTAACTGGACTTTATTTTTCTTTTAAGACGTTTTGCTTCTCATCCAAGAAGCTTCTTTAGTTCTGACTGAATGGTAGAGAATGGAAGGGTTTATATTTCTCAGTCACCTGGTCATTAGCATTCAAGTCCAGATGACTGTGAGGAATATAAATAATTCTATTCTCCACTATTCAGTCAGAACTGAAGAAGCTCCTTAGATAAAGTGAAATGTCTTCAAGGAAAAACAAAGGCCTGTTGCTTTTTGAAAGAGCACCTTTTGGACATTTCAGCAAAGCCATGCTGGGCAGCTAGTTCTGAGAGCTACAAGTCACATATCAACAGAGAACTCAAATCCAGAAGGTTGAAGGTTGAAGCATTCCATTTAATTGCTCCAGTAATTAAGTAACAGTAACAGTCCAGTGTTCTCAACAATCCCTCATTGAAGTTAAAGTGATTTCCATGTAAGTAGGCAGAGAGCTTCAGGTTTAGAAAAGCTAAACCATAATTTTCAACAACAGGACTTGTCTTTCGGGAAAATTTGAAGAATCACAGGTTCCATGTGTTGAATATATAGAATTTGGAGAGAATATAGGACTGTTTAGCCAGTAGATAATTGTGTGATTTTATGTTCGTCTAGATAAATATCCAATCTGTTTTCCATCCTTGCAAATCAAATAATGCAACATTGTTACCTTTAGCAGGCAAAACCCCCAGCAAATAAGAGTTTTAAGATGGTGATAGAACCACATGGCCAATGATTATGAGCAATATAATCCCAAACCTCTGAATGAAATCTTATTGGGGTATATTGTAGAGTATTAGATTTAAAAAAAAAACGGTGACATTTTGCATCTAAGCATTTTTTTCGTCTCCCGTTTCATCTTTTACCTGACAATGAGCTGCTTATTTTCCTTTGGGCTGTTTGTGGAGTTTATACTCCGGTGGATATGCTTATATTTCCTGTTTCATTTCGTTTAGTAAGTTTCGAGAGTTCGCCATACTTTGCTTCCTTGTTCTTTAGTGACCTATACCTCCCCTCGCACCGCCCCTTACAACTATCCGGATGCTTTCCTCTGCAGAATGTGTCCTCTTCGGAGTGGGGCTAATTTTTGTTCCTTTTGCGTAGTTCCCTAGAACTGAAAAACCCCTTCCCTCTGCTCCGTTTTGTTTATCCCTCTCAAAAAATGCAATAGAATAAACAAAACGCGGAGCTGGGCAGGGCACAACCGCGCTATCACCCCTTGCTGGGCGGGGGGTGGGGGGAAGCAGATGAGCATTTTCGCCTTCCCATCTCGGTTGTACCAGGCAGGGATGGGAGGGCGTGGTTTCTTCGCTTCCGTTCCCATTTGGGCTTATAAAAGCCGCTTCGAGCGCGCTCCCTTCGTCTGAATGCAAAGAAGCCCGTCGGCGGTCTTGCAGCTGCCGAAGTTCCTGATTCCGGTTCCTCGCCCCATCCGTTCGGTGGCGTTGCCATGGTGAGTTTGGGTGGTATGAATTCTGCTACTCCCGGAGCAGTGCTTCTCAACCTTGGCAGCTTTAAAATGTGTGGACTTCGTACATTGTTGGGCGGGGTAGTTAGAGCTGAAGTCCATATGTTTTAAAACTGTTAAGCTTGAGAAACACTGCACTGGAAGATGCCACCTTCCAACTCTGTTATTCTATTCTATTCTAACCTCCCACAGATATTTATTGCAGGATGAATTACTGGGCGGATCACTGTTTAGAATGATTACAAAGTTTTATCTATTGAACATAGGGCATGAAGAACATAGGAAACTCGAGATTCAGTGAGTATAGATAAGGAGCAGTCCTGCCCTGGTCCTCGCCTGAGTGCAATTTGTGCGAGATAATACAAGCTATGGAACGTTGTAAACTAAAAGGGCAACGAGAAGTTTTAGGTCTGCTCTGGAGAGTAGAAGCAAGGGAGGTCCTGGATGTGCCCAGTCCTAGTCAGCCCTTTGAAACTCTTTGGATCTGGATGATGATTCTTCTGAGAGAGAAATGGAATAATCCATTCCTCACAATGCCATATGTATCTGATGGCATTTGGTTGGACACAAGCAAAGGTAACTGTTTATCAGTTTCCTGCTTGGAGAAGATAGAAAATATGAACATAACTTAATCTGAATTTAAAGGAGAGGAAACATATAGAGATAACTTGAGGATGAGTATACAGTTTAGGAAGAAATCCAAATTTCAAATTGAGAGTTCCATGATCACACCTTGCTTTAAATTGGCATCCTTCAGTCTCAAGAGACTATGGTATCATGCTATGAAACCACTAACTGCCACTTCCAATGTGTTGTTTCAATGCTATATGGAAAGCTGGAGTGTCTTCTCCAGAGCAGGAGGCCTGGATAATTTAATATGGAGGATAAACTGTTATCCAAGCAACAGATCCCCCTTGCTTTACTCTCTATATTCTGGCTGGCAGGCTTTATGTGTGATTTGTCTGTTTGCAAGAGAATATATATTTTATCTAGGATGGAACTTTTGTATGTTTAAATATTGCAAAAATACAGCCTTAATTTTTGGGGGGGACGGGGAGGGAGAATTCAGTAATCACAAAATAAATCCGCTTCAAATTCATCAATTTCACAGAAAGTTGATTTATAAATCAGGAGTGCTGTGAAATATTGAGTTAATCTACTCCACAAAAGCATACTCCAATCTGCGTCCTGGTGAGTGGACTTAATTCCCCAAATTCTTCAAACTGGCTCTACTGACTGGACATTTTAGAAGCCCATATTCTGAAAAATATTCAAGTCAGTTTATATTGATGGCAGATTTTTTTTTATTTTATGAGAAAAATGACTTTTTTAAAAGAACTAAGAATGCTTAGGAATTTACACTGAATGTATGTGTCTGTGTGTGGGTTTGGCAAAAATTCATTCAGCTGATTTTTAAAGTGTGTACTGACATGGATTGTGTAGAGCTTATTTTTACTTATAATTTTTCCCTCCTTTTTGTATTTATAAATCCAAAGTAATTTACATTACACACTAAATACACTATAAATACAATAACTTGTACATATTTTATTATCAGCCCTGCTCTAATTTCCTGATCTGGCACTCAGGTCTGATTATCTTCCCTTGCTCAGTGGAATTGAGAATAGATTATTAATGTGTCAAATCTATGCATTTTCTGTACTTAGAGTAAGTCATGTGCAAAAGAGTACTGCTTACATTGTCCACACATTCTCTCTCTATCCCCACAGGGCTCATTGCTGTACAGATGCTGCACATTTTGGTTGACATTACTTATATTCAGGGGATTTTTTTTCTTTATTCATGGCTGGCACAGCTGGTACATATTTTGAACAATCTTGGTTTCCTGTTCCACATAAACAGCTATGCAAGCACACAGGTGATATACAAGGGGAGTACCTCTTCTCAAGTTTTTAGTGTTCTAGGGGGTTTCAAAACATTGCCAGGAAAATGCTTATTTTCAAAAGTTTCATGGTTTTTTAAAACAACAAACCTGTATATGTTAATCTATTTTATATTTGTGAAACATTAAATGGCCTTATCATATTTCGAGCAAACAGAAAAAGAAACTTGGTACACACACTTTCTGTTGACAAAAGTCAGAAAGGGTTTTAGGGGAATTCCACATTTCATTATTTCTACATGATTTCATTATTTTTACATTTCTGTTTTGACAATAGATTTTAATTGTATATTTTGCCATGAGATGTTATATATAAATCATATTTGGAACATAATTTCTAAAAGTCTTGACACTTTTATAATAATACGATTTAATGGATTTATTGTTTGGCTCAGGAATTCTAGTAAAATATATTCTCCATAATCTTAAAACTGGGATTATTTCATAATGCCATTTTCTTCTCTGATTCTGTATCCAAACATAACTACTTACATCTGGTAAGAACAAATATGTCAGTCAAGCAGTTTTCAAGACTGGAAACAAAAAAAAACCCTTATTTAATATACTTGTACCTTAAAACTTGGCAACATTTCAGAGGGATTACACACTTGTTCTTTAAATAGGCCAAAAAGGACAATATTCAGAAATTTTTTTAATTCCAGAAAAGTATCAAAGTCAAAATAAGGGCCCAGTGATTCTGAAAATCTGGTAAGTGAAAGCTGGCTTCATCATAAGAAAACCTCAGTTTGATCAAATATATTTGAGGAGGTTTGCCATGTTTTTTTTTCATTATAGATAGTCCTTGATTTACAACCATTCATTTAGTGATTGTTTAAAGTTACAACAACACTGAAAAAAGTTATTTAAGGCTGTTTTTCACACATATAACCATTGCACTATCCCCATGGTCATGAGGTAAAAATTTGGACTCTTGGCAATTGGCATGTGTTTATGAAGGTTGTAGGGTCCTGGAGGTCATGAGGTCACTTTTAGTGACCTTCTGGCAAGCAAAATCAATGGGGAAGCTAGATTCATTTAACAACAGTGTTACTAACTTAACAACTGCAATGATTCATTTAACAACTGTGGCAAGAAAGATCCTAAAATGGGACAAAACTCAACTGTATTGCTTAGCAACATAAATTTTGAGCTCAATTGCCATAAGTCAAGAACCCCCTGTAATTTTTCCTTGTAAAGCAATGACCCCTAACCTTTTGGGGCACAGGGGACCAGTTCCATGGAGAGAAGTTTTTCCTTGGACCAGAGGGGTGTGGGATCTGTGGGGATCTGTGCCAGTCCACGGACTGACTGTTGGGAACTCCTGTTGCAAAGTAATAAGGAGTAACATTGGAATCTGCCTTAAAATATATATCAGTCCAGGGTGATATTTATTTTAGAATAACATAGAATGAAGTAATTTGCAAAAGCAGGATTGGAAGGAACTTTGGAAGTCTTTGAGTCCAGCGTCCAACTCAAGCAGTAGGCCTATATCATTCTAGACAAATGATTGTTCAATCTCTTCTTGAAAACTTCTAGAGAGAGTGCATCCACAATATATGGAGGTAAGCAATTCCACTGATTAATTGTTTTCACAGTTAGGAAATTTCTCCTTAGTTACAAGTTGGATTTCTCTTTAATGATGTTCCACCTGTTACTTGTTCTACCCTGAGGTGTTTTGGAGAGTAAGTTCTCTTTGTGAGAGCTCTTCAAGTCCTCCTCTTTATTAGTGTACATATACCTACCCAAAACAATTCATTGTACCTTTTCATTTTAATTAGTACATTAATGTTGCCTAAGAGATTGAATGGAAACTTTAATCACAGTATTATATTTACACTCAAGACTGGGTAATCTTAATACATCAAATGTTTCAATTGCATCTGCCCTTGTGGAATCTGAGTGGTTGAAAGAAAATTAGAGAAAGAAGACTCCTATGGACACATACCAGGCAGTGTTTATTTGGATGGACAATGACAATGTGTTTTTTATTAGATGTTACGTATGATGATGTATATTAATACATTATATAATAAGAAACAAAACTGTTCAGAATTGCAGATGATACCTGGAAGATAAGTCATGGAAACTGGACTTCTTTTTTGTTTGAAATGTTTTGCTGCTTATCCAAGTACTGTAGTTTTTTCAGTCAGACTGGAGAAGATACTTTGGATAAGCAGAGAAAAGTTTCAAACCAAAAAATGAAAAGAAATCAATTGTCATGACTCAGTTTCCAGACAACTCTATGACTGAGAATCTTTATCAACATATTGCAAATGATAGTTTGCAATGATCGATAAAATACATTTAATTAGATGTAAGAATTAAGCAGATAATTAAATTTAGTCAATTAGACTATTTTTCAGACTTTCTATGCCTAACTATAACTTGTGGTAGAAACTAAATGCCAAACATATCTTTAAAAGCATTTTAAAACAACATTTTTGCTTCTTGATTGTGTTAGGAATCACGCATTATCTTCTATTATTGAACAGTTTTCCTAAGAACATGTGAAATTAGCCCATGGGAATTGTAATATTAAGCAGGCTAAATAATAATAGATTTTCAGTTTATTAGGTAAGAATAGGCATGTGTTGTTGGTTAGATTCTGCTTTCTGTTTTTTTCTGGGTAATATTAGGTGTTCATTTATTCTGATATCTGCTACTACACTAGAGCAGATCTAGAATGGGCCAAAATTTTAATTTTAATGAAAGTTGCTGTTTTTGTAGCATTTAATAGAAAAATATACATGTGGACAATGAAACTTTTTATATATCACTGTTTTCAAATTAAAATTTGCCTTCAATTCTATTCCAAGAAATAGCCTGTGATGGAAGTACTCCCTTACATTTGTTGATCCCAGCTATGTTCATTAAACAGTCAGCCAGGTGAGGGACCTCTGCAGACATTCAATCTGCTGAGAAGTGAGATGTATTTTAGTTCCCCTACTGTTTAATATTTATGTAAATTCAGTCATTTCTACCCTTAGGCAAAAATAATTTTACCCCCTTAAGCCCATAGACAAATATTTGGTAGTGCTGCTGTGTGCCAAAAATGTAACTCTCTTACAGTTGAGCCTTAAGAAAAGTTTGCAGGCCTTAGTAAAATTCTCCAGTGTGGATTCTTACAATTAATTGTCCCAAGATTAAAATTATGGTTTTACTCTGGAAGATCTAATTGCAATAAACATCAATGGCAATAAGAATTAACAAAATAGAAGTTCTACCTTTCAAATATTTTGGACTAATTTTTCAATCCACTAGAAGTTGGCAGCAACAACATTTCTACCAAAATACCTACCTATAATAGTGCCAAGGCAATAACAATAGCACTTAAACCTATATACTGCCCCTAGTGCTTTGGCAGTTTAAAACACCATCATATTGCTCCCAATGATCTCGATCCTCATTTTATCAACTTGGAAGAATGGGAGGCTCAATAAACCTGAGTCCCATCAGAATCAAACTCCAGGTTGTGGACAAAGTTTGCCTGCAGTACTACCTTCTGTCTACTGCACCACCAGGGCTCTTCAATCCTGGGCTTCTTAAACAGATAGATGCATATCTGTTGCCATTAAACTTTTAAAAGCTAGATCAAATGACCTGATAGGCAAATTTCAGATGGTCTAAAGATAGGTTCCTACAATGATTTAAAACATCTGCATGCTGCTTAATCATGTTTTGGCACGTATTCTTCATGTCTTATGCCCCAAATGTTGTAATACTGTACCAATCCCTAGTAGAGATCAAGTTTTCAAGGAGGAACAGATGGTTTATTTTATACTCTTAGACTGGTACCCTGATCAGCTGGCAAGTTTTAATTGGCAGCTGTTGCTTTAAATTAAAGACTTACGGTACCTTAATCTTGCAATGATATTAGAAAATGCTTTGATCAATTTTATTTTTATTTTGTATTGCCTTGCCTTTGTTTGTATACTCTTTTTGTATATTCTTTTTCTTCTGATAGTAAAGTCTAAGTGACAGGCCTATATGATGGTTTTTTTGTTCTTATTATATTCATGTTTGCTTTTATGCAGTTTTTTACTTATAACCATTTTGAGGGTCATTGATTGTAAATAAATTACAATTTCATTTTATAAAAGCTTGAATTTTGTAGTGAAACTTATTTGCAAAGTTTGGAATATTTGCTCTGGGACTATAATCCCTGTTTATGGACAAGCAGGAACCCTGATTCTTGGCCACTGAAATTGGTTAATCTCAGGTTCTCCTCTAAGATAACAAACTTAACATCCAATTGTATGGTATTCATTCACACTCAAACCATAAATGCTGTTATCAGTCCCATAAAATACAGCATTTTGTAAAAAGATTGCTAAACAAATTTGCAAAGAAGGAGGGGATGTATCCATTCAGAAAAGCCTCAAAGACAGTTTGCATAATATAAAAACCATATTTTTAATTCTATCTCATAACCTGCTAATCTTTGAGCAAGTGGGATAGGACATCTCTGCCTTATATTCGGTGGAAAATTGACTGAGGGAGAATTGATACGCAGGCAGTAACAGACAAATGAAGCACAAAATGTATTCAAAGCAACAGTGTAACTTAAAATGTTTTTATGTAATACTAAGCAAATGCAGTCAAATCACAATATATTTTGAAGAAATAGAATCAAAATATAGAGTTCTGTTTCAGATAATAATTTATCTTAAAATTAATGAGATTTGAATTGATCATAGGTAGTGCATTGTTTATTTTGAATTGAAGTATGAATAATCTCCAATTTAGAGATAAGGAAAAAAATTAAATTTATAATCTATTCAACTAACTACACACTTATTGTTATGATTGGGTGAGGAAGGTGGTAGGAGATGGACCTACACAATATGGTTTATGATTTTGACTAGAATTTCATTTATAGGACTTTAGTACCATAGCAAACAGATTCCACAAAACACCTTGGGATTATATCATACCTTAAAATATTTATCTATTACTTTACTTTTCTTTCTAACACCAAAATTGAAAAAACTGAGTCTAATACATGTCCTTAGTAGATTAAAAGTGTGAATGGATAAAATACAAATAATTCACAAACTTCAGTATTTCTCCAGTGGAAAGTCAATACTGCAATGTGGACATTAATAACGCTACCAGCAATATCAACTTTCCTCAATCTGGTGTCCTCTGGATATGTTGGATATTATGTCTTTTATTCCCTTGGTAAAATGGTCTCTGCTTGTGAGGATTGTGGATTTGAAGTCCCACATATTTGGAGGAACAAAGTTGAGATGGGCAAACTATGTGTTTCTGTAATTATTTATGGATACAGTAGTTGTATTTGATTTGAGCATCAAGAGAGATGCTCAAAGATATAAATTTGTAGTTTCTTTGTATTACAAGCTGAGTTGATTTCTGAGAAGTAAACACTGCTAGTAAAATTACACATTTACTCTTTGTGAATGAGAATGATTTTCAATTCATTCAATGGAGGAGTTTTACCAGCTGGGTTAAATTTATTTTTTACACCATAGTGGCCAACAAAATATGGCTAGTAAAAATGTTGTGGACATATTTATAAGATTGAAATAAACGTTATAAACACTCACAAACTGTGTAGTGTGTAGTGTCTAAATAAATTTGTTTTGTTAAAGAGTGGATATATAGAATAACAGAATAACAGAGTTGGAAAGTACCTTGGAGGTTTTCTAATCCAACCAACTGCTTAAGCAGGAGACGGTATACTATTCCGGACAACTGACTGTCCAAGGCTCTTCTTAAAAGCCTCCAGTGATGGAAGCACCCACAACTTCTGAAGCCATGCTGTTCCACTGGTTAATTGTTCTCACTGCTAGAAAATTTCTCCTTAATTCCAGGTTGCTTCTCTCCTTGATTAGTTTCTATCCATTGTTTCTTGCCTTGTCTTCTGATGCTTTGGAAAACTGGATGCAGCATTCAAGGTGTGGTCTTACTAAGGCTTTATAGTACTTCATATGATCTTCATTCTATTTCTCTGTTAATGCAACCTAGGATTGCGTTGGCTTTTTTGACTGCTGCTGCACATTATTGGCTCATATTTAAGTGATTGTCAACTAAGACTCTGAGACCCCTTTCTCAGTTATTGCTATTGAGCCAGGTTTCACCTAATCTGTATCTGCACATTTGATTTTTCTTGCCTAAGTGTAATATCTTACTTTTCTCTACATTGAATTTCATTTTCAAGTCTCTGGAGATCTATCTGAATCTTTTATGGATATTTTCTGGGGTACTGGCTATTTCTACCAGTTTAGTGACGTCTGCAAATTTGATGAATTCCTTTTCTATTCCCTCACTAAATCATTTAAGAAGATATTAAGTGTCCTGGACCTAAAATGGAACCTTGGGGCACCCCATTGCTTATTTCTCTTCATGTAGATATAGTTTCATTAAAAAAACCCAGGAACCTCAGGAATGAATATCAAACCACCCCCACCCACAAAAGTAGTTTTGTAACAACTTATGATAAGTCATTTACAATAACTTTTCAATGAAAAGAAACACTTGTTTTTTGTGTATGTGAAGCCATATCTTATTCCCCCTCTAAATACTACTTCTCTTATTAAATCAATCAATAAATAATTGGTGTCCTCAATTATTCCCTTATTTTGCTTTGACTTTGTCATCCTCCTCTTGCAAGATAATTTTTCAATTTACTAAATATTACAAACAAATTCAGCCTAATAGAACTGCAGTCTTGAGAATACTTTTATGGAAATAATTTCTCAGGCATCTTGGCTGTGGCTGAGACTTTGTGCGTTGACATCCATAAATCTGGTGAGGAAAAGTAACATAATGAGCAACAGTAGTACCAAAACTGAGAATTTATTGAATTTGAATGTGACAAAAGAGTTTTGATCTGAAGGAAAATATTATCTCCCGTATATTGAGCTCAGATTTTTCAGGCAAGAGCTATAAAATCAGCTTTCAAATGAGAAAATTAAGTTCAGAGATTATGATGACTTGGGTCATTGTGGAGAGGAGCAGAGTAAATGATGACACACATAATTATGTTTAATATTGTATGAAGGAGTGTAGATGTAAGATGCTGGCTGGCTATCAGTTCCTCCATGATTGCCTATTTGTGGGATAGGCAGGGCAGGGGTTTTGTGTGCGTGTGTGTGTATGTGTGTGTGTGTTCGTGTTCCTGTGTGGCAGAGAATGGAACAAATTGTTCCCCTGGAAATGAATCCAAGTTCTCCTTTTAAGACAGGCTTGTGTGGTACCATTGTGTGTGTCTCCTCCCACCTGTTTTAACACAAGCTTGCATTATTTCAATTCCATTGCAAAACAATTTGTACTTACAGTGGTTTTCCTCCCCCTTCCATTAGTGTTACTTTGTTTTGTCTTTTTTAAAAAAATATTGTAATTCTATTCCCCAGACAGTTGGCTTTTTAAATAATATTGTAATAGTATTTCAAATGCAACTTCAAAATTGCATAATTTTGGCCAAACAACCAGTATCTTCACTGTGGTTTGGAATTCAGAGTAGATAGTAACATAGGTTTTATTGTAATTTATTTTTTCAAGTTTCACAGAGATTAGGGGCCAAAGTCCTCTTTCTTTCTTTCTTTCTTTCTTTCTTTCTTTCTTTCTTTCTTTCTTTCTTTCTTTCTTTCTTTCTTTCTTTCTTCTTTCTTTCTTTCTTTTTTCTTTCTTTCTTTCTTTCTTTCTTTCTTTCTCTCTCTCTCTCTCTCTCTCTCCTCTCCTCTCCTCTCCTCTCCTCTCCCTTGTTTGTCAGCCTTTTAAACTTCTCATTTTAATGTATTTTCTCTTTTATTATTTTTTATACAATTAAGAGTTTGATACAATGAAAAAATATTTTAATAAAAATAATAAAACTTGTTTCCTTTAAATGATGAATCAACATACAATAAAAGTATTTGCCTTCTAGTAACTTCAGATACATGCTGCCTCTTTCCCCTTTATTTTCCTTTCTTAAGCATTTTGTTCAGTTTAAAAGTTATTATTATTGATCCAGCATCATCTCAGAGCAGGTAGTCTTTGACTTAAAACAGTTCATTTAATGACTGAAATTACAACAGCGCTGAAAAAGTAACTTATGATGGTTTTTTACACTTATGACCATTGCAGCTTCTTCGTAGTCACGTGACCAAAATTCAGATGCTTGACAACTGACTCATATTTATGACGGTTGCAGTCCTACAGTCATGTAATCACTTTTTGTGACCTTCTGACAAGCAAAGTCAACCATGGTACTAATTTAACAACTACTGTGATTCACTTAACAACTGTGGCAAGAAAGGTCATAAAATGAGGCAAAGTTCATTTAATAATTGTCTTTAACAACAGAAATTTTGGACTCAATTATCAAGGAGTACCTGTACATCTGAAAGAATTTATTTATTTTTAATAAAGCCAATCTTTATCAATTTCCTAGCAATCTAGTTAAAACCCCTTTTGAGCAACTATTGCTACCCCGTTTCCCTGTATCTTTTTCTGGACATATCTGATTTCATCAGTTTTGGCAACTGCCCATTCCTGTGTCAAGCTTTTAACTTTTCAATAGCAATAATTTTAAGCTTATGACCTTAGTAATCTTTGTTGAGTCACTCCTCCCAAAAAATTAAGGTTGAAAAGGTGCATAAGGTCACAGATATCTCCTATTTGCTTAGTGACCATTAGAAGTTCCGACAGCGTGGGGAAAAAATGAATTAGGACCGTTTTTCACACTGAAGACCATTGCAGCATCTCCATGGTCATATGATCAAAATTTGGATGCCTGACAACTGGCTCATATTTATCATGGTTGCAGTATCCCGAGGTCATGTGATAATCATTTACAATCCACTGACAAGCAAACAATGGGGGAAGCAAAATTCACTTAACAACTGTGTTATTAAAGTGATTCACTTACCAACCATGGCAGGAAAGGTCGTAAGCAGGGTTGGGATTCAAATTTTTTAACAACCGGTTCTGTGGGCATGGCTTAGTTGGTGGGCATGGCTTGGTGGTCATGTTATTGGCTGGGTGTGGCCAACTCAATATCACTCACATCGAGGCACACATCTCCTCGCCTGGCCTCTCATGACTGTGGGGATACTGCAACAGTTGTAAGTGTGAAAAATGGTCATAAGTCACTTTTTTCGGTGCCATTGTAACTTTGAATGGTTACTCCACACAAGCAAAGTACCAGCAAAGGAAGGGAAAAAAACTCCAGAGAGATTCCTGAGACAGGAAGTCTAGTCCTGCCAAGAATGTAATAAGTGTTAACGGAGAGGCAGTTTCTGTAAGCAACACCAGAATGTTTCCTTCCTGCCTTCCTTACAGGATTAGGCCAGTAATTTCTTCTAACAATCGGTTCTCCGAACTGCTTAGAACGTTAACAATCAGTTCTAGCAAATAGGTGCAAACTGGTAGAATCCTACCCCTGGTTGTAAGATGGGTCAAATCTCACTTAATAAATGTCTCACTTAGAAAATTTGGAGCTCAGTTGTGGTTGTAAGTCAAGAATTACCTGTACAAGATGTTGGCCTAATCCTCTTGTTAGATGGTAGCTAAGTTAACTTTCTTTCTAATAAGCAACAGAAGTTTTGCTTAAGGAGCTCACTAGGAGAAAATGAATGTAGCAAATTAATAACAAATATATATATAGACAGTCCTCAACTTATGGCTGACTTTGCTTGTCAGAATGTTACAAAAAGGGATCACATGACCCTGGGACACATGAAACCATCATAGCACTAGCACTTAGACGTATATATCGCTTCACAGTGCTTTACAGCCCACTCTAAGCAGTTTACAGAGTCAGCATATTGCCCTCAACAATCTGGGTCCTCATTTTACCCACCTCGGAAGGATGGAGTCGGACCTTGAGCTGATGAGACCTAACTGCCAAACTGCTGGCAGCTGGTGATCAGCAGAAGTAGCCTGCAGTATTGCATTCTAACCACTGCACCACCGCGGCTCTTAAGTCAGTTGCCAAGTGTTTGAATTATGATCATAGACTTGCTGCAACAGTTGTAAAGATGAAAAATGGTCATAGGTCACTTTTTTCAGTGCTGTTGTAACTTTGGTGACTAAATAAACTGTTGTAAGTGGAGGATTTGTACTTCATATGAAATATATACAGAATTGGGCAAACCCCAGGCTTACAGGACAACCAACCTTCCCAGTACAGCACAGCACACGTTGGCTAGACAAATTGGACTACAGACCCTATCTCCTTCCACTAACCAATGGACAGTTAGTTATACTGACAAAGAAAACTGTAGTCCAGCATAATTGAAGGGGGCACCATCTTAGGAAAGGTAAGTCTAGGGTTTTGCTAGAGCTGCCTGAAAGGGCTCCTACTTCTGGAATGCACAGAGCTCTTCTCTGACATAATAGTGCCATTTAAAGCCATCACTAGGCCATTTGTGCTCATCTGAATAACCAGCAACAACAGGAGCAATAACAAAAAATAAATAAAATCTCCCCTTCAATACAGATTGAAAACAGTGGCCTATTATTAAGGCGCAATGATGGTATCTCTCTCTGGAATGTTCCAATAAAACCACACAATTATTCTTTTTTTCTTTCTCCCTCTCTCTCCCTCCTTTTTGATTTCAGAACAAAGGCTTCGCCCGGAAGAGCCACGTGTTCCTGCCAAAGATTTTTAAGAAAATGTCCTCCCAGCCCAAAGAGCGCCCTGAGAGTTTGCAGTTCTCCTTTCTAGATGACGATGAAACGATTACCACCATTCGGGAATCAAAAACTTTTTTTATTCTCCGAGGTCTACCAGGCAGTGGAAAATCTACCTTGGCGCAGGCCATCCAAGACAAGTATAAGGATGCTTGCAAAATCATTTCGGTTGACCACTACAAAATCCAGCCTGCTATCAGGAGTGCCATTCCTGATGATTACAGCAAGGTTGATGAGGATCTAGCTGACTATTGCAAGCGTGAGATCAGTGTGGTGGTGGTAGATGACACCCACCATGAACGGGAGCGTCTAGAGCAGCTTTTTGACATTGCAGACAAATATTGCTACAAAGTCATCATTGTGGAGCCCAAAACCTCGTGGAAAATGGATTGCTTGCAGCTCAAGGATAAGAATCAATGGAAACTTTCAGCTGATGAGCTAAAGAAATTGAAGCCCAGTTTAGAAAAGGATTTCCTTCCCTTGTATTATGGATGGTTTTTAAGCAAAAGGAGCTCAGAGAGCTTGCGGAAGACCGGACAGGCATTTTTGGATGAGCTTGCTAATATTAAAGCCTTCAAAAAGAGTCAAATAAATACTGTGGGTGCTCTCCCCCCACCCCATCCCAGCTTTTTTATTTATAGAAAATTGGCGTACTAGCTTATATGTGTAATCCTTTTAATGCTTTTGAGGCTCTGCTAATATGCTGACTCTAGCATAATTTGCTTGAAGCATCCTTAAACTTCATCTTAGGAACAAAAAGAAAAACCATTCTATTCTAATTTTGGTTTGTATGATGAATCTGGAAAACCTAGGAATATTATTTTGATTTCCTTTTGTATTCCACACCACTTTTTCAAAATTGTCACTAGCTAATTAATAAACTTCAAGGAGAAAGCAAGATCTATCACATAAACCATTTTTAAAAAATGGTCATTCTTAGAATTCTTTTTTTGTAAAGGGCAAACGCACATCTTCCCAACATTTTGTTTGCTTTAAAATAAATAGCTGATTTTTATGTATGTTCCAATGATGCGCCAAATAATACTGTGAGTTCCTGCATATTCCTATCCTAATTTCTGGATTCATTCTCCAACTGTCATTCTATTCCCCTTCTTGACTGCCATCTGTTTCTATGCACTGAAAACTCATAATGTATTCCATTTCTACATATGCTTCTGAATTCTAGTGATCCCAAGAATCACTAAACCCAAACTCTTCTCAAGCTCTAGAATTTTGTCTTCCAGATGTTGTCCAAAAGTTCTTTGAACTCCATAAAATCATTGTGACAACCTTCTTTGTCTACTCCACTTTCAGGAATCTTTGTTATAGTCCTTGTTGCTTAGCTTTGGACCTAACACTGCATTGACAGTAGAGCCTCATATACCTGTAGATGTTAAATAGCATGCATGCCAGTTCTGTTTTAAGGATTTGGTCTTCAGAGTCACTTAGTCTTCCCTGACCAGATTGTGCTGGAATTGAAGACTTCTTCAGCCTGTTGCTTTCTAGATAACTTGGACTAGAGTTCCATTATCCTCAACCTGTGCTGGCTTAATATCAATTAATCACATCTTTAAATTGCCCATCTCTCTCAGAGAAAGACTCTGAGCAGTATACTATAAAAGATTGCTAAATATTTTAAAACTGTGTATAAAAATTTAAATAGACAAGTGACACTAAAAATTATAGGCATAGGGAGAGTTTTCAGGGCACTAGCCAAGCCTATGTCTATGTGTGCTGCAAGATCTCAGAGCCACATTTTCACACCTTTACAGAAAGCCAGGAGGGTGGTGGCACACTTCAGCTGGGGAGTTTTGTTTTAATATAATACACCATATTATGGATGTCTAACTTGAAATCTCTTATCTTCCTGTGCCAAAGTAAATTGCAAGCAACATAGTACTAAGCAAGAGAGATGATACTCCCATTATTCCTTCCAACCATCAGTAAGCTGTTTTGAATGGCTATAAATGATACCTCAACATATTTAAAGAGCACTAGCATAGAGAAGGCTGCAATTGACCAAATGTCATTACCTTCATTATAGTATTCATTCTCCAATATTTCAGCTGTTTGTCTGATTCAGATAGAAAGCAAAACCCTTAATTTTTGAAACAGTTTTAAGAGAGACTTCCAATATTAGGAGAGATTAATTTTCTGACTTGCCGCACAGAAACCGTGTGCCATTTAACACAAATCTGTTTTGACAATATTTGTAGGCAAAATTAAACTGAAGGATTAGGCTGGTTGGGATATACTTTTATATCTGTGAAAGCTGAACTTTATAGATGCTAAATCCTGCCTTTTCCGTGAATGTTCTGCAGAAGTAATATAATTCTAACCTAAGGCTCTCATTTTCCATCATTATTCATCCTTGGAATTTGGCTTGAAAATATTATCACCTATTTTTCCCTCTGAACTAACAAAAGTAAACAGATCAAATATAATCTACTCCAAATATATAACCATATTCCTATGGCAAAATTGACTACATCTTATCGTTAAAAAGTTTGTATCCTTAGCTAAGTAATTTCAAAAGTAATTTCTAAATTTCTTCACATAGTTTAAAAGGCCATAGGTGTTGGGGAGACAGCAAGTAAATCAAATTCAACACCTAAAGTTTTTCAAACTCTTTTTCAAAAAGTATGCTGGGGAATTCTGGGAGTCCACACATCTTAAAATTGCCAAGTTTGATTAACAGTGATCTAAGCTTAATGGCCATAGTTAAAACTAAAGGGAATCGTGGGGTGGTTTTTTTTCCTGCACGTTAATAGCAAATGTCACTAAAGATAAGAACTGAGAATCCTTTAAATAGCGGCTCCATCCTATTAATGGAAGGCAAGTAGTGAGTAAATTTGCCTACCATATGTATTGCTTTTCTTTATTTCATTTCCAGAACAGTCATTCTCAACCAGGTCCCTTCAGATATGTTGGATTGTAATTCCTGTAATCCAGTCCTAGTATGGGGAATGCTACAGGGGGAGATAGGAAGAGTAGAGCAAGAAAATAGGATGCAGACATGGTTAGCAGTGTTGAGTGAAATTACATGTTTATATGTAAACTCTATAGGCTTTTTTTTTTTTTGGTTAAGAATTCTAATCTCAAATGGAAATATTTCTTATCTGTCTTGCCAAACTAATATTGCAAAAGTGCAAAAACAGTGTTAGGTTAAAAGTGCATTTAAACAAAACCATGCATCTGAAACACTGAACCTTGCTCTCTTTGTTGTTTTACAGTTGGGCAGCCCTCTGAAGAACCCAAACTGAAAATTGATCTGACCAGCTACTTTGTGAAAAGGCCTCCAGGGGTTTTGCACTGCACAACTAAATTCACTGATTTTGGGAAGGCTCCAGGAGCAGATGATTATGCACAGCAAGATGTGAGAATTTTTCTTTTTATTCTGATGGAAACATGATAGCATGTAAAGTAATCTTTCAAGCTGATTTTAGGCGGGAAAAGTCAAACTTCCTCACTTTCTCTGAACTATTTTAAAAGAGAGAAATAGCATATTTTCAAAGGAATCTGAATGCCCCTCCCAGTTAAAATCAATATTGTCAGCGTTCGGTCATTATGCAAATTTGTCAGCATTTCATGCACTAGGCAAGGTATATTCTCTTAAAAATAATATTTGGTATACACTTGAAAAAAATATAATTCACTTTACTTCTTAAAAATTATTGCCAGAAAGAATAATTATATATGGTACTGTAAAATCACTCCTTTAAAATTTCCTGTATTTAAATTACGCATTATAGAAACATTCATTTTTATAATAGTTCAATTTTATTATGTAGATATTTTTGTTTTTAATTTTAGATTTTATTAATTGTAATCTTCCTTGAACATATTACATAAAACACATATAACTGACTCTTCTTCGAGCAAATTTAGCCAATGTATGTGCGGTGAGAAAATGAGAGAGACACACATTTAAAAAAAAAAATCTTGAGTATGTATTAACTCAAAAAAGTCTTCTGGATCTATTCATATGTCTCAAGGTATTATCACCCAAGGGAATTGAGCTACTTTTTATCTAGGTCCCTAATAGTTCCTCAGCTGCGATCCTTTCTAACCTAGAAAAGGTGTCTGCCAAATGATCCAGTTTGAATAGTCCAGATTGGGACAAAATCCACCTTGGGAAGATTATAGGTTTCATTGAATCCACCATCAAAGAAAAACATGCTCCTGAAGGTTTTTGTGGAAGCAGTTCCCAGGCTTTGCTTTATGCCTGAAAGAGTAGAGACATGTCTGCTGCCTGGGCTTATTTTGCCCACAAACGGTGGAGTCCTTGGGTGGAGTTAGGTCAAGGGAGGTGGCAGCGCTCAGTATATCCTCATGCCACCACATGCTAAAAGACTTAATATTATCTGGGGTTTGGGTAGCACAGCTGATTGAGATGAGCAAAGTCCAAGTTCTACATTTTCCAACCTGTTTATTGCTCCAGAAAAAGTCATTTCTCAGAGCCATCTGATCAGAGGTGGTATTCAGCAGGTTGTGACCAGTTCTGGAGAACCGGTAGCAGAAATGTTGAATAGTTCGGAGAACCGGAAAATACCACCTCTGACTGGAGATTTTACAGTATCCTTCCCCTGCCACGCCCACCAAGCCACGGCCACAGAACTGGTAGTAAAAAAAATATGACACCTACCACTGAATCTGATGTTTATTTTTATTATATCATTGTTGCGCTAATAGTCTAAGCAATAATATGAAACCCTGTTCAGATTCTTGTATTTCACAAATGTCATAGAATTGAACTTGAATAAAGGTGTCCAGAAAAGGAAAACTCTGTTTTGCAGTTTCACTATATACTTAGAGATGAATGGTAATTAATCCAGGGTTCCCCAATCCCCTGGGCTATGGACTGGCACTGGGCCGCAAACTGGGCTGCAGAAGTGATAGAGGCCCCATACCAATATGTATGGGATGCAGGCAGCGCGAAAAACCATGCCACTCCCACCCCGCCGGTGCTCTCCACAAAATTGGTTCCTGGCTCCTAAAAGATTGGGGGCTGCTGGTTTAATTTTTGACTGTGCCCAGAAGGGCATATACTGTTTGGGGCCTAATTATTTCAAATTTATAGCCTTCTTTTTTATTCTGGAACTCAAGAGAGCCCATGTAGCTTTTCCTTCTCCCTATAATTCTGTGAGATACATTGGATTGAGAGTGTGACCGACCAAAAATAATTCTGGTAATGTGTTTGTTAAGAGTGGAGCCGAATCTATGTCTCTCTGCACCTAGTCCAGCATGTGAACTGTTACACCACATTAGCCTTGTTCTGTTGAAACTATCCTTTTAGATTTAGACTATGTGCTAGATTTATTATACAAATAATGGATTTTTTTCAGTCCTAACATTTTGGTAGATAAGATTTTGTAGCGGCAATCGACTATATTACTTTTAAAGGGCAGCATAATCTGAATATTTCCTTATTGCAAATTTAATTGCCAGCATTATGACTAATGCAGCTAGAAAGCAGGCATTATGTTGCTTGCCATAAAGTTTCCATGCCCAATTGAAGGTGCTAGTGAACACTTAAGTTTACAACATTGTCAGCCAAAATGTGACTAACTGATTTACATTTTGGCCAATTATGTGAAGACTACTTAATATGGTCTACTTAAAAAAAAAAACATTATTCAGCAACATAGTATTATAGTGTCTCGCATAGCCAATTAAAGGACCACCTCTCCCTGTATGAAAGAGAAAGGCTTCAGAGGGGCCTTTCTCCCAAAGATGAGAATATCCCAGTATATTTGGGGGAATGACGTATTTGATACAACTCAGATATTTGTTATTTGCCTAGGTATTTTAATTTAGTTCATCTGTTGTCATTAGTACTGTGATCATCAGTGTTTATTTTAACCTCATATGATTTACAAGTCATGCATTTTATACTCCTGCCCCTCCTCCATACAATTTCGACATAAATAATAGTACAGAATGTTTAGATAAGATTAACACGAGGGTCTGGTAATGTTTCTGAATTTCATAGTTCATAGGCAGATATACATGTTCCAGGATCCAATCTGGGTCAGTCACCAGGGATTTAATCTTCTGAGCTTTTGGACTCTTGCTGGAGCCCATCTTTAGGGAACTTCTCTCTACCAGAATGTGTCACATGTCTACATGAATGTGTCTATAGATTCTGATAGGAGTTCCTTGAGGATGGACTTCAGCATGAGTCTGAAAGCAGGGAAGACTAAACCTCTGGTCCTGTTGTTCCAGCCAAATTGGATAGCAATAGCACTTACTTATATACTGCTTCACAGTGCTTTACAGCCCTCTCTAAGCGGTTTACAGCCTATTGCCCCCAAGAATCTGGATCCTCATTTTACCAACCTTGGAAGGCTTAAGTCAACCTTGAGCCTGGTGAGATCTGAACTGCCAAATTGCAGTCATCCGGCAGTCAGCAGAAGCCTACAAGACTGCACTCTAACCACTGCCCCCGTGTCTCTTGATTTTTTTTTTAACACCCAAATCTCACAACTCTAATCTAGCCCTCTCCAATATAGAACATTAATGACACACTTGAACTACAACTGTGGCTGGGCTGGTGGGAATCCAGAGAGATAGTCCTGATTTGAAGGTGTCCTAGATGTAGGGGATGGCCAGGTTAATCTGAATTGAATGCACAGCTTGTCTTAAGAGGAGTAATTTCTTTTGCAGATTGTGAAGACTTCTTATGGAAAATCTTTTTTCCTGACCATATCTGCTCTATTCATCACGCCAAAAACTGCTGGTGCCCGTGTGAAAATGAGTGAGCAGCAAATGCTTCTATGGCCCGGAGATGTGGATGTGCTACAGCCAGCAGTCAGCCTCCCAAAAGGCAGCCGAGCCCACATCACTCTGGGTTGTGCCAGTGGGGTAGAAGCTGTCCAAACTGGCCTTGACCTCCTTGAATTTGCAAAACTGGAAAAGGCAGGGAACAAAGGCGAGGAGGTTGGGGAGATTGGTGGCGGAAAACTTTTGTCCTTTGGGAATGGAATGTGGATGCTTTTGCTTTCAAAAAAGATTGAGTTGAGAGCCATCTTTGGTGGCTACTACGGAAAGGGAAAACTGGTGCCAACTCAAGGTAGCAAAAGGGGATCACCCTTCAATTCCTGTGTCATCATCTAAGGGCTCTTTTGGTGTCTGCAGCCTTGTTTTCACAATATAATGTGTAACCTTTTATAAACTCTTCCCCATCAACAACACAAATGATAGCATTCCATGACTAAAGCAATTTCTTAATTCTAGTGATGTCCTTTTTAAAGGAATATTTCCTCCAGAGATCTGGATTCCTCAAATGGAAAACAGCATTTTTTTATACTTTAAAAATTAATACAACTGAATATATTCTAGCCTTTTGAGGTTTCCTTTTCTTAATATAAATAGCCACTACAAGTTTGCCAGAACTGGGTCTATTCCTGTGCTGTAAATCTATCTGGTCCCTTACAGCAATATTACTGTTACAGCAGGAGAGGGAAACTGATTGTACTACTTCAGAGCAGAAGGAAGGCAGAGGGGACAAATAGAACCACATTTTCTCAATGATTCCTGACATAAATATTCCGAGAGTAGAAAACTAATACTGTAGATAACCATTTTCAGCAAAGGTATGGGGGGGGGGGGATATTTAAAAGTTCAAGACCAACCTTTTGTATCCTCATGTAATCTTTTCATTTGAATTCAAATTCAGGGTAGACTTAGAAAGTTTGGATCAATTATACTGTACTTCTTCCCGTAGTTTAAAAACACTATGACAAAGTTAAGTGAATAATATATTAGGCTTTAAATTTTCAGCTTCACTTTCCAAGTTAGCCACAGAGTAACTAGTTGGTTTCAAGGAATCTCTTCTCAGCTGAGATTCAGAATCAAGGGCGGCCATCTCTGATCAATCTCAGCTTGATGTTAAGGGAAACGTTACCTTTCTGGTTTGTAGTTTTAGAAGGTTCACTTCTAAAAGAATAAGGCCTCAATGTTTTGAACATAGTAAGATCTTGCTAGTATTCCTAAGTACCAGCAGCTTTTTCCCAGATTTTTTAAAAATAGGAAATGTAAAGCTTCCCCTGCTTGCAATTTTATGAGCTTTTGAAACGTATGTTAAGCATTAACAGAGGCCTATATTTTAATGAAAGATCTTGTTAATGTGCAACTCATGATTTCATGTTTTAGGCTTGTGCCAGTCTGTGATGTTGCTATTGTATAGGTTATAGGTCATTGAAAGCTGGCACATTAAATACTGTTGCCTGCAGCCCCCCGCAGCATTTCCTCTTGTACAGACCTTTAAGAGATTTATATTTTTCTTATCACCTTAGTTCTGCAGCATGGGCATCTACTAACAGGAATATAAAACTAGAGAATAGGAATCTGCCTTGCAGTCTCTGTTATCCATCATGTCTTGTATTGCTTTAAATGACAGGCATTAGATTTTCAGTAGAGATCTTTATATGTTGTCTGATTAAAATACCAATAAACTATATTTCAACCATTGCCCATGAAAATCAGGGACTAAGATTTCCCTGTACTTTCAGATCAGTTTTTTCAACAAGAATATTTGAACAGGTGTATTATCCAATAGCAAAATTAGTTGAATTGACTGGATCCGAACTTGCTGCAATTGATCTAAATTATAAGTAGCCCAAAGTATTGTATCTGAGAAAATATCTGAGTATAGAGGGAGACACAAGTAAGGATATATCTATGATTTTAATTGCATTGGATAAGCAATCCACCAGAGCTTCAAATTTTATGAAAACAGTGCACTAAAATATGTATCAATGAACATGTTAGACAATAGATGGTGTATTCAATGCTTTGATATACAGCTTTGTTTTTTGAAGAATATAATATATTCATGATGCAATCAAATGCATATAAACTTAGAAGTAAATCCTTCATGTTCAAAGAGGTATATTAAGGTAATATACAAATTCCCTAACATGTTATTTATATATACTGATTCTAACTTCTGTCAACATTAGCGAGCATAACTGTTGCCCCTGTTGTCAATGACTGTTGTAAAAGTTGAAGTTCAGAGCACCTAGTACTTGAAACTACTCAACATTTCAAAGCATATTTCAAGGAAAAAATTAGCATTTAAAACTGACAATTTATATCTGTTTGATTTTATAACATAGTTATATCCAGCATGGCATGAGTTAAACCTGTAAAATAAATGCAAGCCAAACATGTTCTAATCTCAGCCGAACCACATCCTGTTGAGTGATATATATTTTATGCATACAACTGATTTAAGTTCTCTCAAGTAAGTCTAGTTGAACACATAGCCCGCTTACTTTCCTTTGAGCAGGATCGGTATAATAGTATGTTAGCGACCAAAGTGTCTAGATTATAGCTGTCTTTCACATCGTCTGTTGCAAAGCTGGGCAGTAGACACTTGAACTAATCCCACTTTTGAGTTGGTTTATTCATAACATTAAGATTAGTCTTCCCCTTTATCTCTAACACAAAGGATTTAATCTCACCGAATATGACCTTTGTTTTGAGAAAAAAATCTCCAAGACCAGCTTTTGCAAAATGATGCCCTTCAATTAGGTTGAATGACAGTGTTGCTCATTCATAATCAGTATTATCTTTGTTGTGAATGACTTTAAGACAGGTTAATTTTGGATTATAGAAAATCAAACATATGACAAGGACATTGGATTAGGGCAGACTCTTCTTTAACCATCAATGTGAATACAATGACAGTAATAGTTGTCTATGTAATTGCTGGTTGTGTTTTTGCTATGCTCACATTCAATATGCTCTAGATGGGAGTTAGTTTAAAATGGGAGCTTGTTAACCAATTATATAATGAAAGCTATGAAATAAGTTACAAAACATACATCACTTGAAACTTAGAATTATAGACATCCAATATATAAAGGAAGATAGGTGGGTCATTTACTTTTCTTGAATGCTTAGCTATACAAGAAAAAACTGGTTGTGCTATTGCTCAGGAAACATAATGTAACTTGCATTTGCAAAATATTTGTGTCAGTTCTTAAATATTTGTTGTTTAAACATCAGAATTACTGTTAATACAACTCAAATATGGTCAAAGCTTTTTTTAAAAAAAACCACATAGAAGTAGCACATTTCAATGGTTCTGATTGATGTAACTTGAAACAATAATTCCTGTTTTGCTTTACAAAGTAGTTAAGATTCATAGTGACTGTAAAATACACTGAAATAAATGTATTAACATGCAGAAAATGTTTGTGTTGATATTTACATTAGGCCGATTGATATGGGACTCTTTATTCAAGCCTTTGCTACCTGAAGTTTCAGATTATTTGCAGAGAAGAGATTGGACTTTTCATAGGTTTATAGGGGAAGGAATTAAATTGGGTACAGATGTTAACTGTAGTTTACGAGTCATTTCTTCTTATGAAAGATTCTCATGGATGCTGCTTTGGAAGTGCTCCTTGAGTCTCCGGATGACCCCGTAGTGAAGCAGCCATCCACAGGAAGAGAGCCAGAGCACTTCTACAGCAGCTATATGAGGCAAGAAGGCATGGCTCCTTTAAGGATTCCAAGAGAAGTAATTCAAATACAGACCTGTGTTTGTGAAGCACTTTTTAAAAAAGAAATTGAACAGTGCTAATACATAATCAAAACCTCTGGATCTTTTCTCAATTTTAGCATTGGTAGTCTTCCTGTCTACTTTTCTTACTGTAAAAAACAAACAAATAACTAAACAAAAAAAGCTACTACAATTTTAACATTAACCACCACAGATTTTTGGGATTCCCCCAACCCCCAATTATTCAATCCAGCATCATGTCACCACACTCACAGTCTCAGCAGTGTCTACTCAGTTTAAAGAAGCATAAGTCACCAATGAGATCCGGAGTGTTTATTTTTTGTACATCATATACATTTTATAATAAAATTAATATCAATTGCATATGGGTTTGCTTCAGTCTGGTTCAAAATTCTGCATATAAACACATCAGGAATCCTGCTTAATGAACAGTCGCCACTTTTTGTTTAAATAATCTTCATCTTTGATAAGTGAAAAGGTTGCAGTATGGCTATCCATGTGTCTGAAATTATCCACAGGAGAGAGTAAAGGGGACAGGATGCTATTTTAAAAACAGAACATGCAACTGATGTATTTTTAAGAAGTCTAGAATGGTATGCTATCTATTCCTATCCAAACAAGCCTTTCTTCAGGTGGCTTGAACATTAGCCTACCTGTCTTCTGTTCAGGCATTCCTTGTAAATGTATTTGTACAGCAAAGAGGCTACAATGCATGCAAGAACACCTGTTCAAGTGTACAGGAAAATAGGCAAAAATGGCAACTTTCCCTAAAATATGCTGCTTTTAGATCTACATCACCAAAGAAATTGTCTCATGCATTGCTACATGAGAAAGTTTTGGCTCTTAATTCCCTGCTTATAGATTTTGTGTACACATATTATGGGGAAAAGTGGTACTTTTAAGTGGTTAAGTGATATTACTTAACATTACCAGCAATATATGCCTTCCTCCTGTGGCAACCTAACTAGCAGTAAAAAAAATGTTCGAGACCCTCTCTATATCTGTTCTTTATTCTCAGGAAGTTCCTATAAGGGTAATATCAAAAAGGCAATGTATCATTTCACCTTATTATCACTACAACATTCTGACAATGTATATCTTTATAGGTATACTCCAAGCCTCAGCCAGATAGATAATTAATCCTTTATCAGTCACACATAGTTTTTGGTACCTCTTAAATATAGCTTGGCTAATTAAAAAATGAAAACAAAATTTGAGAGCTAAGAACCAAATTCAAATTATAAAATGATTATTACTAGGGTGGAGAATTTCTAAATCAGGTTATAGATGGCCTAATATATAATGCAAACGTTGTATCAGAACATCCTTAAAGACTGCAATGAGAATTGTAGATAATAAAAAACAGATTAGAAAGGCAAAGTAATACAGCATTCATCACTTTTTAGGTTGCAATCGGTTTTAAGATCCAGGAACCATTTCTCATTGACCTTTGGATCTGACACCCCCCCCCCGCCACCGCCCCACAAAAAAATCTTATTACTACTACCAGCTGTGTAGAGATGATCAGAAAATCTGGCTGCCATCCACGGAAACTTTTAATATTCTTATATTTCTGTGTGAAGTTTTAAAGTAAAATTATTGCAGAGCCAGAACATCTTAAAAAATAGAAAATTCACAGGATGCCAGGATTGATTCTTGACACCTCAGTCTGAAGATGATATACTGTTGTTTTAATTTCTTTCCATATAAAGTGATGAAGAGGGAGATCGTTGATTGCATAGCTTTTTGTGCCAGTTTCTGATTATCCTGTTTATCATAACTCTTAATTGAGAATGGATACAATTCCACCAAATAACTCATTTAAATATATGCCTTTAACCAAATACAATAAATTCTACCAACAGAAATTGAGTACCCAATGAAATCCTGAACAATTCAGTATTTACCATTTGCTGGCCAGGAATAGGCATGCAATCTTGACTGAGGTCAAGATCCTGAGTTTATTCTCTTCCCTCTTTAGCTTCTCATTTAATTCCTGGCCATTTCTCAATAGACTGCATTTCTTTGATATCTTGTTATGGAACTATTAAAGGAAATGATGCAGACAAAATCTAATTTACTGCTATTTCTAAAGTTTGTCAGAACCCATTAACTGAAAAGTTTGAAAAATAGAGGATTATTCCCAGGACATAATCTGAGCCTCTCTTGAAATAATGTTTCATATTGGACCAATATATAACATTTCATTGAGCAGAAGTCCAAGCACTGCATAAGAATAGTTTAAAAATGATTACATTTTTGAAATGATTACCTTTTCCCTAGCCTCATAAAATAGAAAAGCTGCTATAATGTTTGCAACATAAACATCACTCATTTCTTATATTGAATTCATCAGAGTATTGATCTTCCAGGCTAACCTTTCCCAATTTGATATTCGCTAGATACACTGAGATTTCAGATTCCCTCATCTCCCAATATGGTCTGAATTGAGGAAAACTAAGAGACTACAAGGAGGAGTTTCAGTTAATGGTGAAAACTGCACCTAATATAAAGTGGTTCAATATTGTTAGAAATGATAGTCTACTTATGATTTTTACTACTGTGGAAAAAGGAATGAGCTAATTGTCCACAGCTGAAATGATATTATGGATTAATATTTGTCAATATGGTACAAATATTGAGCAAAACGTAAAAAGATATCAGGAACTTCAGTGTGGTTAGCTACCAATAAGAGTTCCCTCCCCTCAAATAATGCTGAATTTCTTCTTTTAAACTTTCAACACATTGTTGGTGAATTTTGAAAAATCTTCTCAACATCAAAAATGGTTTCTGAAATTCCAATTAATTTTAAGAGATTCCAACACTTACAGTGGACTTGAACATGCAAGTAAGAACCATGACATCACATGTTGATGTGGAAATGTGAAATATGCACTGGAGATCTAATAACACACAGACGCGCACACACACACACCCTTCATAACACTTGACAATCACTTCAGACTTTATGCGCTTTTCAATGAAATCAAGTGTACATGTTGATCTGGAAGCCACCATCAAAATGGGATGTCCATGCAAGAAATCAGCCCTTACCATTTTCCTGAAGCACTCAAGCAATTGGAAACATAAAGTGTTCCTCAAAGAAAGAGACTCTGGGAATATTAAGAGAAAGTGCTGAGAAGAGGCAACCCTTATTCCAAAAATGAGTCAGGGAATAATGCAGTAAAACTTCTTTGTATTTCTCAAGTGTCTGAAATGTTTCTGGAAATAAGGTTTCAATATGGCTACAGTCAGTACAATAAGACCAAAGTAAAAAAAGCAAAACTCATTTCACTTTCCCCACATTGTGAACCCAATAAAAGCATGGCATATCCAGTTTTTAAAATGTAAGGATTCCCTGAATGAAGTCCCAGCAGCTTAGGAATCTTAAATTACTTAATGGAGAAATCTACAGATGTTTCTTTCTTACTCTCTTTTATATAAAATTAACAACAAAATAAACAAAAATGTGTATTTCTTAATAGTTCCCTTCCCTTCAAATGCTGGTTTTCTCATCACACTCTAAAGCACACACACAAAAAATTGATGTTTCCAACAGAAAAAATGCCACAGCCCTAAGAAATGCTGAGATGCAATGAAGGGAAGATGAAACTTGAAATTAAATGAAGCAGGTCAGGGAAACTGTGGATTTCAGTGGATGAAATGGATCTGTTCCTCAGTTTAGCCAAACTGGAAAAAGAAATTCCCAGGTCCAGAAGCTGAAAGACATAGATGTACAGATTAGCAAATTAGAAAACAAATCATTAAAGCAATTGTTGCAATATTGAGATCTTTTAAACAAAGACAGATTCTACAGCCCATTCAGAAAAAGCATGAAGTAATGTATTTTTCGGACTATAAGATGCACATTAGCTTTAGAGAAGGAAAACAAGAAAAAAATTGCCTCCCAGCAATTTGCCTCCTTGCAGCAAACAGCCTGGTCAGCTTCAGCATAGCCTGATTTAGCACGAGCAACTGAGTGGCAGCTGGATCGGAATACCACCCATGGCCCCCATTTTCGGCCTCCGCGCATCCCATTTTCAGCCTGTTCCAGGTGGTGGGTAAAACGGGCAGAAAACAGGATGCGTAGAGGCAGAAAACTGGGCACCCTGAAGCTAAAATGGGGTGCACAGAAACAGCAACAGGCAGTGGTGACAATGGGTGGCGTCGGGCAATGGCGATTCCTGCAGCTTAGAACAGCTGATGGGAGGTATTCTGGGAAGTCAATCCAACCGCCAATCAGCGGCTCATACTAAATCAGTCTGTGCTGAAGCTAACCAGGCTGTTTGCTGCAAGAAGGCAAATTGCTGGGAGGCAGAGGCCGAAGTATGGGGGCTGGTGGGTGGTGGGGCTTTGGCAACTTTCACTATATAAGACGCACAGACATTTTCATCCACATTTTTGGTGGAAGGGAGGCAAGTGCATCTTATAGACTGAGAAATACGGTATAACATAAAATTTATAATTATTATGGGAACAGATGTGTTTTTTGAGTGACTGGCAAGGACAGGAAATAAGATTTCCTAGCAAATCAAACCTTAATTAAGCAAACAAATCCCCAACTGATATTGTGCATATAAAGCCCCAATTTCTTGGCCTTCTGCAAAGGGACCAAACTTGGCTTTGTGGTCCTGCAGGAGGGCCCATGAGGGAGTCCACTCCCCACCTTGTCAGAACCACTGTTAAAAGGTCATTTTAGGATTTTTATCCTTTTGATGTTTAATTGTCATTAGTCTATAATTTAACAAAATTTTAATCCTAATTTAATGCTAATTTTTGTTGTTTTATTTATTGATATTACATTGTATAGAAATAGCAATAGCACTCAGACCTATATACTGCTTCACAGTGCTTTATAGCCCTCTCTAAGCAATTTACAATCAGTGTATTGCCTCTAACAATCTACCTAGAGCCCCAATTTGAGGCAGATGGATGTTTAGAAATATGAAATATTAAATCAATACATAAAATATAAGCTTTGGGCACAGCACACAAAGCCCTTAAAGCATATTTCTTGGCAACTTTAGAGGGAACTAAGATCTGGAGAGTGAAATACTTTATGGTCCCATGCTGGAACCATATTTTGTATGAATGAAACAGCCTCCACTGAATTCCTGAGACCAGAAATTAATAGGTTCCCCTGTTGTCCCAAAATGAAGGGATCAAGGGACACGGCCTCAACTGACACCTGCGGATATGCAAAAGCAATATACATATGATATGTGAAAGACAACCCACCTTCAAAACTAAAACTTCCAGGTGTTCCAAAGAAAGCTTTGAAGATATTATTAGCATCAAAATCTATTGGGAGGTATAGGTGAAGAAAAAACAAACAAACCAGCAGGTGAGAAGGAATTCTTGTTTAAATTTACATTTACAGTCATAAAAGTTCAGAAAAGCTTCTATAATATTTTGCAGCATTTTCTTTTTTCTATGTTTGCCTTGCCCTCAATCTCCAAACATTATTATATTAATATATTAAGCTATTAAAACATTGAATGATCAAATTCAATTTTGTATAACTTTCATCAGTAAAAATGTAGTGTTCTCTCAAAATTTTGAGAATATACTGACTTTCCTTGTTCCCATTCCATAACTATGCACCTATGCACAGAAAGGTCACTAATTAAAAGTCCTCTTTAGCACTCACCTCCCATATTCATGCCATCTTCCTCTAGATCCTGGCCACTGTCATAGCGGGCCTTTTTCTTTGGATCAGAGAGAATGGTAAAGGCTTCACCAACTTCTTTAAATTTCTTTTCTTCCTCTTTTTGGATTTCAGCACTTGCTCCACTATGCCGATCTGCCAGAAAAATTAACATGTCTGGTTGGTGGGTGAGACAGTGTGTGAGAGAGCAAAAAAGCCTAACTGTAATGAAAAAGAATAATTGGTTCTAATAACCAGGTGGGGAAAAAAAGATTTTATCAAAGAGATACAAATTTAGTGTAAAGAGAAGCTTAATTTACTAGTTTATTAATTACCGTATATACTCGAGTATAAGTCAACCCAAATATAAGCCGAGGCACCTAATTTTGCCACAAAAAACTGGGAAAACTTATTGACTCGAGTATAAGCCGAGTTTTTCAGCACATTTTCGAGTATATACGGTAAGTACTGAAGCAGATTTGTGTTATTAGATTTTTCTCCTACCTTTCTATTTAACCAATTACTTAGGGAAAATATATTAAAAACAATATATTAAAAACTTTTCTGAGTTGCCTTTCACATGGATCTGAACATCCAAACAGGTTTGCAATGGAAATCATGGTTCTTCAAGCTATTTAAAACTTTAAAGATTAATACCAATGAATCAAACTCTTTCCTACAAAGCAATTGGTAATTAGTGCCAATATTTTAGGGCAGGCAATATATGATCTGAAAATTATTTATTACATTTTCTAATCTGTGTAGATACCAATTAATTCCAACAATATATGACCTTTTTGTGTGTTCTCTAGCAGATGTCAGCTCTCTATTGTAGCTTGGAAACAACAAAGATAAGTGGAGTACAGTTGTATGGTGAGAATTGTAACAATTCTTCATAATGTTCTAAATGAAGAACTTGGAGAGAATGAAAAAAAAAAAACCTTTTCCATTATCAAAGACAAAAAAAAAAAATCAGGGGAATTGCAACTAGAAAGAAAAATCCCCTCCCCTCCAAGTAACAGGAACAAAGAATGATCTGTGAATTTTGAGAGACTAATGTATGCACTTGTACTGAACTAACCCACAAACCCTATAGAACAGCTTTAGTTTGAGTGAATATCTCCCCCCCTCTCGAGTTCCAATCTCCCATTATTCCTCTTATTTCTCCCTTACTGTGTTTGCTTTTCATGCCCAGGAATAATGCATATAAACAAATTTCCAATTAGTTAATGACCAACAGCAGCAATAAAACTGCCCTTGAAATAACAGTGGAGTTTGGGGTCCGTGGCAGGATTCCACAGCTAGGGCAATGCATGATAGTCATAGCTATATTTCTTCAAAGCCAGATGGAGGAGAAAAAAAAAGAGTAGGAGAAAAGCCTATAGTTGTGATGGCGAACCTACAAAGAATCCTCGTCCCACCTCAGCTCTGCCGTGCATGTGTGCCTCCCGCCAGCCAGCCGGCTGGTGTTTGAGTCTCTGCTGCGTATGCATGGAAGACGAAGCACACACGTGGGGGACAAGGCACATGCGTGGGGCAGGGCACATGCACAAGGATGTGTGTGCATGCACGAGTGGGGCGCATGCATGGGGATATGGACGCATGCTCGGTGGGTAGGGCACATGCACGGGGGTAAAGTGTATGTGCGGGAGCAGGGTGCATGTGCAGGGTGCATACACGGGGGACGCATGTGCATTGCATTTTTGGGATGTGCACGTGAGTGTAGGCACTCAGTGCTGAAAAGGCTATATATCACTTTTGCTCTTTTTCTATCATATTACATCATTTAGCAACTAAATTTCAACTCTATTATCTTTCATGATGTTATTCCATAACTGCAGCAATGATTTTTTTTTCTTTTTACCAATTCTATTGGCAATATCATTTTCTACTCAGGAGCAAGTCAAGATCACAACCCTATAGACGTAATCCTTGAGTTACTAATATAATGGAGCCTGCCAATTACTTTTGTAATCTGAGGATTTGTTAATTGGATCATGTTAAATGAACACGATCCCTCCCTACTTTATCCAATGCAGGAGGTGACAGGCGGGTGGACTCTGGCGGTGATTAATGCTTCTCTATAGGAGGGGATGGTGCCCCAGCACTTTAAGGAGGCTGTGGTCCGGCCCTCTTCTTAAGAAGCCATCGCTGGACTCCACCCAGTTGGATAATTTCCGACCTGTCTCCAATCTTCCCTTTTTGGGGAAGGTTATTGAGAAGGTGGTCGTGCAGCAGCTCCAGAGGTTTCTGGATGAAATGGATTATCTTGACCCCTACCAGTCAGGATTCAGGCCTGGATTTGGGACAGAAACAGCACTGGTTGCACTTTTAGATGATCTCTAGCAGGAGCGGGATGGGGGGTAGTGCATCCATCCTTGCTCTACTTGACCTCTCAGCGGCTTTTGATACCATTGACCATGGGATTCTCCTGGAACGGCTTCGGGGATAGGAGTGGGAGGCCTTGTGCTGTCTTGGTTCACTTCCTTCCTCTGCGGCCGCTCTCAGTCAGTGTTGATAGGAGGGGAGAGATCCAACCCTTGCCCACTGCTTTACGGGGTTCCGCAGGGCTCGGTACTCTCTCTGCTCCTGTTCAAAATTTATATGAAACCACTAGGTGAGATCATCCATCACCATGGACTGAGGTATCACCAATATGCTGATGATACTCAGCTGTATGTCTCAGCCCGTGGTGAGTTAAGTGTTGCTGTGTCCTCCCTCTCGCAGTGCCTGGAGGCTGTTAGGGGATGGATGGGTTGAAACTAAACCCTTACAAAATCGAGTGGTTCTGGGTCTGGGGTTCATTGATTCAGGGAGAATTACCACCTTTAGTCTTGGACGGGGTGGCACTACCCAAACAGACCTTGTGCATAATCTAGGGATTCTCCTGGACTCACGACTCCTGTTCGAAGAGCAGATGGCGGTCGTGGCCAGGAGGGCTTTTGTGCAACTGAGGGTTGTGCACCAGTTATACCCTTTCCTGGATCAGCGGTCCCTACTCACAGTCACTCATACCTGGTCACTTCCCGTCTTGATTATTGCAACGCGCTCTACATGGGGCTGCCCTTGAAGAGCATCCAGAAGCTCCAGTTGGTGCAAAATGCAGCGGTCCGCATGGTTTTATGCAGACCCCAGTGTGCACATGTATTACCTCTCCTGCAGGAGCCACATTGGTTGCCGATTTTGCTTCCGGGTGCAATTCAAGGTGCTGATTGTCACCTTCATGGCTTGGGTCCGGGTTATCTGAGGAAACATCTCTTGCCAATGACATCTACCCAACCCATTAGAACTAAGAGGCAGGGAATGCTGCGGGTCCCACCCCTGAGGGAGATACACCTGGTGGGACCTAGAAGAAAGGCCTTCTCTCTGGTGGCTCTGTCTCTCTGGAACATCATTCTCCCAGAGATTAGAATGGCCCTCTCATTAATACTATTCATAAAGGCATTGAAGACCTTGTTTTGCCAGCGGGCCTGGGGAACCCAGAGAGGGAGGGAACCCATCAAATGGCTAGTGTGATCCGGTGTCATCGGGGTGGGAATTGGTTTTTTTTGTTTTGTTTTTTGTTTTCCCAAATTTTGTTCTATTGTACTTTACTAATTTATTTGATTCTGTTAGTTCTTATTGTTTTTATTTTTTTGTTTTAAATATGATTTTATATTATGTAAACCGCCTCAAGTCGCCATGGGCAAATAGGCGGCAATATATATCAAATAAATAAATAAATAAATAAATTGTTAAACAAATGCACAGGTCATTAACTGCACATGAGGTATCTCAAAGTGGGAAGACCATGGGGAGGGCCTAGTGCTTCCAACCACCCAAGGCCTCTCCTGACCCGCTGAGATTTCTCGTGTTTCTCCCCCCACTCCCCATTCTGCCCCGTGGGCCTGACAGGTACCAGGCCTGTGGAGAATCACTTACCTTTTGAAGATCTTGATGATCAAACCTCTCCAGCCTCTCCACTGTGGTTTCTTTCTCTGCTCCCGGCGCTCCAAAAATGGAATGATGAGAGAGCTGAGGCAGAGTGGGACCAGTCCACCCTGCTCAGCTTGGCTGACTCACCGAGGCTGCCTGCGCAGAACACCATATCCGCTTTTGGAGCGCCAGGCAGCCTCAGTGAGTTTGAAGGAGCCTTGAGGAAAAGGGAGGGAGGCCTGTGGGAGCACAATCTCATGGCCCAGAAGGCTTCCATCCTTTTGCAAAAAGCTTTTGGTGAGAAGAACAGAGGCTGCCTGTGCAGGCTTCCATTCTTCATGTGAAAAGCTTTTTGGAAAAAGGACAGAAGCTTTTTGGGGGATGATTTCACATCCCTACATGCTTCTATCCCCTTTGCTCAAAACTTTTGGCATAGAGAACAGATGCCTGCATCCTCTCACAGGCCTCTGTTCTCTGCATCAAAGGTCCTTTGCAAAGAGGACAGCAGGTATGTAAGAAGATGGCTGCTTTTCTGCCACATGGCCCTGACTCTATAGATCTTTGAAAGATAAGTGAACAAGAGGCGACAGGATGGAGTGGAGGGGGGCAGCATCTCTGTGGTCGGTCATAAGGGTGAATGACTGTCATGCTGCTGCAACATTCATAACTTTGGTACTAAATTGTAACTACTTTGGGGAAGGGGTATCATAACTTTAAACCAGTTAAGTGAACTGTCATAACCTGAGGATTACCTGTAGTTTCCTAGTTTCTTTGGAACTTCTATAATTTTTTGATCTGAAAGTTTATTCCAGTATTATATTTTTATGAAAATAATAGGAATTTTATATTTGAGTTATTTAAACGTGCTTGGATAAATGCCATGCAGTAATAGGGGGAGGGTGTGAAACCAAGACAGAGCGGCGCCATAGGCGGTATTTAAAACGCTGAAGTAGCTACAACAAAGTAACAGATTTAACTGACTGAACTGACACAATTTATCCTACAAGCTTCGGGAAACTTGAGAACATTGTTCTATTGGAGGAGATAGTTCCCTTTCTCTATTTGAAGGGAATCAGATCAAGCTAATTAAGGAACACTAAAACACAAGTAAAATCGGAAGCCTATGAATGAGTGGGAAATTTGCTTAATGGTAGCTGTTACTCAGAAATTTTTCGTCCCCCACTTCCGATGTGCTCGAAGTGAAAGCTCCCAAATTGTAAAGTGAAAACTAAAAACTCTTATTTCTAGAATCTCCCCTTTTCTTTCCTTTTACTCTCTTCTTTGTATATATATTTACTTAAAATAGACTCCTTTCCTTTGTATTAGTTGGTGTTATGTTATCTTGAAATATGCTTGCTTTTCTTCTGTCTTTTTTTCGATAAATATGCAGATCCAGTAAAGAAATAGAAGATTGTTAAAATATTGGATTAATTAATCTAGTTAAGTTAATAGCAATAGGGACTGTTATATTTTGAATGGGAATATAGGGGAGATAGTAAGAACATTAAGTATAAGTTATTTAACAACTTTAGAGCTTTCTAGATTAATATTATAATTTATAGTGTTACTATATTTATGAAGGTAATATATTTTGTAGTTAAGGTTGCTTTATATTTAAGTTTAATCAGAGAAATACATATACATCTTACCAATTAGTTGAGAATATAGTTATTTAATAGATTGATAGATCTTGGTTAATATTAGTAACAGAGTTAAGAATACTGAATGCCAAATTGGAACAATATATTTAGCATTGTACAACAACAAAAACAAATTATAAAGGAAATGACTTCTACAACCACCACAGCACTGAAATCCGGCAGAAAGGTCAACCCTACAATAACAACCACCTTGGCAACAACTTCACCTATGGCACAAAAAACAATAGAGGAAACACTACCAATAGAGAAGCAAACTAGCATTTCGAATGCTAACATCCAAGCAATGTTTCTAACCTTACAGGACTCACTGACAAGACTGCAAGAAACAATGATTAAAAATCACAGTGAAACAAGAGCAGATATTAACAATCTGAAGGAAGAGATGGGGAAACTAAAGGCAGAAATGAAGGCAGACATCTTCAAAGTAGAGGACAAAGTGGGAGTATTGCAGCAGGCCTTGGAGAAAAATGAAGTTATAATAAAAGAGGTAGAGAAAAGAATGGAAAGAACGGAAAGAGAATTAGAAAGAGTGGATGAAGATCTTAAAAACACGAGCAAAGAAATGGTGGACTCATTGATCCTCCTAGAGATGGACAAGGCAACAACCTACTTAAGATTTCAAAATGTAGCAGAATCCAAAGAGGAAGACCTGGAATATTTGATGGCAGAGATTCTGGCCGGTCTATTGAAGATGGCTAAAGATGACATTCAAAAAGAGTTCGATGAAGTTTACCGGGTCAATACAAACTATGCAAGACGCCACAAATGCTCTAGGAAAGTCCACATACGATTCACCAGAAGATGTGTCCGAGATATGATATATAGAACCTCTAGAGATAAAACAATAACGTACAAAGACAAAGAAATTGTGATCCTTAAACAGATACCGAGGAGAGTAAGGGAACAAAGGCGTGATTACAAGTTTCTGGCAGCCTACCTAAACCAGAAAAGAATTACATTCAAATGGCTTATTCCAGAAGGGATGCTAGTGTTGTGGAAAGAGAGGAAAATCAAAATAGACACTACGGAAAAAGCTCAGGATTTTTACGAACGGATGGTGGGCCCACAGGAGCAAAGTAGTAGGGAGGAATTGGAAACAAATTGTCAAGAAGAACTTGGTGGATACAAAAATAGTACTGGAACTGCAGGGAACCAAGAGAATACTCATTTACAACAAAAGACAGAAGGAACCACACAAACACAAGCGCAAGAAGAGAGAGGAATTGTTACACATCAAAGAGCGAAACAGAACTGAATAGATGGGAGAAGGAAAAAAACTACTATCAATAAACATAAACGGCTTAAATTCAACAAATAAAAGAAAAAGGATATTAACCAAATTAATCCAACAAAATGGCGATATAATATGCCTACAAGAAACGCATATAAAGAAGAAGGATGAAAAATATTTAGAATGCCCGAAATTAGGAAAGTTATTTACCACACCAGCGGATGAGGAGAAAAAGAAGGGAATTGCAGTATATGTGAAAGAAGATCTGAAGTCAGAGCTAGTATGGTCGGTTTCGGAAAGAAGGACTGGGCTTGCAGATTTGGATTAATAACATCTCAATTCTCTTAGTAGTAATTTATGCCCCAAATGGAGATCAAAAGGAGTTTTTTAAACACCTATATAGAAAATTGGTTGAATTGCAAAAGAGAAACATTTGCATTATTGGAGACTTCAACTCTATTGCTGAATTTCAAAAAGACCACAGTGATGGCGGAAAGAATAAAAAGGGGAAGAGAGAGCTCCCTAAGATCTGTAGGGAAATGATGAAAGAACTAAACTTGACAGATATATGGCGAAGATTACACCCTGAAAAAAAACAATTTACATTCTATTCAAATCCCCACCAAATATGGACAAGGATAAACATGGCATGGATGAATGGGGAAATAGCAAATGAGACAAAAGAAGTGAAAATTTTGCCTAACGAATGGGCAGATCATAACCGAATTCAGATAATATGGAAGGGCAGGGCAAAACCAAAGAAAAGATGAACGCTAAATACTCACTTAATAAGAGAGAAAGAATATATTAATAAATTAAAGAATTAAATTTTTTAATAAAAGAAAACGATAATGGAGAAACCACGAAACAAAATATTTGGGACACAATGAAGGCGGTAATAAGAGGTACAACATTATCTCTTATATCGCCAAGAGAAACAAGAAAAAATATTCCCAACAAAACGAATTACAATAAAGAATTAAGGAGCTAGAAACCCTCCTACAGAATAGCCCAAAAGATTTAAAATTGCAAAATCAGATAAGATTAGTTAAACACAAATTGAATTTAATTGAACAAGAGAAAATGACCATGAATTTGAATTTGACCAGACAAACCTATTTTGAACATGCCAACAAGTCAGGAAGATGGCTTACAAGTTAAAAAAAAAGAAAGAAAAGAGATTGATATATCAATTAATTGATAGTAAGGGAGACATATATCAAGAAACAGAACGGAAAAAAGAAATCACCCATAAATACTTTGAAGATCTATATAAAAAAGAAGACATTAGTGAGGATAGAATAAGAAATTACTTAGACGAAGTAACGGACAAGGTAATTGAGGAAGAAATGGTAGAACTACTGAATAAAGATATCACTGAAGCGAAATTGAAATCAGCAATAGAGAACCAGAAAAATAACAAAACTCCAGGCCCTGATGGGATTCCAGGGGAGCTGTACAAGGTAATAGTAGAACAAATTGGACCACTTATGGTGGAAGTTTTTAATGATGTTTTATTGGCAGCCAGGATGCTGGACTCGTGGAGGGGGGCGTTGATCTCGCTGATCCTGAAGGAGGATATGGACCCCAGATATATAAATAATTACAGGCTGATTTCACTCTTAAATACTGATTATAGAATATTCACCTCTATTATAGCAAACAGACTAAAGAGAATGTTAAATTTGTATATACACGAAGATCAAAATGGATTTCTTTCAACTAGGCAAATAAAAAACAACTTAAGAATAGTATTAGACGCGCTAGAATTTTATGAAGCCCACCCTGAAAAACAAGTAGCACTGATGTTCTTAGACGCAGAGAAGGCTTTCGATAATCTAAACTGGCAATTCTTAATTCAAAAAATTTATAATTTGAATCTGGGCACCAAATTTGAAAATATCATAACAACTATATATGACACACAACAAGCTAATATAATAATAAATGGGGAATGTACTCGCCCAATAAAGATAGAAAAAGGAGTGAGACAGGGCTGCCCACTCTCTCCGCTGCTCTTCATATTAGCATTGGAGACATTATTAATGTGAATCAGGCGGAATTCAGATATAAAGAGATTAACGGTTAAGAAAGAGGAATATAAATTGCAAGCATTTGCGGATGATATGATTTTCTTTATTGAAGAACCAATAGATGAGGTCTAAATCTGATGAGTGAATTGGAGAAATTTGGAGCAGTAGCAGGGCTTAAAATAAATAGAAAAAAAACCAAATTAATGACTAAAATTCTAACAGAAAAACAGAAAATAGAACTAGAAGAAACAATGCATATACAAGTGACAAAGAAAGTGAAATATTTAGGAATTTGGCTAACATCACACTGTAAGACACTTAAAGAAAACAATTATGATAAATTGATATACCAGATAAAGAAAGATTTAGAATCATGGGGCAAACTTTAAATTTCACTACTAGGTCGGATCGCCACCATTAAAATGAACATTCTCCCCAAATTCTTGTACTTATTCCAAATGATCCAAATTAAATTGCACAAAAAGTTCTTTGAAGAACTCAATAGAATAACCCTGAAATTCATTTGGCAAGGTAAAAAACCCAGAATAAACGTTAAAGCAATGCAGGATATAAAGAGCAGGGGAGGGTTAGCATTCCCAAACTGGGAGTTATACCATATGGCTACCTCATTGGTTTGGCTGAAGGATTGGGTGAACTTATCCAACGAAAGGATATTGTTCCTAGAAGGCCATGATTTACAAAGGGGGTGGCATGCCTTTTTATGGGATGTAAGGAAAACCAGTCAAAAATATTTTCATAGATACTTAATCAGAGACGCACTATTAACAATTTGGAAGAAAATACAGAAAAAACATTATACAAAAGTACCAATATGGATTTCAACTATGGAGGCGATGATTCACCCAAACAATTTGGAGATTACCAAAATGATTAAATACAAAGATCTATTGAACCCACAAGGAAATTTGAAACTGAGGCAGGAACTCCAGGAGCAAGGACAAAAAATTGATTAATGGGTCTACCTCCAGATCCAAAGTAGATACAAACAAGACAAGAAAGAATTCGGAATTAATAATAAACCTCAACAATTAGATAAAATTTTATTAAGACCAGATTAAAAAAACATAACAAAATTCTATAATTACTTATTAGAAACAGAATTGGAAGAAGAAATCGAAAAGGAAATAGGAACGTAGGGCGTGGAGTAGGAACGTAGGGCGCAGCATCACTTTAGCGGAATGGGAGAAAGTCTGGGGCAAAAATAATAAGATCACCAAATCAGCAGCATATAAGGAAAACCTTTACAAAATGTTTTATAGATGGCACTTTCCCCCTTCAAGATTAGCGAAGATGCACCCTAATACGAGTCCGCATTGCTGGAAGTGCAGGAAAAAAGAAGGAACATTTTTCCATATGTGGTGGACTTGTACAGAAACCCAAAAGTACCGGAAGAAAATCAAAACTTGGTTGGAAGAAATTACCAAAGAGCAGATCGAATACAAACCAGAGTCCTTCCTGCTAGGGATTTTTGATAAACCAATTTCCAAAAAAGCCAAATACATAACAATACACATCCTAACAGCGGCCAGATTAGCTTTCGCTCAATACTGGAAACAACATCAAATTCCATCAGATGAAGATTATTGAAAAAATTTCAAAATGTGCAGAAATGGACAAACTGATTCTGGCACTAAAAAACAAAGATACTTCACTATATTATGTTAGCGGGGGTATCATAACTTTAAACCAGTTAAGTGAACTGTCATAACCTGAGGATTACCTGTAGTTTCCTAGCTCCTTTGGAACTTCTATAATTTTTTGATCTGAAAGTTTATTCCAGTATTATATTTTTATGAAAATATTAGGAATTTTATATTTGAGTTATTTAAACGTGCTTGGATAAATGCCATGCAGTAATAAGGGGAGGGTGTGAAACCATGTGTTTTACAGTGTATTGTACGTAACTGTGTTGAGAGAATAGTAGAGGATGACAATGGAGCAATTATTCCATTTTAAATAGAGCTGTAAAAATTGAAATTGCATCATGCCACTTTCTAAACAAGAAAAGAAAAACAAGCTTCTTCAGTACTTTTGAATATTCTCCTCTTGCTCCTATTGAAGGGACTCGTGGCTGAGCACTCTCAGTTCCAGAGAAGTTAGAACTCAACAACTTAATCAGAAGGAAAATAAAAAGGAATCCTCAAGTCACTTATTCTGTCTTCATGAGGCTTATTGAAAATGTAGCAGTATCAAACTGGCTGGTGGAAAAAAAAACCTCATACCAATGCACCTTTTCAAATATTACCATTTACCAGTTAAGCTGCTAGCACAATGATAATCACAATTTCTGTAGTGACTCAAAAGTCCAGCAATATTATTTTCTGAGACACCTACATTCTCACCCCACCTTGGTTCACCCAATCAAAGCTTGGGCAATGATAAAACAGGAGAGAGGAGGGTCTCGCACTAAACAAACAGGAACAGAGAAGCCTTAGTGAAAAAGTTTATATTATTGAGTATATTTCTTTCATGACATTCGGTTGAAGAAGTTAGCAGTGGAACTAGGGCAATAGATCTTGTGATTTTTATACCTGGGTGATGCATTAGGGCCCGTTTCCGGTATGCTTTTTTAATTTCATCTTCAGATGCATTCTTATCCACACCCAGGATCTTGTAGTAATCTTTCCTCTTACTCTTTTTCAATTCCATCTGTGCATTCTTGAGTAGCTGTTTGTGTTCTACAATATATCAGAGGGAAAAGTTTTAGCTGCAAGAACAAATTACACACTGAATGTAAGTCTCCTACAAGCAGGCTAAGTATGAGAAAATTCAGGACTAATAAAGCACATTTTGATGTAATATATAACAGAAAAGATTTGCCTCCATTTGATAGGATGATCGCTCCCAAATTAATTTATTTTTAAAAGTGGATAAACTAATTGCAGATACAGCTATCAACAATTGCTTGTCTGGAATCTAACCATATACTATTAAAAATCTCCCATTTGTCTGTTTGTAATTGACTAAAACTATGCATCATAGGACAATCATTTTACAATCAATGTACCTCAAAGGGTAACTTAAATAATGTGTCCAAAACCTGAAATCTTTAATTCAAGTAGAACTGAAACTTGGCTGCCACAGTCATGTGATCATCATTTCCAATGCTCTCTGCCAGCTTCCCACAAGGAAAAGCTGCCAAGAAGTTGGAAATCCCAGGCTGCCAAATAGGTAAATGGCTGCTGTTGGGGGAGTGAATGAGGGAGTGCACAGGGATGGTATGTGTGTATGAGGAGGTGAGTGCACACAAGTCCTGTGGGAGAGGGTTAGGAAAGAAGGTGCATGGGGGTGTGAGATAGTATGAGGAAGACATGGAAAGGATCAGGGAGGGTGTGCACAGAAGTGGGCAAGTGGTAAGTAAGTAAGTATCTCTGAAAGGATGACCCAATAGCTCTTGTGTTATCTATTATCACTTAAATTATACCAATGAGATATAATTGCTACGATCCGGGTTCTAGAATGGCCCTAGCTATGGAAGTCTGACTTCACACAATTGCTCTCGTTCAGACAAGCCTAACTCAGAGGGTTGTTGCTGGGACTAAAACTAGGAAAGAGCACTATGCATGCTGCCTTGAGCTCTTGAGTGAAAAAGTGTGATATAAATCAAATAAGACTGTGAAAATAATAGTTAAAACCGATTTTTAGCAATACTGAGCTAGTGTACCCGTCATCCCTAGCCACCATAAAAGAAGTTGCAGCTTGGATTATATTAGAAAAAAGGCCAGTCAAATCCAGAACCACATGCTCTATGTTTACCTTTAGTTTTCTCTGTCTGGTAAACCTTTTCATAATCTCTCACAGCATCTTCATACTGCTCTGTGTCCATGTAGCTAGGCAGAAGCATAATTAACCTTATAAGCCTCAAAACAAGATACAAATTACATCAAGAAAAAAATCAGAAAATGATTTGAGTTGAAGGGAAGGAAAAATCACTCCTAACCCATTTTTCAGCTATGAACAATATCTAAGTTCCTACCAAATCAGGGAGGAAGTGCTGTATAGAAAAGTGATTTACAGAAAATCAAATTTGATATGATAAGCAACATGACCTGATTTCTAGACCACCTGAATCAACAGAGTACTGGAGCTGAATCTAGCAGAAATTCATGAAATAGTTTTGGATCTGGTGCATTTTAACACCAATTACCTTAAAGGCTTGGGATGAAATGTGAAGTGAGCAGAAACAAGAATATAATTCTAAACTTCTCAAATGTAAAAATGAGAGAGCTCTTGATGTAAAAATGAGAGTACATGGAGAAATTGTTCAAAAAGGAAAACATTTGTTTTTTATAGTTTAGCAATTGCCTCATTTAGCAACCACTTGCAATTATGAAGATCCTGCCCTGTCCCTTTCCATTTGTGTGGAGAAGATTAGCTAGTGACATTATAGGGGGCTCTTTTCATGTCCTCATTAAAGCACCCACCAAAGCGGTTATCTATTTACCTACTTGTGATTACTTGCTTTCAAAATGCTAGGTTGATAGGAGCTGGAGTGAATGAAGGTGCTTGCCCCCACTACACAGCAACCCTTGGGTCTCGCACATAGGCTTGCTAATTGTCAACCCAGCATCCTAACCACATGAGCCACCATGCTCCTCAATCCTCATATTTATGATCTTGGCAGGTCTATATAGCAAAGGAAAGCTTTGCTTAATGACCAAATTGCTGGCCTAGTTGAGGTTGCTAAAAAAGGACTACATTGATATTCTTCCCAATTCAATCAATTCTCTCAGCTGGTATTAGATATCAGGACACCCTAAATCAAAAGATAAGCTGTATCTTCACTACTTCTTAGATTATTAGTCTTTCCTAGCATTGTTTGGAATTAATGTTTTCAGTATTGACACCCAATACTGAAGCAGATAAAGAAGTCCAGTTCATGGCCAAATTTTGGAGGGAGTTCCTGTGGACTATTGGGTTGTCCTAGAGTCTTAGCTAAGCCTTTCATCCAAGCACCAATTGGGGGGGGGGCGGGCAGAGAGATTGAATGCCATGGTAGAGCAGTATCTGAGATGCTACGTGAATTATCAGCAATCGGATTGGGCGGACCTCTTGCCTTTTGCAGAGGTCACGTATAATAATGCTGTTCACAGTAGCACGGGACTAAACCCCTTCAAAGTAGTGAGCAACATGGACTTCGTCCCAATGCCTGAATATCCAAGGGATTCCCCCCCTCCTCGGTCAGCCTGACTGTTTGGATGTCAATGCTGAAAGCAAATTGGGACAATGTAAATGGAGTGGCCGGCATGAGGTAAGGAGGCGGCTGCTGTCCTTCTCTTCTCTGTTCCTCCTGCTCCCCTTGTGCTAGCTGCTCCATTTCCTGTTTCTACATTGCAGCGCAGCACCCAGGAATCCATTTTGAAAGCATGTGGGGAGGTTAATTTGCCTGGCCAAACAGTCTCTGCTGTGCTCAGCAGCACCTTCGGTCTGGTCGCTCTGTCAGCAGCGAAAAAAACCAGTCCCATCGCAATTTGAAACAACCCCTAGGGCTTGCTCAAAAACCACATTCCCCAGCTTCTCAGCAGGAGTCCTCTCCAGGCTCAGCAGAGCCAATTTGGCTGGTCTCATCTGCGCAAGCTGATATCATTCTCCCCCGTGCTGCTTGCATGTCTTTTTAGCTATTTATCTTTTCAGCGCAGAAGGACTGGTGTGTGTATATGCTTTCTAGGGGGTCTTCTCTTTTAAAGGCACTAGCTTTGGGATTTACAGGATTGTGGGTTGATCTGCTTCCTGCCGCCGGCACTGCCTCTCCCTTTGTCCTTTGGCTTTATAGGTAAATGGTCCTCCCTGGGATTTGATGTGTTCTGTTGAAACTTGTTATTTACCTAGTATATGTGTTAGAATCAGGGAGATTGGTTAGCAGCTAGAAAATATTCCAGTTTTTCTTACATGAAATCTTCCTATATCTTTACATCTGTAGGTCTGGTTTTAAGATTGTGATCATATAAAGCGAATAATTTAAAAATTAAATTTTTATTGATAAAATGCTGTCTCATCTCTTCACCTTGACACTGGATATGGGATCTGCAGCAAAAAGAAGGCTGGGGAATCCTGGAGGTTGAAGTCCATACAGGCAGCCCTCGATTTAAGAACCATTCCTTTCACCCTCTGTTCCTACCTTCCATTTCATGAAGCCAATAACTTTATTCTGGAAACTACATGTCCCTTGAAATTAACAGGATTAACTTCTGTATATACAGGTAGTCCCCAATTTACAACAGTTCATTTAGTGACCATTCAAAATTACAATGGCACTGACTTCCGGTTTGAAGGGCTTTGGCGACAGGCAGGAATCCACAATCGTGCGCTGTTTTTGCCTGGGCTCACCGCTGGAGCGCCCCGAGCCGGCTGGTTTCAGGGCTAAGCCACCCCGTAGAGGTGGTGAAGAGGGGGGAGATCGCCAGCAGGGTCGAGGAGAGCCGCATCTCTCCTCTTCAGCTGGTCAAACTCCCTTTCCCAAAGGCGGTAGGAGCGGTGGTCAGAAATGGCCACCTCAAAGAAGCGCTCAACTGGAAAAGAAAGTGCAGGAGGAAGATAAGAAGTGAAAGTTTTGGCTGACCGGGTTAAAAAGCAACAATTAAGGTACCCTGGAATTTAAATTTTATAAAAGATAACACTGCTCCCAAAGAAGAGTCAGAAGCAGCGAAGGAAAGTGAAAGGGGAAAGTGTTTTCCCCCCTCTTCTCTCTCCTTCCTTACATTAACTAAGAGATCTGAATAAAAAATCGGAAAAATCCGCTTTGGCATTAACAGGCAATTAAGCTGAAAATATAACTAAATACTGAAGGGACAATAAAGATTTCTGGATATTAAAAACTTTTTCTTCTATAAGCAGGAAGGGAGAGGAAAAGAATAAGGGCAAAATCCAGACTGCCTGGATTTCAAAAGAATCTAAAGTAAAATTTCAACAAGACTTCTAAAAGATACATTTTAACTGAAACTTTGCAACTAAATAGTAACCCCAGGAAGAGAAAGTGAAAGTGTAAAAAGGAACAGCCTTGTGTATTTGGATTGCTTGGTGACTTTTGGATTTTTGGTTATTATATTTGAATGACTAAAATCAATTGGGTAGTTGTTTAAATTTTTTTACAATGGCATCATTTCTGGATGAATTGAAAATGGAACTTAAAAAATACAAAGAAGATGTACAAGAAGAGAAGGGTTTTTTTTGGTTTCGTTTTTCAATTCTTAGAAATGGAGATCTGCAACTACGAGAAACAACAAGAAAAGACTGCAAAACAAGAAGACTGGGACAAAGAAGAAGCCATCTTTAATCCACAAGTAACTCTTTTTGGGGAAGAAAGGGGAAAGCGGGGAAAGAGTACGGAGAATTTAAGACTTAAAAAAACAACCAAAGAAGGGAAAAATAATTTGAAAAGTGGATATAATGTTGGAAAGCAACAGAAAAGGGGAATACAGAAGAGGAAATGGAGGTGGAGAGACGGGGGTAAAAGGGGAGAGAGAAGAAGAGAGGGAAGAAGGAAAGGAAGAGAAGTTACAAAGGTTTGGAGCAAGATGTAAAGAAACAAGACCTATTTAGAGATAATGGGTGAAAATCTAACTGAAAAAGGGATTCTGTGAAGGTACATAAGATTGTTTTGTTATATTTGTAATAGAAATAATTTTAGAAAATTGGAAATAACATATGATTAAAAAGAGGGATAAAGTAGTTGGTGTGGTTTGGTGAAATGTTTGTGAATAAAATAAATGAAATGAAATAAATGAGAAAATCGAATTAGGAAGGAACGGGAACATTTTAATTAGTCAATATTTTAATAAAATATAAGTGAAGGTGGGGGGGAATTAACTATGGAAAGTTTATAATTGTTCCCACAGAAGTAAGATATTTATTTGAAAAGTAATGTGCAAAATGTTAAGATTTAAATGAATATTAATATAAATGATAGAATTGAATTGGGATGGATTGTTGTTTTAATTATATTATACATTTATAATTTTTTCTTTTTTTAAGAATACAATGTGTAGTTTTAGAATGTACCAAGCAGAATCCGAATGGAAGTTATGTATTATATTAAGTGTTATAATTTTAGGGGAAAGATATAAAGGTGTCATACTCCAATCAGTGATTACAGGAGAAATTTTGTTTAATGAGAAGAGATAGTAGACCGTTGAAACAGGACAGACAAAGGATATAACTACAATGATTTGAATTGAGATGAAATAAATAAAATAAAATTAAGAAAATTAAAAAGAGGGGAGAAGCTATGTAGACAATGTGGAATAATAATAAGATATGGAATGGAATATTAAAATGAGCATGAACTTGAATTTGTGTCTGTATGAAGAGATGTAACCCAGGGTTATGCTGCCTTCAAAAAAGATGTTTTATGTTTTGTTTGTATGTTTGTTTTTAAAAACCAATAAAATTTATTTTTTTTAAAAATTAAATGACACTGAAATGACTACTTTTCAACTTACAGTCATTGCAGCATCCTCATGGTCAAAATTCAGATGCTTGTCAAAAGGTTCATATTTATGACAGACTATTAGGGAAAATACACCCGGTATTCCATAGTAACCTCTTAAAACCTGAGGTGGGATCAACCCTGAGGCCACCACCTCGTGAACCCCTAGATACCATGGTCACAGGGGGCCAAACCCATTATGAGGTATAGTGAATTCTCAATTTGAGGTGATACAGGATCTCCAATATTTAATCAAGTGCAAGGGCTACCCTCTATCAGAGGCATCTTGGGTAAAGAGTAGAAATGTCCAAGCTGATTGCCTTGTGACAAGGTTTCATGCAAAAAAACCAAATTAACCTCGGGGGGAAGGTTCACATACCTGTAATAAATTTGTTTTCTTTTTGTGTTGTACAGGTCACCTTCAAGAAGTGAGGATAGCTAAATGTCAACTAAAAAGATACTCCTTTGGTCTTTTTAGCTGCCAGAAAAAGGGAGTTGGGGAAACAAGGCATTCCTTAAGTGCCTAGATAATCACCCTGGAAACCCAAAGTTGTCGGAGCGCAAGGATATTACTGGAGAGCATTATTGATGACTCTTGGGGATAGATGTGTCCCATTGGAGAATACACATCCAGGAGGTGGGGGGAGGGGGGAGATCAGGGTCAAGGGGGAAATGAATGATGTATTTTAGTATTGGCTGCATCCAGCTAACCCCAACATGGCCACTTCTAATAAATCCATTTTCTTTTCTGTGAGATGCGGCTAGAGACTTATGATTTGAATGGGGGTGGATTTGTTGAAGTCCTGACACTAATGATAAATCTCCCTGCCACCATTTTTTGTTCAGTTTAAAAAACTTTTTTTAAATTACTAAATCAGGTATTCCACTCCCTTCCAGTTTTAGATGCCCATCCTTACCACTGTGCTCTTCTTAGATAGGCCTTGATGTATGTGTCGTCCAGCTTGATAGCACTTGTACAGTCTCCTATTGCTTCGCATAGCTTTCCAAGCTGAAAGGCAAACACCAAGATTAGGAACTAAACTCTTTGGCATTATTTTTAGTCACTAAGATAAAAAACAATATATCTCTACTTCAAACTTCATTTGCTTTGACAGGTCTTTAAGCAAGTTTAGATGATGGCTTTTTGATACCTTATCATATATTCTAACATCATCATCATCATTATTATTATTATTATTGATTTAATCTTCAATTTGATTCATAGTCTGGAACTGGTACAAACTTAACAGTTCAAGACCTAACCAAGGACCTAAGAGCTATTAAGGTAATGTCTGAGTATATAGGCAGTTCTGAGTAAGATGGGTTTTTTTTTTGCAAAGTCAGAATATTCAGGCCTGATAAGTTCAAAATTTCCATATATCTAGGCAACCCTTTGGATATTGTGCCAAGCCTTCCTATAACTATTGGTTCAACCATTGATTTCTTCCTCCACAATTGCTCAACTTCAATTGGTAGATCACAGTATTTCATTTTTTTCTAGCAGTTTCTCTTCAAGTCGTATTCACCTGGTATTGCCATATCAATGAACCAGACTTCTTTCTTTTCCACAATAGCAATGTCAGGTGTGTTGTGGGCCAGATGTCTGTTTGGATTCAAAAGTCCCACAAGATTTTGACCTGTTTATTTTCAAGAACTTTGTCAATTTGATGTTCCCAGTATTTTTTGCAGCATTTGAACTCAAACTTCTGGCAAAGCTTCCAATGTATGATTTTGGCAACTCTATCATGACATTATAGATAATCAGTTTGTGAGATTTTGCTGTAGCCATTGATAAGGTGATCTGCTGTTTCATCTTTCTCACTGCATAAGCAACATTTGCTGTTGTCACTGACATGCTGAATTTTTGCTTTCATGGAATTGTTTTTGGGAAGCTTTTAATTTCTTTCTTCACCTCCCTGATCTCAACCATCTCCATGTTAGCTTTGTATCTATCTCTCCTTCAATGTCCTTCAGTATTGACTGTGCATAGACTTCTTTTTCCAGTTAGAAACTCAGTGCTCATTTGTTTCCTTTCGATATTCTGTTTTCAATCTTGTTGTTTTTAAGAGATTTCCTTTGTTCACCTCTTTTAATAGAGGCTCTTTTGCTTTTTTATGTAGTCATTTATGCCATGTTTTTCCCCTTCCAGTTTGTTTCACCTGTAAGAGTCCTCTGCTACACTGAGATCTAGGCAGGTACAATCGATCAATATCACTTTTTGGATGCAGAACATGATGCATTATCATTAGTTTTCTTGTTTTTCAATTCAAGTTATCAAGTTCTAGCTGAGTCAAATCAATTATTCCAGTTGAGTATTGTATTGCAGGCACTGCCGAGGTTTTAATTGACTTCATGATATTTTTTCCACTTACCTTTGATCTTAAAATTTTCCAGACTTGCTTTATGTATTTTGTTGAACTAGTTTCCTTGACTTGATTGTGCAACAGATCAAAGACTTCCAAAACTCCTAAGTACTTGTACCCTTCTTCTGGTGTTACTGCTTTTTTCAACTCTTCATTATTATTATTATTCAAATCCTTCAACAATTTTTCCTACCTTAATTTCAACAATTGTCTTACATTTGTCAATGCCAAATTGCATTTCAATGTCTCTGCTAAACTCCTCAGTGCTTTTCAGCAGTGAGCTCAATTCAGCTTTTGTTTTTCCAAACAATTTTAAATCATCCAAGTAGAGTAAATGGGAAATTTTCAACCTTTTTTTGTTAATTTATAACCCAGTTGTTTTGTTCAAAATGGTTGCTAGTGGCGCCATGGAAAGTACGAATAACCGAGGTATTTTCCACCTGAGTCTTAATTTTCTCAGCTAGTTCTGGTGGTCAGTTCAACAACTGATTCAGCTCTTGCTTCTGTTCCTCATCAATTTCTCTGATTTCCTTCCTTTTCTCCAGAACTTACTGCTCCATATCTAAATTATCTCTATTATCAGTTACCCTGGGGTCTTGATCTGTTGTTATTGTTGTGGTTGTTGTTGTTCTTGTTCTTAAATCTTCAATTCAATTCACAGTCTGGGACTTGTAAATGAACCAGACTTTTTTCTTTTCAACAATAGTGATGGACCAGATTTCAATAGCTATATTTTTCCTGCTGTTCCAAGTGCTGCAGAAATGATCGACCAAATGCATTAAGCACTTGATAATTTTTGGAAGCTTTAAAATGCAAGATGCAAAAAAAGATAATGTCCTTATCTTAGTGGTTTTCTTTCTATACTTGAGTGTTCGTAGAATGACTCCTTGATTTTATTCTTATTTCATCAGTTCTGTTAATCTCCACAATTTTTTTCAGGTTTTAAAAATGCTGTTTACTTAATTCAAATAGAACACATTGTGTTACTCAGTTTCAGCATCACACAACAGTAGCTGAGTTAAAAATTAAAGAGACCCTATATCCACCCTCCACATTTATTAGTAATCAAATTGCTTTTGAGACAAACCCAAATCACTCAGGTACAATACTTGTAAATCTAGAGATAAGTTAGAACAAATGCTACAGGCACCGCTATGGTTCAACTCTTTGACATACAGTAAGATTTGTCAGGATTTAAATAAACAAGCAAACAAACATAGAGGCACTGCTATTCTGAACAATTTCTCATCTTTGTTATTTCAGGTTTCAGTGGTGAGAAGACTTCTTCTAATGTGGCCTTCATGATCTTTTATAATTGAAGGTTAAAAGATTCTTCAAGCCCTTTTGTATTATACATTGCAATAAGGAGAGAGTTGAGGTAACGTCTCCCACATTTAAAACTGTTTGTGTTAGAAGGCTTCAGAGATACCTGATCTAAACAAAAAAAGACTCTACTTGGGCACTTACTTTGGAATTAACAGTTCCACGATTGCAGTAGAGTTTGGCATTGGTTTTCCTGTTGTTTGGATCTATTGCTAGAGCCTCTGTATAAAGTGTGAAGGCCAGCTTATAATTCCCTTCCTTGAAAGCCTTGTTACCTTCATCTTTCTTTGCTTTCAGAGCTTTGGCATTCTGAAGGAAGAAGTGGGTCAAAAGATAATGAAAGTCTTTGAGTAATTAAAAAAAACCTCGGGCTGTCTTAGCATATCTTAGTTGGCTAACTCGCACAAATATTTCTATTAAAGAATTATCCAATTCCCAATCTCAAGATCTAGCAAATGGAGAGAAGTGTTCTGGACACATCTCAATACATTGCCAAAGTTGTGCAGTATGAAGCAATTAATAATATTTGGAAGGAAAGAGATTATTATGCAGATGATAGGATTTCTTCTCTACTCAGTTTGAAAATACTCAGCTTAGCACCTGCTTTAGTAATGTAATAGCAAAAGCAGATTTCTAGCTGCTACCTACCACCATCTATCTTCTTTTGAACATTGCATGAAATTTAGCATTTCCAAAGTATATTCTTGGGACCCCTTTGGAAAAATTCGAGTAAGTCAAGAGTTGAACCTCTACATCTTTAAAGTATTTATTTAAAACATTTTTAGCAACTCCAGGATGCTGTAACTAGTAGCATCCTTCACCACTGGACATTGGGGTTGTGTATCAGCAAGATTTGGAAAGTCACACCCCGCCCAGGCCTGTCAGAAAGCCCATATATCTCCCCAGCATTTCTTTTGATGCTTACACGGCAGGCAAGGCAGGCTTTATCGTGGTCAGGAGCCATTTTTAGTGCCTGGACGAAGAACTGCACAGCCTTCTCGATGCAGTCCTCATAGTAAAGGCAAAGTCCTCGGACATAGAGAGCATCAGCATTTGTTGCATCTATTCGCAAGATGTCACTAAATACAGAGCGCAGGAGCAGAGGAAAAAAAAAATCACAGGACAGAAACAGAGCTGGGTACATTCTCAAACCAAGACACCAATACTGTAAACAACCTGTAGCATAACAATATGTGAGTACTTCAAATCAATACATGATGCCTCACTGCAGTTTCCAGACAAAGACAACATCCTTTCTAGTTGTCTACTGTCTTTCCTTTTCTCTAATTCCTGGCTTTTTGTTGTTGTTGTTGCTTTTATTCTAGTGGACCATTTCCATTCCAGTTCCTTTCTGTTAATTTCAAAACAAGTATACCCATGAGTATTTTTATATATAACCACATTTGTATAGTTCCTCATCTCACAAAATGACTTTGGGATGGTGTACATAAAATATTTTTTTGAAAGCTCCCATTGCATTTTATTTTGTTTTCTGCCAGGACCCCTGTGGACACAAAGATACCTCTTTAGAACTAAAAACGCTTTAGTCAATTATGCACACTAGTGGGGGAATTTTAATTTCCCAGGTTGTTCATTTTTCATTAAACACCAATTTATACAATTTGCTGTAAATTCTGAACCTGGCGGAACGATTAGAATAGTTAACTTGTTTGGGCAGGATTGAAGTTATCTTCATCCTGTCCTTGTGGGTCTTCCGCTAGTTCAGCTTAACAGGAAAGGGAAGAGTGTTATGCCAAATTTAGCTGTTACTCACTTGCTCTTTTTCTGTGGCTGTGCACTTCTGAACAAGAAATTGAATTTACTTCTCAACATCTTTATTCATATCCTTGTTGATTCTCCTCAAATTACTTAACGATCGTTCCACTAGTTTATTTTAATTCCATTCCTCTATTTCCATTCCTCCATTCCTCTCCTTTCCCATCCCTTTATTTTCACAATGCATTCCAGTTAGTAGTCTTAAAAACTCTGGTTTTTGCAAAAATGAAAAAAGCAAAAACGCACAAACATATACTCCACTGTAACTTAGAGAAATAAAAACTATTTTGGGTGCCACTGTGTCTTCTCAATACTAGATAATGTAAAAGCATAGTTCCAGTCTTTTTATTAGTATCAGGGACATGAGATATTGCTCTCAGTGTTGACTACATTATTATTTATACATATAGGCTTTCTCATAAAACCTATTATAGTTCTTACCTTATAACAGACTGGGCTTCAGAATAGCGACCTAGCAAAGCTAAACATTCTGCTTTGAGGATTTTGAACCGGTGACAGGCAGGGGCAAATTCTAGAGCACGATCCATACAAAAGACAACCTGGGGAATAGACACAAAGAGAAAAAAAAACAGAACACAAAAATTCAAGATATTGGTTTGGAGGGAACCCTAGGCCTGCTGAAGATAGGCATGCAGCTTGAATAATCTATAATAGCTAGGAGGTCTGCTCTGGAACAAAATTCAGCATAGGCAAAAATTAGTATCTTTTCCATTTAACTCATAATTCACAAAGTGTATGGTTAATGTATATATCGGTATCTCTTAGCAGCTTTTGGTCTTAATAGCTAAATAAGGGTCAATATGTTCAGAGGCAGCATATCACATTACTGGTTACTATGGAAAATGTTGACAACATACCACCATAAGTCGGATTTATTTCATACATTATAAAATAAGTATACTTATAGATCTACATAAAAGTTCTTTTGGATAGGATCCATATCTCTTGCAAGTTAGCCTAAGGCTTTGAAATGGTACTAATTTTCAAACACCAAAGCTTGGTGTTTGAAAGCTTCTCCCAAAAGTCTTATGAACCTTTTAACGAGGGTATGTAGAGAAGTTTAAGAAGCACAAACAAACACACAACTCAAGTACCTAAACTGCTATTACTCCCTGATTAAGGTCATTCACATGTAATACCTGATATAAAACTTTTCTACCTAGAAGCAGTGGGAAATCTAACCCCCCAAAACACATAAGATGAGGCTTTCTGCAGGTCTAATCTCCAGAATTTTCCAGGGGAAAATTACATGAACGAAATCTTTCTAGTATGCAACAATAACTTCCCATCTGTAAGTTACTCTTGTAAGAACATAAGAATATCTTTCTTTTATAAGTGACGCTTAATTGAAAATATGCATGTAGCCATTCCCAGAAGTATTAACAGGTGAAGCACATATTCTTTTTTCATAGAAATTATTGGATGAAACTTGTTCTGGGAGCAAAGTAAACTTAAACCCAAATATGCCATAATCACAAAATGGGGCAGGGGGATTGTGAGTACTACTTAAAAATGCAAAACATGAATATGGACAGTAGATGATAGTAGATGCATCTTTGCTCTTTAGATGTTCTTCTTTTGGAATGTTTCTCTTGGTGTGTGTATGTGTGTGTGGGGGAGGAATAAGAAAAAATGTAAGCTATAGACTACAATCCATTTTCCACACTCTTCACCTAAACCACTTTCAATCTTTAAACTAGATGCCTTTGCCCCAACTTCTATGTGACTAGCACAGATATGGCCTAAGAATACACCAGTATCTATTCTGCATACTTCTGTATTCTGGGGTAAAAGCTTTTCTAAATAATTATATTCTAAATAAGCTTTTCTAAATAATTATTTAAAGTATGGACTGAGTCTGCATAAGTCCATTAGTTCATCTGTCACAGCTTCTCTGTGTTCATGGGACAAGCCTGCTCACTGTCCCATCCCTGGTTCATATATACGACCTTTGCTGTGTCTTAACCTTTTATGACCTTCTAACAAGCAAAGTCAATGGGGAAATCAGAATCATTAATGACTGGGTTACTAACTTATCAAACTGCAGTAATTCACTTAACAACTGCAGCAAGAAAGGTTGTAAAATGGGGCAAAAGTCACTTAACAAATGTCTTGCTTAACAATAGAAATTTTGGGCTCAATTGTGGTTGTTAAGTCAAGAACTATGTATACTTTATTTTGCAGGTACATATTTCAGCTTAAAAACATTTAAGAATGGAAAAGATGGGAAGGCATACACAAAGGCAGCTATAAACTTTATCTTATTGATCTGAAAATATTAACTCCTGTGCTCTTAAAAGTGAAACTGTAGGGAAAGTGTCTCATTTTTCTGAATGTTTATTCAGTGTTCTGTGATTGCAGAAATTTTGGTAAATATTGTATTAGAAATTCAAGAAGCTGAAAATGATAAAATAAAAGTGGCTTCAATGAAGCAGCAGCTAGTATGACAAACGATGAACCTGAATTTCAGGCCTCAGTGAGTGTTCTCATGGTCTCTCAGCTAGCTGCATATGAAGAGGGCATTGTTGGTTTCAGGCTCAGCTGGATTCTCAAATTCCCTTCCCCCAACTCTTCTCACAGGTGACATCACCACTGGGTGCTGTGGAAAGTGCCGAGACACTCCAGATGATGGAGCCACAAAAAGGAGGAGTTTCTTCTCCAGAAACAAGGGATGTATTTGATAATGCATAAGGGACAGAGAAGCCTAAATAGAGCTTGCTCAAATGTCAGACAAAGCAGATTTCTTCCTTAAGACAAACTTCAGATTGTCTCTGGTGAACCAGCTGCTCTTGGCAATTAGAAAGCAGCATAGTAAGAATTCACTAGGTCAGACAGAGGACTTAACACTGAAATAGTGGGGCTAAGCAACAATACCATCTTGCTGAAGAGTAATTAAGACAAATTTGTTACTCAAAAGAGACAAAAAAAAAAAGACAGGGAGAGTTAGAGGTTTGAAACACTTGTGATGGTAGTGGTGGTGAAATAAACCTCCTGTTTCCCATTCATGAAAAGGTAGGATGAATTAAGTAATTCTGAAAGCACGAAAGGAATCTCATGGCCCCAACTAAACAGTCTCTCCCTCTCTTCCTAATTACACAACACATATATATACATATCAAGTAATCTTTATCACCTTTCGGAAGTCCCGTTTTTCAAAGTCAACTTCAGCAATTTTCTCATAATCTAGAACAGCTTTGGCACTCTTCAGCTGGAACAGAAAGCATCATATCAGATTAGAAATATTAACTGTTTGTAGGACATCAGGCATTCTGTTGTCCTGTAGATATATTTAACTACTGAATGAATCTACAGGATTCTCAATCAGATATTAGCCATAATTCTGAGAGCAATAGCTCACTGTATTTCATGGACAGCAACACTGGGGAGTCTAATCTAATGCTTTAAATTTCATATCTGAACTTCATTATGATACCTTTCTTTTTGATAAACAATATTTAACGATCAATTTTCAACATAATCTTAATAATACATGCTAATATAACATACACAATGTCTTATAGCCAATATATCTTCAGGATGTATGTTATGATTAAGAATCAAGTTTCTAGCATACACAACTTCTAATGTCCCTGAATATATTCAGGCAGTATTTTAAGATACGCTGTAGCGCTTGTGGGCAGAATTTCTGTCCTCTGTTTTGCATACATCTGGAGGGTTATACTGTAAGAGTTATACTTCTGTACAGGGTAACTGTTTACATTAGCATTATACCCCACATATAAAGGAGTCAGCATAATGCAACATGGGTCCTCAAACTGGGTCCTCTAGGACAGTTTCACCCAGAAACACTTTTTCAAGGACCGGCGGGGGGGGAGGGAGAGACACACTTTTCCAAGGAGGGGAGGAGTCCGAGTTTGGTGGTTTGCTTGCAGACTCTTCATTACCTGACTTGATAACATCTGATGTTGTTACCTAGTCGGGTAATAAAACGTCTGCCAGCAAACCACCAAGTTCAGGGAGGCTCAGGAGAAATTCCTGCAGGATGGCTGAGAAGCCCCGCCTCTCAGCCCTCCCTCCCTCAGCCTTATCCCTCAGATGTCTGCCTTGTTCCTCTTCAGTCGCTCTCTCACTCCTCCACCAGCCCAGGAAGAAACTGCTTCAAAGAAGCCGGCAGGGAGGCTTTTCCTGTCGACGCAGCTCCTCCGAAGCGCCCATTCACCCCCACCCCGCCGCCTGCGGTTCAATCCAGTGCTCCGTTCTGCCTGCCTGCCTGCCTTCATTTCTGGTTGTTTCGGAGCAGTTTCGGCTGAGAATAATAACTATTCGCCTCTTTTACTCAAGCTGCTCCGAAACAACCAGAAATGAAGGCAGGCAGGCAGGAAAACGGAGCACTGGATTGAACCGCAGGCGGCGGGGTGGGGGTGAACGGGCGCTTCAGAGGAGCTGCGCCAACAGGAAAAGCCACCCTGCCAGCTTCTTTGAAGCAGTTTCTTCCTGGGCTGGTGGAGGAGCGAGAGAGCGACTGAGAGAGGAACGAGGCGGGAGGAAACCGAAGCCGCTGAGCCGGAGAGCAGGACAGGCTTTGGTTGCTTCCTCCCTCCCCTTCTTTCATTTGTGTCCGTGATCCCTGATCCCAGCAGCATTCACCGAAGGCGAAGAAAGCCGCCATTTTTATTTTATTTTTATTTTCTTTGCGGCCTGGTACCAAATGATCCACGGCCCGGTACCGGTCCGCGGCCCGGTGGTTGGGGACCCCTGCTCTAGGATATTATGAGCAACCTACTGAGAGTGGGATTTTTAAATATCAGACTAAGCCTAACAAATAAAGCATAAGTGCTGCCAAAAGATTCCCACACTTCGTTTTAGTCAAACTCACAACTGATTTGTTGAGATAAAAAGGGCAAAGTCTGGAGAAAGTTCTGAGACATGACTAAAACTGAAGGTGTTTTCCATCTGTGCAAAATCATCCATTTGTAAAAGAACTGTGATTGAGCAACAGCTGTTGATTTTTAGGATTTAAATAAAGTTAGATAATTTCAAAAACCGGGTTAATATAAATGCTAATTGTATTAACTGTGCACTTAAGGCAAATGGAAGAACAAATGGACAATTCAAACCAGAGAAGGAATCATTTTATAGATCTTATCATTAATATCTCAAATGTTTTTGTGTCTCACACACACACACATATACGTTCTGTACATTAATTTTAATAATATATTGACAGATTCAAAATTATATCTTTTAAAGAAATGGTTAAGGATAAGCATAGTTCTAGAAAGAACATGAAGGGTTTTAAAGAAAATCCAGAAATTTTGTATATAAAAAGAAAAGGAAGTTTTCTCATCAAACAAAGACTGGAAGAGATACAGTATTTCTTCTACTCAGACTTATAGCTAGGACAAGGGACAAAATGTTTAATTCACTAATGTCCTGTGTGTAACTGAAAACTGGAATAACTGTATACATTCAAAATGAAATTTAGCATTGCTGAGACATGTATCTGGAAGATAAGAAACAAGATGAAATTTGGTATTCAAAAGAAGGGCTAACTAAATTAATATAATCCAGTGCAACATATCTTGGGACTTTTATCAATCAAACAAGGGCTGCTGAACCAGATCAATCACCCAAACAAGAGTGGGATTCTCCCAGTATAACAACCAGTTTGCTAATCACGCGCTTTGCACACCTAAAACACACGTGCACAGCTACTGCAATTACTTACCTTCAATGTTACCTCAGGGAAGTAACACAGCTGAGGTGCGGCAATCTGCTCTGCCACGCAACTCAGCTGAGTAGATATAGGTGAGTACAGTGCAGTGGCGGGCCGACATGATTGTTGGATCGAACTAGTTCGGAGCCAGCTGATCAGCGTAGCTAAGGGTTCCCCCGAACCGGTCCGAACCGGGAGAATCCCACCCCTGCCCAAACCTTGTGTTCAAAACCTTACCTCTTGCTCTGCCTGTGCATTTTTATCATCCAATTCTTTAACTCGTTGGAAGCAGCGACTGGCAGCCATGGCATTCCCCAGAGATAGATGGCATTTTCCTTCCCTTAAATGTCCCTGAGAAGGTAAGAACATTATAAAAGCAAGCCAGTATAGTGCAGGATCAGGAGAGCTACACATGTGATTCACATACCCTCAGAAAGCTATCGTCCATTCTGACTGATTGCTGAGCATCCCCCAGGGCCTCCCGAAATTTGCCTAACATCATGAGAGTGGCAGCACGGTTTCCATAATAACTGGCATTGCTGGGACATGTATCTGGAAGATAAGAAACAAGAAGATAGTAGTTAATTTAGAAGCAGTAAAGAACTCATTTGTTCTGCATTGTACCTCTTTTTGAAGACATTTTCAAAAAGAAAGAAAAAGTTACGTGCTATTCTGCAAGATTTTGAACTCTTTCTCTCCACAAAGCAGATTTTACTTTTTATTTAATAATTATAATAAGGTTTTTATTTTGATATACAAAATAAACTGGCCAGTTTGCACAGGTTTGCAAAGAGCATTAAAGACTTGTTTGTGCCTTTGCTACAGAAACATAAAGAATACAAAGCAACTAATAAGAGAAATAGGGTAATGACTAATCACTACTTAATTCATGAAAGATCTATTTGGTTTCTCGATCAAATACGCCATGAATTCCCCCCTGATTTTTCATAACTGCAAGGAACAGTACTTTGATATTAAGAAAGATCTCTGTGCTTACAGTAGGCTATTTACACACTGTGTTTTAGACCCATACTGTATCTCTAGGACAGCCATGAATCAAAGAATATAACGTAGACGGATATACTGATATACATGAAAATCTTTATTCTGTATGTATTAAATGGTTTTCTGATTAAAAATGCTGGATTTAACTGCTGTAAAGAATTATCCATCTGAGCCAATTCATACATGCTAGAATAGAAACATTTCCAACTGAAGGAAATAAAAGGCCTTCATGATCTACACTTGGGAGTGCCCAAAGTTTTCAGATTTCCCATCCCTTTCCTTTTCATCCTCACCTATTGCTTTTGTATAGTAATTGTATGCTTCGTTGTAGTCCTTTTTGGCATAAAATGCATTTCCCTGCTCCTTGAAGGACTCTGCTTCTCTGAAAACAAAACAAAACATTATAATCTGAAATGCAGCAGCCTTCAATCCAAGCAAGACAATAGAAAAGAGATGATAGATCTAACTTATCTTACCAGAATCCTCACTACCTGAATCCTGAATAACAATTGCTTTGTGTTAAGTATTGGGAAATGGATCATGCTACTGAATGCACCCGTCTTCATAAAATATTTATTCTCTCAATGATTATCATAATGAAGCAATAAGATATCCCTTAACTAATAATAAATAATACTAATAATAATCCCATTTCTTTTAAGAAGAAATGTGGTTAGGATTTCTTAGTTAACAGTGGTGCAATCTAGATGTTTGGAACCACTGGTTCCATATTTTGTAACTAACAATGTCTTGGTCATATAAATTTTGATTACCATTTATACTAAAATTAAATAAAAAGACAAAGGTTCCCCTTGCATATACATGCTAGTTGTTTCTGACTCTAGGGGGTGGTGCTCATCTCCATTACAAAGCCCAAGAGAGCACTGTCTGAAGACATCTCCGTGGTCCTGTGGCCAGCATGCCTAAATGCCAAAGGTGCACGGAATGCTGTTACCTTCCCACCAAAATGGTCCCTATTTTTCTACTTGCATTTTTACATGTTTTCAAATTGCTAGGTTGGCAGAAGCTAGGACAACTAATGGGAGCTCACTCCATTATATGGCACTGGGAATTCGAACTACCGAACTGCCAACCTTTCTGATCAACAAGCTCAGCATCTTAGCCACTGAGCCACCATGTCCCTAAAATTAAATACATTACATTAAAAATGGGTTCCAAAAACAGACATGAAGAACGGTGCTTGCAATATCATTCTAGATACGTTTTTAAGCAATTATACTTTAATTAATACATTTAAATAAATTTTTATGCATTTTTTTTGACTAGTGATTAAGCCGCTCGTCCAGAAACTAGGAGACCGTTGAGTTTTAATCTTGTCTCACGCATGAAAGTCAGCTGAGTGACTTTGGGCCAGTCAATCTCACAGGATTGCTGTTGTGTGGAAAATAGGAGGAGGAAGGACTATTAGATATGTTAATGTTAAAAATAATTAAGATGGGATAGAAATAAATAAAGAAAAAAAGCTAAATATGTAAATCCAAGTCACTAAGTAATCCCAGAAGCAGCAGTGGGAAACCACTTATGTTGTTGTCAAGAATATGTTTTAATGTATTTTTTAAAAAATGCTATGAAATTCTGGAAACTGCATAAACCACTGATTCTCCCCTTCCTCAATAAGAGCTCTGAGGCTTGTCACTTATTTACAAGTGCATGATTCTAAGTGAAGTTGCGTTCAGCTAAACTACTCAAAACTCTACTCTATTGCTTGGAGGGGTGTGTCTACAAATTAATACAGGATATTATCAAACTATGTCAGAATGAAGTATAGCACTCTGGTAAGCAGGCTCTTTATATAGTTCTGAATTTATGTTCTTAGGAGTGACAAGGAATGCCCAAGACCTTTTCAGCAAGCTCGGAATCCAACTCCCAAAGGAACTATTGCAACAGTCAACCATAAGAAATAAAAAGCACCCTTAAATCCAAACTAATGGCTCTAAATTGGTTTCTTCAGTGGAATCCCACCCCCTTAGTACTCTTGAAAACAGCTAAGTAAAGCTGTTTGGCCAGGACAATACAAGCTATTTAGGGAGAAAAAAATCTCAAGAGAGAAAAAGAACAATGGAGGGTTGTATTGGTATGTGTTAACATGGTTTAACCTCATTTTGACCTCAGCCCACTGGCCACCCTCTCTAGACTCCTACCCTCAGGCAGTTCCCATTATAATGGAGTAGTTTAGTAGATTAGGTTGTAAATACAATCAAATGAATCCAAAAACATTTCATCTCATCAACAAGCTGATAGAGGTCAAGACCAAAATAATACTGCTCACACTTAGTGTAGACAATTGTGTTTACTTCAAGGTTATAGTGTCCTTGATTTGCCATAGCCTACAAAAATTTTCAGGCTTAAGAGAGGGATGACACATGTAATCCAATAGGTATAATAAAATCCATGTTCCTATTCCCACTATTTTTAATGTGAATATGTGATTTGAAAATCACCAGGGATGTGTCTGTGTGTATGCATGTGTGTGTGTGTGTGTGTTATTGCCAAGAAGAGATTAGAAGTGTCCACATTTAAGGCTTACCACAATTCTCCATAGCAAGTAAGAGAAAATTAGAATGTAGTGAATGTATTATTGTACAACAGCAGAATATGAAATCATGGCTCAATCTTGGACTTTTAAAATATAAACAAATTATAACTCCCCAAGTTGATCTATCAGAGAGAAGTGGTCCTGTTAAATCTGAAATGTAAAGTTCTTATTTTTCCTTTGGAAAAAAAACAAAATAGAAAAAGGCCATTGCTCATAAGGATTTGATACTCAACTTAAGGTATATTTATGCTCCTCATTAAGCTATAAAGTAAAATGATAATACAAAATACAACTAATACAATCACATTTAATATTTTAAATATATCATTATTATCTGTTCACAACAACATTTGTATTGTAACAGTGTCCTGCAGTAATTATGGAGACAAAGAAACAAATAACATCAGAAATTGGAATTGTATTAGAATACCTATCACCACCCCACTGCAGATTACGCACAGGAATGTTGTGTAACAATTGGTAGGGGTTCCAAGCAAGTCATGTAAAATTAAACTGCCTTCTTATTAACCATTTAATCTCTGAGGAAACCTCTGAAAAGTTGCAGTTTCTTTCAATCTTAAATCGACACTAGAATCATCCATACTAACATCTACCAATTTGTATACATGTAGTGAGCATACTATGTTTTAAGATGCAATTTAAGACATAGAGTCCTGTCCTTGTTTACTAAGGACCGGCTGCCAGAACAAGAGAGAAAGTCAGGATCTCCTGATATCACAAATGGTCGTTTCTGCTTCTAACAGATGCCGTAGCCTGAATGAGGTCATTCTGCAAAGCTTGCACTGATGTAGGCTGCGTTCCCCACTTGCTACTTTTGAAGCTGAAGAAAGAATCTGGCTAAAAATACAATCTAATTTTCTGAATAGGTCTCTTTGTTGGGCAAAAGTTTGTGTCAATCTGTGAACACTAGGGGGTGAGACACAGAGCTACAATGAAGAACTAAAAAAAGAAAAAAATATTTCCCTATACTAAGCTTCTGGGAAGCAAATAGCCATGCTAGGAAAGATGCCTTTCGAATACGATACTATGGATTGTTATGGTATTGAAGACTGTTATGGTATGGAATGCCAGGGCTCCTTAGCCAAGTCTTTGCCCACAATATGTCCTATATAATTTTGTTGTCCATTCAAGACATCACCATAACTTTGACATCTAAGCACTTTTTTTTCCACTGTTCGATTTCGTGGATCTTTTTTACTATCCACGAGGTTGAACAGTAAAAAAAAAATTCTTATATGTCAAAATTATGGTGACATCTTGAGAGGACAACAAAACTATATAAGACATATTGTGGGCAAAGACTTGGCTAAGGAGCCCTAGCATTCCATACATAGTAACAAAAAAGATAAGCAATTATATTAATAGTAGCTTGCTCACTACTAAGTGTGCAACTGTAGTTGAAGGTTGGACATCTTTTATATTAATTGGTGATTTAAGCAGGGCAACAGCCTAATATTTTATTTGCACAAAGTGTGAGATTGCATAAAATTCTTAGCCACTCTCCGTTCATTAGGAATTCACTGCAAATATGCAAGAGTTATTTAAGTTAAAAAAAATGAGTCCACAAGGAGTATCTATGGAGATTCTCAATCATCCAGTTCATTTTTGTACCAAAGGTACTTTTTCTAAAAGACAACTCTTGGTTTTTTATTTGAAAGCGTTTTGCTTCTCATCCAAGAAGTTTCTCCAGTTCTAACTGAAGTTAATACAGTTAGAACTGAAGAAAGGCTTTCAAAGAAAAAAAACCTCAAGAAAATACAGTTGCCTTTTGGAAAAAGCATCTTTGGGATAGTCCACAAGGACTTTTTTTGTAAAAGCAGAAACCTTAGTGGGTTTCTACCCTCTGTCAGTATTTCATAAACCAAAGATCAGCTCTAAAATAGCAATGCATAAGATCAGTAAAATCACATAGTTTGCACAACATAAAGTTGGATATATGAACTATCATAAGGTAAGTATTATGAATTAGATGTGTAAGGAATTTTTTTTTTGATTCTCCAGTTTTAACTTGCATGATGCAAATGGAATAAGTATAATGCAAGTTATTGTAGCATGTGAATAAACATTCATCTGTGCACCAGTGTCACCTAGTGTCTAGTGAAAACAATTGAAATTAAATAAGATGCTGTATAAAGTTCTGAAAAAGGACCTTTATAACAGAGATTTGCACTTTTTCTTCAAATTCTTCTCATAATTTTAAACTTATTTCTTTGGGTTTTCTTTGACTTTAAGATCACATTTTGATTCAAAATCTTTAATAAGATTTTCCTTTCCTGCAGTGTATACCACATTGCTGTGCCAGATATTGTGTGGTTTTTCCAGATATTCTGTGAACTTTGGCTTTCTTTTCCTTGAAATTTGTTAGCTCCAGATATCAAAACTCTGTATGTTATTTAGAGCTTGATTTTATTCTCTGAATAGAAAAGGTAAGAAACTCATTGCTAAGACAACAGAAGCTTTCCTGTACTCAAACTTGTGACAAACTCAAAACTGCCAAAGAAATCACTTAAAAAAATATTAGAACAGGAACATGCCTTTATTTTTCATTATTAAATGCAACAACTGTGTTGTTTTAGCATGTTAAAATCTTGAAGACTGAATATTATACTACATCATCAGAAAAACATCAAGCGCTATACCCATGATGGCAAACCGGTGACACGCAGAGCCATTTGTGCCGGCATGCATGTGCTTCACAGCTGATTTTCGGCCAATTTGAGGCCTTTTTCGGCCTCCCAAAGGCTTGAGGAAGGCTTCTGCAGGCTTTGCAGGCCAAAAACTAGCCCCATTTTGTCACTTCCTGTTTTTCCGAAAATACCAGAAGTGATGATACGGGGCTAGTTTTCAGCCTGCAAAGCCTGCAGAAGCCTTCCTCAAGCCTTTGGGAGGCCGAAAAAGGTCTCAAACTGGCCGAAAATCAATTGTAAGGCGCAGTGCAGATAAGGAGGTGGCATGGGTGAGTGGGTATTATGCGCGTATGCATAGGGGCGTGGGAGGGTGCACATTGTCTTCTGGGTACTGGCACACAAGTGTGTACATGCAAGCATGCGTACAATTTTTGGCACAGGAGCCCATAATGGGCGTTGGTCCTTACCTGATACGCCCTTTCTCGTCGAGCTGTGTAGAGCATTCAGAGTGGGAGGTACTCCAGTCTTCGCTCTCACAGGCTGAGCTATAATTGAGGAACGCTCCTCCTCCTCCACGTGACTCCACCGTAGCGTTCCCCAGTTTTACGAAGACGAGAAGACAGAATTGCATCCCCTCATCTTAACGTTTGAACAACTCTCAACTATAAATTGTCTGAATCATTGGCCGAAACAGGATTCCCTACCAGACGGACGAATTAGGGTGGGGCTGGATGCTCTACGCAGCTCGATGAGAAAGGCCGTATCAGGTAAGGACCAACGCCCATTCTCCATAGAGCTGCTGCGAGCATCCAGAGTGGGACATACCAAAGCATGGCCTGTCCTACGGGAGGGACTCCGTCTGGGCCGGAATCTCCTCTGGGTCTCTAACCACTTGTTGAAGGACTCGCCTGCCAAAGGACACTTCTGCTGAAGCAAAGAAATCAATTTTATAATGGCGGATGAAGGGAGACGGAGACGCCCATGTAGCTGCTCGGCAGATATCAATTATCGGAGCCTGGGTAGCCCAGGCTGCTGAAGTAGCCGCACTCCTTGTAGAATGTGTGGTAATTCCACTAGGAACAGGAAGTGCCTGTGTTAAATAGGCCTTGGAGATTTTAGCTCTGATCCAACGGCCTACAGTAGACGGGGATACTCTGAAATCCAGTGTCTTTGGTTGAAATGACAGGAACAATGACTCTGACTTCCTGAAAGGAAGAGTACGATGGATATATATACGAAGTGCCCGTCGGACATCCAGAGTGTGCCACTGCCTTTCCCTTTCTCGAGAAGGTCTGGGGCAAAAATTAGGCAAAATAAGTTCCTGTAACCTGTGGAAAGCGGAGTTGACCTTAGGTAAAAAGGAAGGATCTGGTCGCAAGACCACCCGATCCGCATGAAAAATGCAGAGATCTTTTCTAACGGATAGAGCTGCTATTTCAGATATCCGTCTTGCCGATGTGACAGCTATTAGGAATACCACTTTAAACGTAAGGAATTGCAGAGATGCCTTCCTCAGGGGCTCAAAGGAAGGCTTGGTCAGAGCCGTGAGCACCTTATTAAGATCCCAAGTCGGGTATCTGTGGATCACAGGAGGGTGCAGATTGGTGGCACCTCTAAGAAATGCTCGGATACGCGGGTGGTGCGAGAGCGAGCCAGAAGAATTGCCAGAGATCACAGTTGATAGTGCTACCACCTGCCTTCTCAAGGTATTGGGGGAGAGGCCCCTGTCCAGCCCATCCTGTAGAAAAGCCAAAATTTGTGCAATTGATGGAGAAAGTGGATTGATGAGCAACTTTTGGCACCGTTTACAAAAATTGTTCCAGGTGGCATTGTAAATGCATGTGGTCGAAGGCCATCTTGCTGCCAGAATGGTACTGATGACCTGATTGGACAATCCTTCCTTTTTTAGACGGTCCCGCTCAACCTCCAGACGGTTAGCTGAAGCCACTGCGGGTTCAGATGCTGAAGAGGGCCCTGGGATAGAGAGATCCTGTCTGGCGCAATCCTCCAAGAAGGGGCCATTGACAGACTGCGAAGGTCCACAAACCATGGTCTCCTGGGCTAGTACGGGGTGACCAGGAGAACTTCCGCCCTCTCAAGGAACAATTTCGGGATCACTTTGGGGATTAGCGGAAGGGGGGAAAGGCATATAAGAGCCCCGTGGGTCATGGGCAGGGTAGGGCATTGTGATTCTCCACTTCCTGGGTGGGATAGCATGAGAAGAATCTGGGAGTCTGAGCGCTGAGTGGTGACGCGAACAGATCCAGCAGTGGATGACCGAAAATCGCTGATGCTTCCCTGAACAGAGAGGGGTGCGGGTGCCATTCTAGGGTAGCCCTGCTCAATCAGTCTGCCTGAACGTTTGAGACCCCGAGATATGGTCTGCCTTGATGGATAGGAGATGGGACTCTGCCCAGCGATAGAGACGCTCGGCCTCCTTCATGAGTCGGATGGAATGAGTGCCCCCTTGACGGTTGATGTGAGCTTTGGTTGTAATGTTGTCCGTCAGGACCAGTACGTGGTGCCCGCGTACCTGGGAATGAATGGTGCGCAGAGCTAGATATACTGCGTGGAGCTCCAGCCAGTTGATACTGCAATGTTGCTCGAGTGCTGACCAAGTGCCCTGGGCTGAAAACGAATGGATGTGAGCCCCCCAACCGGAAAGGCTGGAGTCTGTCGTGAGAACGACTCTTTGGGGCTCCTTGAAGAGATGACCCTTGTTGGTACCAGGCCTGGTCCACCCGAGGACCTTTGGAGGAACCTTCACCACGGCTCTCGAGGTGCTTCTTCCGGAGCGTTGATAAGGTAGCAGGAACCATTGCAGAGACCTGGTATGAAGCCGAGCCCAGGGAATAATGGATATGCATGAGATCAGTTTTCCAAGCAACTTTGACAAACTCAGTAAAGATGCTTTCTTTGCGCGTCTAACCTCCCTGATGGAGTTCCGGATGCTGAGGAGCCTCTCAGGGGAAAGGAAAACCTTACCCTTAACTGAGTCAATAACTGTACCTAAGTGAGCTATCTGTGTGGAGGGTGAGAGTTGGCTCTTCTCCCAATTTACGAGAAGACCGTGAGACTGAAGAACCGAGAGCGTGGTTCTAGTGTCCCTTTCGGACAGGGCTTTGGAGGGGGAGAGGATGAGGATGTCATCCAGGTAGCAGTGGATGCGGATGGGGAAATTCCTGAGGTGAGCCGCAAGGGCTGCCAGAACCTTGGTAAAGGTCCTCGGGGCAGAGGCTAGGCCAAAAGGAAGTGCCACATACTGAAAATGCTGGCCATTGTAGCAAAATCGCAGAAACTGAAAAAACGAGGGATGAATAGGCATGTGGAGGTACGCTTCTGAAAGGTCAATGAAGGTAAGCCAATCTCCCTGTCTGGTGCCCTGAAGGATAGACTGAAGAGTGTGCATTTTGAACTTATGGCGAACAATGTAACGGTTGAGACTCTTTAGATCTAGAATGGGTCTCCAGCCTCCGGAGTGCTTAGGAACCAGGAAAAGGTGGGAGTAAAACCCTTTTCCCCGCTGCGAGGATGGCACAGGCTGAATGGCCCTGATCTCAGAAAGGTGTTTAATAGCGGTTTCTACGAGAGCACGTTTGGTGCGATCTCTGGAAAGGGGGGAAACCATAAAGTGCTCCGAAGGAGGGGACTGAAACTCAAGAGAGAGGCCGAATTTGACAGTGTTCCTAACCCAATTATCGGAAGTGGATGATTCCCATTGGTCAGCAAAAAAATTGAGGTGGCCGCCAATGGGATGGATAGTGGTGGAATTATCTGGGACACCGGGAAGATTTACTTCCAGCGCGCCGGAAGGGTCTCCTGTAACTGGCCCCTCTTCTATTTCTGTCACCCGGGTCGCCCTGGTCCTGGTAGGCCGGGCGAAAGGACGGAGATCTCTGGAATCTAGGGGAGAAGGTTGATTGAAATGGGGTGCGAAAGGAGCCCCTTCGAAAGGGCTGGGACACCCTGGACTCCTGCCTGCGAAAAAGAGAAGGGAGGAATTTCTTTTTATTTCTGCTTTCCAGGAGAAGTGGTTCCAGAGCCAGGCCAAATAATTTGCCTCCCGAAATGGGAGCAGTTTTATTTATTTATTTAGTTTTATTCTTGATGTCCGCTTGCCAGTGTCTAAGCCAGAGCAGACGGCGGGCTGAAACATGTGACAAAATGGCCTGGGAGGAAAACTTCACAGAGTGAAAGGTGGCATTGGCTGCAAATTCTGCCGCAGCTGTAAGCTTGGCAATGTCCTGGTGGGCCCTGGTGTTAGAGTGGGGGACATGCTGTTTCAGCTGGCGGAGCCATCTGATGGAAGATCGAGTGAAAAAGAATGTGGCCATGGCAGACCGAATGGCCCGGGCATTGGAGAAGTGAGCTCGGTGTAATGCCATCTCGGCCCATTTGTCCTCTGGTTTTAAGGCTTCCAGGGCATCAGTTGGAGTAGAGGATGATGCTAATCTAACTATGGGGTCATCCACTTCAGGCGTGTCCAACAGTGAAGAGAAATCCGAATCGAGATTAAAAAATCTCTTGTCCTGACTGGAGGGGGAGCCCCTCCCCCCGATGACGACAACTGTTTTGTAACTAAGTCGGTGAAGATGGGTGGAGTGGGAATAACCTCGGCCTCTACGACTGGCTGTTTGAAGATAGTCCTCTGGGTCTCCGGGTGTTGCTGAGGAAGAGCCAGAGGGTGACTGGGATATTAAGCCCGAAATATTCTTTGCCTTGAATAACAAGGACTTGAACAGGTGGGGTTTGAATAGGCCTACGAAGGAGGGTTGATCCGGAGAAATCCCCTCGTCCTCAGACATCTCTCCCTCCATCGGATCCACCTCTGACAAGGGTTCAGAGTAGTGTAAGGACCCCCTATCTGATCCTTCCTCTTCCCCGAAGTATTGAAGACCCATATCCTCTTCCTCCTCCTCCGCTCCTTCTGGAAAGGGAATGTCCCCTTGAGAAAGTACCTGCCCAGGGCGATGCTCTGATCCGGGAAGGGATCAGCCAGAAACAGATTCGGCCTCACGTGCCATCAACTGGGAACCTGGCCTGGACAACTGCTGGATACCCTCCGCAATTCCCTGGCGGATGGCCAGTTGCATCCACTCCTTGATGCTGTCTGGAATGATACTTGTGGAGGGCTCCTCTGGGCGCAGACCAGCAGCGGTAGGTGTGAAAGTAGCCTCAGGTGCCCGAGCGGCTTGGGGGCTGCGAGTGGGAGAACTGCGTCTGGAAAGAGAAATCTGCTCTGACAGAATATGAGGTTGGGCGGAGGTGGAAGGGGTGGCAATATTAGAGACTGAGGAAAAATCAGACAAAAAAACCAAACAGGGCCTTCGGAGGCAGCCTCCCAACAAAATGGGAGGAACTACTAAGGCCTCAAACCTCGCCTCTGTAAAAGCTGCGGGAAAAGCCAACAATACAGTATAAATAGGGTAGCAGGGCTGAGAGTCACAGTACCCAATTATAAAGGCACTAGCAGGCCTTCCGGTCTGGCTCTGTGCCTTAAAAGTCAGCACAGCTGAAGAAATAAGCAAAACAAAATGGCGGCCGTCACAAGACACACCCAAAATGGCCACCGGTCACGAGACACGTCTAAAATGGCATCCAGAGACACACTCAAAATGGCGGCCGCCCACAAGGCACACCCAAAATGGCATCCGGCTATGAGCCACACTCAAAATGGCAGCCGTCTACCAGGCACACCCAAAATGGCATCCGGCTAAGAGTCACACCCAAAATGGTGTCCGTTCACAAGGCACACCCAAAATGGCGTCTAGCCACGAGGCGCGCCCAAAATGGCGGCTGAGACTGGCGCGAACTACAGAGATGGAAGAACAAACACCACCTCGTAACAAGAAGCAAGAGGGGCAAAAGGGAGCGAGCTCTCCTTGAAAAAAGCGTTCTTGGGGGGAAGGAACAACTTAAAAGGGTGCTAAAAATAGCATGAACAGTAAGCCGCTGCCTAAGAGCAGCCCGGCTAATGAGGCAGGCAGAGAGAGGAGGGGGGGGCAAAAGGCTGCAAGCTCCCCTTTTATCCCCCCAAAGGGGCGAAAAAACGTCCCACTAGGCTAGATATCAGGCACACCAACTGCGAGGGACCAAAGGAGAGGAAGAAAAATCAAACCTGAGTAATTTCTAGAAGGATCCTGGATCAGCCAAGGAAGAGCTGTAAATTGCTGCCTGTCTCTTACGAGGCTGAGGCTAAACCTGGGGAACGCTACAGTGGAGTCACGTGGAGGAGGAGGAGGATTCCTCAATTATAGCTCAGCCTGTGAGAGCGAAGACTGGAGCACCTCCCACTCTGGATGTTTGCAGCAGCTCTATGGAGAAAGTTTAGCTATCACTGCATTATACAGTACCTCTTTTTGATTGTTTCCAAATTTAATGTTATTGAAAATGGGATGAGGGGTGTTCTTAGAGCAAAAGTACAAGAACGTTTTCATGTAGGAACCTCAGCTAATCACTAGACCTAGGCAGAGTTTAGTGTTTATTCATGTATACATTCCCTCTTAACGCTTTTACAATTGCTATTAAGAAGGGGAATCATACAAAGTCTAAAGCCTCAGACTAACTTCAGGGGCAGCCAAAAATACTTAGAAAAAAATTCCTTACAGACAAACTGATTAGGAATTCTTGCAATTCGCCCTTTTGAAAAAAGAAAGAAGAAAAAACTTGGAAGAAGTTTGGCTTTTCTGAATCACACAGACCTGGTAATTTGGGGGGGGGAGGTATTCTTATTTACTGAACTGCAGTTAATTTTTGAAGTTTTGATGCACACTAAGATTGCAAACATTTTCATTACCTAAGTAAATATTCTGTGCTAATGAACATGAGGTTTGCTCCGTGTTTATATACAACAGCTTGCCCTGTCAATATTGATTGAGATGTGGTTTTCTCCTTGTTGATGCCTTGATTAGGGCATTATTTTCTAGTTATCTCACGTTAATCCCTGCTTATCTGGATAGAGTCTGCTGGATATTGTCTGCTATCTTTTTGTTCTCATTTTTAATTGTCTTTTTTGAACTATATATAAATGTGTGATCTGGGTCTACTTATGGCTTGATTTACCTGGAATTCCTTTGTCTGAATGCCAAATTCCATAGTGCTTCTGAATTTGACTTGGTTAAGGAGGCTTTGTTTTCTAATTGAAACTAAGGTTGAATCCCAATAAAGGAGAATATTTGCAGCTCAGGGTTGAAATGAGTTGTTCTTGGTGCTGTCTGAGTTTGGTTTTGTTGAAGATGTTTCATTACCCAAACTAGGTAACATCAGAGATCGAAAAATAATATCCCTACAGACCTAATTCTTAATATTTATCTTGAAATAGTAACTATGTGATTTTACTGATCTTCTGCATCACTGTTTCAGAACTAGTTTGGGTAATGAAACATCTACAAAACAACCAAGTTCAGAGAGCACCAAGAATACTTCATGTTCGAGTCTGCCAGGTATGAGATTGAATAGTTTTTATTGTGTCTTCTGCTTTTCATGATCTGTAATCCTCTGTCTGTCCTACATAGTAACTGTTACAGTACTTAAACTATCATAGTCCCAACATTAACTGTAGTCAAGCGACTGTCATCTGTGATTTTTTGTGTTAATTTCTGGCTTTATTTACTGGTTTCTGGAAAAAAAAAACCATTAGAATGGATTCACTTAACAATTACCATTACAGGTAATCTTCGACTTATAACAATTGAGGCCAAATTTCTGTTGTTAAATAAGACACCACCACCCACAAGTTTTATCAAATTTTTATTTTTAAGTATACATCAATAGCAATACATGAACAGTGTGGCCCCTGGGTATAATTCATTTTGATACAAACATCAATAATTATAATCATAATAGTTGTTATATTAATCAAACTTATATAATTCTAGTATTAATATATGTTGTTGTTTTAGAGTAGTTATTCAATATTTCAATGATCCATTTTAATGCTAATGATATTATAAGCATACATGGTAATACCATCTTTCAACCATTGATCTTTTCCATCAAATTATTACTTATACTCTGTTATATAAAAATTATATCAGCTAATTCTAGTATTAATATACATGTTTATATTAGGACATAGTCCTTCATAATTTGGTTGTCCAAAGCCACAATACGCCATTAAGTATCAGTCTTCCTGTTATCTAAAGATACCTAATAATACCATCTTTCAATCTCCAATCTTTCCATCTTACAACTGCTTCATATAAAGGTCTGTATTCTTATTTCTACCTCTATTCAAATTTCTAATCAGGCCATCATGATATTAGGAAAAAGAGAATTATCTATCTATCTATCTATCTATCTATCTATCTATCTATCTATCTATCTATCTATCTATCTATGGTTATTCGGGTTTTCTCCCGCGTAAAATTGGAAGTATCTAGGCAACGTTTCGACGAAGTCTCATTCATCATCTTCAGGCTTGTGTCTTCAGCTTTGTGCTTCTTCGGATTCCGAAGAAGCACAAAGCTGAACAAACCTGAAGATGATGAATGGGTTCGTAAACGTCGTCTCAGATACTTCTCCACGCGGAGAAACCCAATAACAAAGATCTACATACAAATACCCGCGAGAACCTCAACATATATATATGTTTTCTTAAGTTTTCGCAGGTACTTACATGTATGGTATTCAACTTTGTTTGGGTATTTTTCCACGTCATTGTAGTTGTGCTTTTAAAGTTGTAGCAACGTTTTGGCAGAATCTTATCTGCCATCATCAGGCTTCTGTATTGTGTTCGTCTGTGAGTCAGACTGTCACAGCCGTTTCAGTTTTAAATTTGGGGCAGCCTACTGCTGTGCCAGAATGGTTTTTTCTTCATCCTGATTGGTTGGGAGTCTTGGTCTGTGTTTATTGGTCTTGGAGTTTGCTGTGTTCTGCTTGATTGGTGTTTTTAATATCTTCTGTCTGTTTTGTGGCTCTTTTTGTGTCTTGATTGGCTGGCAACATTGTGTTCCTTTATTGGAGGCCTTTAGTGCAGCTTGGCTCTGGGTAAACGGACGGCTATCATTTGTTAGGAAGTTAGGTTTCATCTGGGTGCCTGGTTGGAGTGTGTTTGAGCTGGAGGTATCAGGGGGGATCTGTTTGTGCCCAGGTGTTTGCCTGGCTAGTGGTGTGGGGATTTTTTTGTTTGTGAGTGCAGGCTTCCAAATGATTGACAGTCTGGTAGAATCATCTCTTCTATTCATGCTTTCAGGTCTTTTTTCAATCTCAATGACTTCTCTGATGATTCTATGGCTGGGGTTTTCTATAGTGGCTAGGGTTTTGGTGCCATTGAAGTTGATGCTATGACCTGTGGTTTTCATGTGTTGGACTAGTGAGGAAATGTGTTCCAGCTTTTTTACTGCATTTTTGTGTTCATCCAGGTGGGTACTTATTCTTCTATTAGTCTGTCCAATGTATATGGCCGGGCATGATGCACAGGGTACTTCCTATATGCCTTGGTTTTCCAGCCACTATAGAAAACCCCAGCCACAGAATCATCAGAGAAGCCACTGAGATTGAAAAAAGACCTGACAGCATGAATAGAAGAGATGATTCCACCAGACTGTCAATTATTTGGAAGCCTGTACTCACTAACAAAAAAATCCCCAACCAGGCACCCAGATGAAACCTAACTTCCTAACAAATGATAGCCGTCCGTTTACCCAGAGCCAAGCTGCACTAAAGGCCTCCAATAAAGGAACACAACGTTGCCAGCCAATCAAGACACAAAAAGAGCCACAAAACAGACAGAAGATATTAAAAACACCAATCAAGTAGAACACAGCAAACTCCAAGACTAATAAACACAGACCAAGACTCCCAACCAATCAGGATGAAGAAAAAACCATTCTGGCACAGCAGTATGCTGCCCCAAATTTAAAACTGAAACGGCTGTGATAGTCTGACTCAAAGACGAACACAATACAGAAGCCTGATGATGGCAGATGAGATTCTGCCGAAAGCACAACTACATCATCGCTTGATTATTTTAGTACTTCAATTCTTATTTCTTTGACTTGCCTCCCATACTCCTCTCTTGGATCTTTGTCTCTATCAGCATCTGTGTCTTCACCATTCAGACTGAATATTTCTCCCATCTCTATCTTCCTAAGCTGCCAGGTCTCCAGAGTATCCACCCAAACCCCTATCTCTCTTTCAAAAATAACTTCCAGATTATCCGATTCCATTTTAAAATTTCTTAAAGTACTTTTCCCTTGGTTTATTTCATGTCATTATTTTCTTTATGTCTTCTCATTCTCATCTTCTTGCTTTGTTTGATAGTTTGTCTGTTCCATCTTTTTTCCCATTCTTTCTGCTATTTCCTCTCTTTCCTGGACTCTTTGATCTTCATTCAATATCAGTTGGAGCATATTTTCTATTTTCCCATTTATGCCTTGCATTAGGTTTTTTTTTTGTAAATATCTCTGTGATTCCTTGTCATAGTACCCCTAATGCTTTGAAACATAAACACCATTTCTCAAATCTCACTCATTTTCCCCTGATGGACCATCTTGTTTTAATTCAATAAGTCCCGCTCTTACTCAAGTCCAAAAACAATACATTCCAGTCCAATGTTGCTCCTCAGAAAGTTCAATAATCATAGTTCTTTACATCTCAGGTTTATTAATCAGTTCCATTTAAATAGTCCAGGCAGCTTCTGCAACTCAAAAGTCACTTTACATTACTTCCTTATTCTCACAATAGAGTCTTCCTTATTCTCACAATAGTCTCCAGTAATCACAAAAGTAGATAATTATAGAACAGTATCACCATAGTCCTCCAGATGAATTGTTTATTTCTTTTCACATAAATTTTTCTAAGCTTGTAGGGATCTATTAGATGGCGCCCTCAGCTTAGGTTCCAGTGTAGTTTCAAGACTTATAGATTTAATTAATCCAAATTTAGTTCAATTTATGAAACAAAGTCAAGTAGATTCAAGTAGATAGTTCCAGCATTTTATAATGCCTTTTCAAAACAATGCCTTCCCAATTTAAAAATTCAATTTTCTATGTTTTAAATGGTCTTTAGCTTTTCTCCCCTTAGTTCCTTTCTTTCAGGTTCAGGATTTTTCTCTCTATGGTTGTTCACTGCTTTGAGAAATAGTTCTAAGAATATCTTTTCCTGGATTTTCTTCTTTCTTTTTTTCTTTAAAATTAAATTAGGATCTAAATAAAAAAGAATATTCTCACCCAGCTCCAATCACTGTTCATCTACACAGCTCCTGCACATTTCTTTGTTGCCTCAGTTGCCCCATCTTCGTGGTGGACGAGAGGGAAGAAGCCCTGAGTCCAGCAGGAAAGTTGCTGCTCACTGCGGCCTGCAGGGCACCCCTCTTTTCTTCACCACTTCTATAGGTAGCTTTAGCTTATTTCGGAGCCCTCCAACAGTGAGAACTCAGTATGGGAGTGCGGAGACCCGCTCCTCACATCCAATAGCGCCGCGATGTCAGCCAGAAGTCCGTTAAATGAGCCATTTGTTAAATGAATTTTTCCCCATTTTATAAACATTCTTGCCACAGTTCTTAAGTGAATCATTGCAGTTGTTAAATTAATAATATAGTTGTTAAGTGGATCTGGCTTCCCTATTGACTTTGCTTGTCAGAAGATTGTAAAAAATGATCATATCACCCCGAGACACTGCAACTGTCAAAAGTATGAACCAGTTGCCAAGCGTCTGAATTTTGATCACATGATCATGGGGATGCTGCAAAGAGCGTAACTAAAAAATGGTCATAAGTTACTTTTTCCAGTGCCATTGTAACTTTGAACAGTCACTAAATGAACATTGTAAGTTGAGGACTACCTGTATACTCACTTAATGATCACAGCAAAAAATGCTAGAAAACAATTCTATTCCCCAGCTATGAAGGAAAACCTCTGCACCAGATGAAATAACCAAGTCAGTGTTCTTTTTTGTAAATTTCCCACTTTGTTTTAGCAAGAGTGAGATTTTTATGAATAAAAATTATGATAACTATCATACCTACACCAACCTGGTTTTTGCCCTTTTTATTTTTCCTTGTAGTTGTAGGATAAGGGGTAAAAAGAGAGAACCAAAGTACAGAGAATGCCTAGAGAACCCCTATTTTCCCTTGGGGCTCTCTACAATATAATTTCCATTACAATTAGGAAAAAAAAGTAATCAAACGCCAATTTGTTGAGCAAAACAGCAAAGCTGACCAGGGAACAGAAACAGTTTTATTTTTTGCTCCATTTACCAAACTTTCCTAGTGTCATAATTTAAACCAGCCGAATGTATCATATGAATAGGTCACCAGAAACAATAACTCCAGACCAATCATGTGATTATATAAAAGTATATTTCTCAATTTTATTATTCAAAGCTTTTAACATCCGGATTGCCACCCCCACCCCCTGCACCTCTGCTTCCATCTGCTGCTTGGACAGGAAATCAACTCATCTGCACTGGATGGGCTGCAGCTGCTAACAGACACCATCGGCCAATGCTCCCTCACTGCCTCCTGTGCTGGCCACCTCCACCCCTTCACTAGGCTTATTTTTCAAGTAGGACTTATCTTCTGGAAAATATGATGCTTAGATTTTTATAACCATCACAATTAATGAATTTACCGTGACTCTTTGAATTCTATTATGGAATATTTAGCTGGAAGACTCATATTTAAACCTTACCCAAGATTGCTAATATAAATTATAGCTCACTTATCCAATTCAGAAGGTTCCCCTGAGGATAAACCACACTATGCACCCTAGCAAACTGCCAATTACAAGTGTTGGCTATCATCCAATGTCCCAAGAGTACATGTGTTACAACCCAACTATATATGTCACAGTTTCTATATATAAGTATAATAAGCGTTTACTATTAGGTACCTTTAGCTGTAAGGCAGACGAGAAATCTGAAATAAGGTGTGATCCTTTGAATAACAGGAGAAACAGGAATTATTTTCAAATCATACATCTAATTTTGTAATTAATGATAGCCAACAGATTCATTTTTCTTCACCTTTTCTTTATGTTTGCCTAACCAGCCAAAGCCTGACACTACAAACTTCCAGATTAGCTACTACGTTTTGCTAGAGATTCCTCTATTATCTATGATTTTTCTCACAAGAGGAGTCACTTGCTATAAACCAAGTGAGACCCAACCCAGAATTATTTTTTAAAGACTGCATTCATTTTCACAGGCAAGCGCCTACACTATTATGCAGTGATTACGAATGTTATGAATCAAAATGAGAAAAGTCACTGCCCCATGAGAACCCAAAACAAAATTCAAAATGTTTTTCCCAAATAAGATTTAACACAAAATGTACAGATTATTAAATGTCTCATTGACTACTGTGGCATTTCTCTACTTAAAAGCTTTCCATGGCAAGAACAACTGCTACCATAATGAACATGTTTATTTAGTGGGATATTCTTGAAATGCTGAGATAAAAGAAAAATCACTGTTTATATACCAAATCATATCCCAAGTCATGTATTGTGCACAATATTTGAAACAAAGAGACCAACTGTACAATAATGGTCAAACTAAGTTGTTCATAAAATAGAGTAAAAACATTACCCAAACTTATGTATTTCTGGTTCCTCTTCAGAATGTGTGTGTGTAGGGTTCTTGTAATAAACCCCTGTGGGAAACTACTTGGAGAGCTATAATATAACTGAATTGCTGGATATTGGAACTGAATTACAGGAATAATGGAATTCAGCAGTAAGCCTGCAACTACACACACAGAGAGACATGCAGTAGGATGGCTAATCTCCAGCTTGAATCCTGTTATACTTGAACCTGGGAAAGTCACAGTTAAATGTAAATATTGATCTGACTGTAGGTCTTTTTCATCCAGCAATTCGTCTCTTAAACAGCCCATGTTACAGCAGGAACTGCATGATTTATTCCTCAGCATGCTGGATTTTAGACATACATTGTCCCTCAGTGAGAGAGCTTCTCCTAACTGCCCGTCATTAACTGGCTTAATCTTGAATTTTCTCTTCCGTGATCCTTTGGAGGAAGAGCTGACAAATGACAACGATAACAAATCGCCTTCCAAACTACTTTCCTAAAAGCCCTATTTCTCCCCCACCCCCACGGCACGGAAGCAGGCTCCGCCTCCTGTCCTCCCGCCTCCCCCCGGCTTCGAAGCGGCCCCTCCTCTCCGCGGGGGCAAAAAACTCCTTTCCAGGGATGGAATCGGTGGCGGAGATCTTACCTGCGCGTCCCCTCGTCCTCCTCGCTCAACATCAGCGGCATCGCGGAATGTGAAGCTACCGCTGGGGGTGCCGCGGGCGCCATAATCACGTCGCAATCTCCGCCCGCCGTCGCCATCTTGATTCCTTGTTGCTGCAATCAACGGCCGGCGAGCCGGGGAGAGAGAACGAAAGAAAGTAAAAAGGAACGAGGCGGAAGTTCCTCCTTCTATATCCGGAGACAAAAGAGTCAGAGTTACATAGGCCACTTCCGGTTGGGAGGCGAGTGAGGAGAGGACTCGGTAGAGTCCTCCAAGGGGGGGATTTTTTTTTTGCTTCGGAATTGGACAAACAGGAACTGGAAATAATCATTTATCTTCAGGCCAAAATATACAGAAAAAAAACCTGGAAGTCGGGACTGATCTATTTTCAGATCTCTTTTTGATAGCACTGGGCTTCAGTGTTTCGGAATATTTTTATATTTGGTTAGGAATAAGCTCTCTCTATAGATAGGCAGGTTTCTTCTGCTATAAAAATGGAAAATGCGGTTTGAAAGAATTCTTTAAGAGTTTTTTTTTTAAAGGCAATACAGCATATAAGGGTCTTCAAACTTAGCATGTTTAAGACTTGTGGACTTCCAGAATTCCTGAGCTAACATGACTGGAGAAGGAATCTTTTGTTAGGTATCTAGCAATAGATAAAAATTTCCTACATTGATATATTTTTTATATATCAAAGAATTCATTCTTCTGATTGCATGAGCACGATAAGAAAAATAATCAATTATGTTTCAACCTAATGTGTTCTGTAAAGCCAACTTGTGTATTAGATATATTGTTCATATTATGTGAAACCCAGAAAATTTGAGTTAAATCCATAAACCGTAGATCAATTAGTCAAGAAGGCCTCGTGAACACAGTCATTGCATCAATCAGGTATCTATCTAATCCTTAACATTTTTTGGCATCATATGTACACTCAAAATACCCCACATGTATTTATTCTCATTTCATTTCTGCTGTAAGGATATTTTAATTTCTCATTTTTCTGCTACCAGCATTCTTGCCAAACACAATTTGCTTTTAAGTGTAAATATGTGAACAGAGATAGGGAGGGAAAAGGGGTAGTGCTTTATTACTTTCAATTCACCATTTCCTCAGTTTTGTTTAAAGATCGATGGTCCTCTGCTTGATTGTATAATTTTCATCAAATTTAAAATGAAAAATAACCCCGGCTGGATTATAGGCAAGATTGCTGAGCTCAGTTTTCTATTTCCATTCTGCTGTGTTTGACTGCAACACGGTGCTGTTACCTTTTTCTAAATATCTTAACTGGATCGCAAGAGAGAGTAAATTACACTGTAGACAGTGCTCTAGATGGAGCTGTGGGCTGAAGGTCCCACATATGTCTTTTCTCTCAGTCATGCAGAGTTGTTGGTCCTTAGTTCCTTTCCTTGCTGGAGACGGCAGGGAAACATCAAGAGCAAGGTAGGGAAGGTAAGTTGTCTTGGATTGGCTGTTCTTTGTTTTTGTATTTTTTAATCGAGTTTTCAGAAAAATTGCAGACTTTTAGATGTGCAATAGTGATTGTGTGGGTTTGCTAATTGTATCGGTAATTAATTTCATCTTCGATAGATTTGCAAATGAGCCCCATCCCCTCTCTAAGGAGTAGTAACCAGCTGTTTAATTAGAGTATTATCTAACCTACCAGAAGCTAGCAGTGCCTTGAAGATTAATTGATAATTGAATACATTGGCTTTTGATAACTTGGCTTTTATCAGATGTCAGGCAGGCCTGTTTGACAGATCATTAATGCGCAAATAAAAGAGTCAAAGTTCATGAAATGTAAGAAACAGCAATTTTGCCTTTTGCCATTGCAGTATGGTATTTCTCTATTTTTATGTTTGTAGTGGGGATAAATCTTGGTTAATGTGTAGAAAATATGAAGAGACTAAAAATTATTTTTGCATTTATAAACATGTAACTTTAGTTATATAATACATTCATGTACATAATTATGTAGAAAATAAGAATTACCGTACAGGGGAGATGGGCAGCATGACAATATAATAGCTAAAATATGGCAAAGAAGCAATACCAACTGATAAACACAGATTTCACTCTCCCCCCCTCCTCCCCCCAAGAATATTACTTGGAGATACTGTGGCTTTCCTGTTCCATTGTGGTTGTCAGAGACATAAAATATTCCAATAAAAGATAATATTTGTAGCTCAGGGCTGAAATGAGGGGTTCCTTGATGCTCTCTGAACTTATTTTCTGGCTAGCATGAAAATGATGATGTTATCTAATTTGGGTAATGAAACTTCTACAAGAAAGCAACCAAGCTCAGAGAGTATCAAGGACCCCTCATAAAAATATTCAGAGTAGGCAGATAATACGGGATACATATTCAGATTGATGATTAGATAGGATACTGCATTTTCAGAGGAAACCCCTTATGAATGAAGGCGAATATACATATCCCAGGATAATGTTGCAAGATCCAATCTGAGTCTGTCTGGCACTGGTGACCAATCCAGATTGGATCCTGAAACCTTCATTTTTCATTCAGTTTTTAAACTTATTTTGGTTTACAATTTTAATGTTAGCTGTAGATGAAAAGAAATGTATATTGGAAACTGCTTACATGTTATTTTTATTCTTCATTTATTCTTTTCTTTGGCTAACTTTTCAGACAAGTAGCTTTTCTAAAACTAACATAGCTAACTGTAAAAAGCACCCACTTTTTAGATGTGCCTCGTTATATGAATGGCTTAAAAATTACGTAGGAAAAGTGAATGGACTTGTTTTTGGCCTAAAATGACAAACACGAGGAAACAAAAGGAAATGTCCATCCTACCCATCCCTAAAATTGCTCAATGCTACTGCTACTAAGTCTCAGCTGCTTTTCTATTCTCTCCTTATTAATGTGGGTATGATTAGGAGGGAAAGATGTTAGTGTCTCCTCCAAGATAATCATGATTATGCCAGGAAAAAACTGAAGGGACAGAAAGGTTCTCTCTGAAACTTTAAAAGCATCAGCAAACCCTGTTTGATTCAAGAACTCTTTGGAATTCAGAGACACCAAACAGGCAGGGTAGAAAAACAACATGTAAAGAGGCTAAAAGTAAAAGACTAAAGAGTAAAATTAGAGATGAAGTGTAAGAAACAGATTGCCTTGATTCTGTCTCCTAGAATGTATGGGCTTTACTTTGTTTTGACTGGAAACCCAAGCCAAGTTCTTATTCTACAGTCTGCACTATACACCATATTAACTCTAATCCTTTTTACATATTTTTACAATAATATTTTTTCTTTATCTTAATTGTGACTCGAGTTTATTTGCTGGTCTTTGAGTGAATAAAAATTGACTTGATTTCACTGGAATTCAAAATTTACCAAATAAAAGTCAAATCTAAAATTAAGGCAAATTATTACTGCAGACCATATGGCAAATGAGTATATTTAAATACATGAGTTACTACAGATCAGAAAGTCTTATGCAGAGAATCACTGTGGAGAAAAGAATTACACCAAGATCTGAGCAAATTCATTTATGTTCTTATTTTGTCAAATAGGAACCTTGAGGTCAATATATATGTAAATAGCACAAGGCCAATCATAACAGGAAAAAATTCAATTCTATTTGTAAACATCAAATTATCAGGCCTTAAGAAATGCTTTCTATTTCTTACAAATAACAGATGTATTAATTGTTCTTCATCTTCTTGACTCTGCCCAGGCATTTGCCACTTTAAGGCCCTATGAAGTTCTGCTCATGTCTTTTATCAGTGTACCAGCACCTCCGATTAAAATAGTCTGGCTATTATATTTTGTAGGATAGCCAAAGCCAGCCTTGAGCAATACTGGTATTTGCATATGTTTAGGCATGTTTTCACCACTCATCCTCAGTATATCCTTCTTGGTTTTTTTCTCTTTGTATCTTCCAGATAATGGGGAAGAGTTGCAAAGTGGTAGTATGTGGGCAAGCATCAGTTGGGAAGACTTCGATCCTGGAACAGCTTCTGTATGGGAATCATATTGTTGGTGAGTGTTGGCATTAACTAGGAAATCTTCATTTCTTTGCTATTTTAGGCTTTTCTGTTTCATTGGCTGCTAAGTCATGATCTGCTTAGGAATTTTCCTTGAATAACTATACTACTAATAAACCAGGACTAACAAAGGAGATTGATGGATTTGGGCATACTAAACCTAAACGAAATACATCATAATAAGGCTTAGTACAACATGTGAACATTAAATAGAGTTATTTTGTTATTAGTATGTACTGGAAGTCCTTGACTACCACAATCACCATTCAGCCCAAAATTTCTGTTGCTAATTGTTAAATGAATTTTGCCCCATTTTACATCTTTTCTTACTGCAGTTGTTATGTGCATCTTTACAGTTGTTAAGTTAGAAACCCGATTGTTAAGTGAATCTGGCTTCTCCATTGATTTGTCAGAATGGTTGCATTGCAAAATGTGATCACATAACTCTGGGACACTACAACCATCATGAGTTGGTTGCCAAGTATATGAATTTTGATCACATGACCATGGTCGTAAATGAAAACCAGTCATAAGTCACTTTTTTCTGTGCACTTGTAATTTCGAATGGTCACTAAATGAACTGTTGTAAGTTGAGGACTACCTATATGAGTTAAATCTGTTGCCTGTTGAATTATGATTAACATGTAAGTTTGCGTAATAAAGTATGTTCAATGTACACCATGGCTCAAAGTAATATACAAATTCAATTTATTTATATCCAATTTATTTTTCATTCATATGGGTACAGATGTGGTAAAATAATGACACTTTAAGGAAAAGGTATTGAGGCAAAGCATGAAAATATCATTTTACAATTGCTTCTGTTTGTTGACATGCACATACAATCAGAGGATATACAGAGTATTTACTTGTTGCTCCTGTGAATTAACCTTGAACTAGAAATTAATTGTATGCCCTGGGTTTGTCCATGGTGATAAGCTAATGTGGTCATGCTAACTCATGGTTGAATCACTCTTACACTGTTGCCCATCACATTGCGCCCCTGTCAAACTTACTTTTCATCTGGTACCTCCCAGTTATTCACACTCACCCCCCATATTCTTGCTGAACTTATAGTAACTTAAGAACAATAATTAAACATTTAGCAAGTGCAGTTAGCAGAAGTTATTCTAGATAACTGTGTAGGTTTTTCTAGGAGGTTTTTCAGGGTTTTTTTTGGTAGAGATTCTTAGATTTTATCTGATTGACTCTCTGCAGGTTCAGAAATGATTGAAACCCAGGAAGACATTTATGTGGGTTCCATTGAAACAGACCGGAATATGCGTGAACAGGTGCGTTTCTATGACACCCGAGGCTTGAGGGATGGAGCTTCCCCATGCTTGGAGTTGCCCAAGCATTGCTTCTCTTGCACCGATGGATTTGTGCTGGTTTACAGTATTGACAGCAAGGAGTCTTTCAAGAGGGTAGAGATTCTCAAGAAGGAAATAGACAAAAACAAAGATAAGAAGGAGGTAGGTGGAATTATTTTCTGAAGCTGTTCCTGTTTGGGGAAATTTGCAGAACATTGGTTGATTGCTGATTGACTGTATTATTTTTACAAATAACTCAAGGCAGCGAACATATCCAACACATCTTCCTTCTCCTGTTTCCCTTACAACAATCTGTAAGGTGAATTGGGTTGAGAGAGTGACTGGCCCAAGGCTACTCTGCTGGATTTCATGGTTAAGGCAGGACTAGATCTCATGGTCTTCTGCTTTCTAGCCTTATGCCTTAACCACTAGATCGAGCTGGCTCTCAGCATCCCAGATACTCATGTCATAAAAGCCTTTGGGCAGCAAAGAGTCTAGGGATGTTCTAAAGTAGAAATTCAAATCAACCTTCAAAAACCTAATGTTCTTTAGACATGGAGACCCAGTAACTAAATGTCTCTATTAAGACAAAAATGACAATCTGTTCCAAGTTTATTTTGAGATAACCTAATGATCTTTTTGATCTTGTTGCAATGACCCTAAAATGACAAAAATGGTCTTTTCATATTGGTTTGAATCTGTTTTCACATTGTTGTTTTTAATCTGTTCTTTATCTGGTAGCACAGTGTCTTTGATGTGTGTATTTATGTCTTTCTTCTGTCTTTGATAGCTTTACCAGGTAGTAGGAATCATGGTAAAATGAGCTAATTATATTTTATTCTAAAGCTATGCTAACTGAATCTTGAAAATCTGAAAAGTATTTCTTCTGCCATCACCTACAGCTTAATGACTTAGGGAGGGTCCTCTTGAGACTCTTGTTCCCTAAGCAGCTTTGATGGAGTGTAGTAGGGTGGATTCCCAAGAGGGAGGAGACCATTCCAGAGGAATAAAAGACAGGTATTTTGTGTGAGAGATAGGGGGTGAAGGTAGTCTCTCCCTAATAATTCTCAGAACATATGGTAGATGCAAGTAGTAGAGTCCTCAACCTGGCAAGATTCTGCCTGTAGATGTGGAAACCATAAATAACTCAGCTTAGAAGAATCACTATTTGTCATTCTTGGGCTTGGGGCCTGATATCAGCATCTCTTGGTCCAGTGTTCCAAGGTACCATTACATCTTTCATTTTTTAGGAGAAACAATTGTTGTATAATAGTTACATCTTTATTTCTCAAAAATATTATATATTTAAGTTATAGAAGATATACTGTGCTTATTCTCTTTAGAGGGTTATATCGATCAAACATCTTAATTTATTTTTCTGCCTAGAAAAGGTACAAGTACTCGTTTACCAGTTGACCTGGACAATGATTGTTCAGTTATAATAATGCTGAAAAAATAACTTTGTGACCAATTATTTATTACATTCCTAGGTCTGTAAAGCAAAGGAAAGGTGAAATTAGCAGAATTTTCATGTAGTGACCACTTGGCTTAATACTTCCATTGCTGATCTCAAATGTGGCCATTAAAAGACTACTACCTGCGGTGTGGTTGTTTTTTTTGGCAGCTTAATAATTTCCTGGGAGTGGGACCCCAACTCCAGAAACTACAGTTTCCACCCATCATTAGAAGCTCTTGGCCCCTGGCCCCTTTTTATCAAGCCAGATAATTAGAAGTTAATAATCTCTCCTGTCACAAGATCTGTGATGTTGGTGTAAGTTTCTGTTTGGTCAAGCTCAGCAAATAAAGCGGAAATAATTTGCTATTGTATTTTCATGGAATCCTTTTTCTTTTTTCTTTCCTTTTTGCATTCTCAGTCGAATGCACAACCCTGGGAATTTCTAGTGGTTTCCCACCCAAACATTAACTAGTTCCAACCTTGCTTAACTTTCTTAAACCCACCAAGGTCAGCTAAATGGTACAGTTGCCAAGGATGAGTCTCTCAGAGAAGGGTATAAATGGAAGGACCCTGAAGCAGACAATTTGGGTGGCAGGCACTAAGAACAGGAATGACATTTTTATAAAAAAAAAGGCATGTATGCCACCAGTAAGCATGCTGGGATTGTTTTCAAGTGCACTGAAAGACCCTTTCTAGAAGCAACCTTTAGCTGACAAATCAATGTCTGAAGGGGGGAAAATGCTTTCCCTTGACTCAATATCCCGGGTGGCCTTGTTCCACCATGTCATGAGCATCTTGGGATTCAATTCACAATGGAGGAATGGATGGTGAAAATGATGGAACTTGCAGCTAAGATTAAATTGACCACCTTGATTAGAGAAAAGATAACATCTACACTTATTGTCTCAAAAACCGCTTATTGATTTTTCCATGAAACAGAAAAAGTGAGCTTTTGATTAAGGTTTTCATTATGAAAAAAAAATTACATAATAGAACATTTTTATTAATCATAGAGTAAAAAAATAATTATGTGGTCATATTTGTATCTGGTGCAAAGGAAATTGGAAGCTTTTTAAAATTTCTTTTTACTTTTTCTTTTTGCTTCTTTTGTCCTTTTTTCTTTTCTTTCTTTACTTTGTATTACTCTTTGATAGTTCTTATGCTTTAATAAAAATTTATATAAGAGCATCCTGGGATTTGGAGGTTTTTGTGCATTTGACGTTGTACTAGCTAGATTTTTTTTTCTCTCCCCTCCAATCTTCATAGGTGACTATTGTGGTTTTAGGCAACAAATGTGATTTGCAGGATCAACGCCGTGTGGACCATGATATAGCCCAACACTGGGCAAAGACGGAGAAAGTAAAACTGTGGGAAACCTCAGTTGCTGACCGTCGGAGTCTCATTGACCCCTTTGTCTACTTAGCCAGCAAAATGACACAGCCACAGAGCAAGTCCACGTTCCCGCTCAGCCGCAAGAACAAAAGCAGTGGTTCTGTGGATGGATGAAACCCAGTTGTTGGACCACTATTGCTGGTAAAAATGTACGCATGTAGGGCAAGGCTGGCCTTGCCACAGAGCAGAAACCAGTAGCAGATACCATATAAGGCACCTCTTTTGTTCCTGCAGTCTCTATATCATTTGTTTTTGTTTTGGTAGAAAGAATTTTCCATATCCAAAACAAGAGTGTAGAACTTATTATTTTAATAAGAAAAAAATATCAAGCAGATAGTACCTGTATATGTTCAGTACCTAGTATATTAAATGGTCAATATACTGCATTAAAGGTTGGATTTTTAATATTCTTTTACTCAAACCATTTTTTTTTTTTACTGTTTAAAGACTCCACATTTTAAATCTGAAAATAGCTGTTAGGAGTACTAAGTTGTATTCTTGATTTGAAACCTGAAGGGTGGTGTAGTAGAAATATCCCAGCCTTCCCAGAAATATGTTAGGTTGTGGAAAAGTGGGGGATGGGTCATGGATATAGCAACGTGAGGAAGAATGGAACATTCCTTCAGTCGGTATTGAAGCCTTCCTGGCCAAGTTATTCCACCATCTTCCATGTTCCTGAATTAGCAGATTCTAGAATGTTTTTTTTTTTAGAAGCCAACTGTACTTTTATAAGGAGACCAATTTGTGGAGAAGAGGAAATAGAAAGTTTAGAAAAGCACATTGGGGGTAATAATTTTTAAGTGATCTTTTATGCATCATTAACTTGATCTGGATTTGATTTTGTTTTGTGAATGTCTTTTCCAAACACTGTGACCTTGTGTTCCTGATCTGGATAATGGATGTAACAACTCATATAATTGATATCATGATAAAATGGATTCAACTCAGAATAAGATTAAATGCATTGAGAAATTATTTCTATGTTAGTTGCTTATGAATTCTTGAAATGCAGATTAAAAACAGATTCTACACTGCTCTGAATTGTTTGTGTAATATCAACTTTTATTGAATACAATACAGAACACAATCCAGTCAGAATAGATGACACCAATAAATAAATAAAGTATATTTTAGCTTTTCCAGCATCAATGTGAATATAACTATTTTTTCAGTTTTTCCAATAGATTTGGGAGGGAGGATTGGGAAGGATTTAAACAGAAAGATTGAAATTGGACAAAAATGGCATTGTAATTAGTTTAATAAAGTTATGATTATAGGCAAAATATTTGTTGAAAAATTCAAAGATAATTATTTTCCATTTAAGGTCTTTATGAAACAATCCTTTAAAAAAAAATCTTATGTATTTTGCAAAATGAATATTAAAAATGTCTATAAGAATTAAAATGGTGTTGCAGTACAATACAGGTAGTCCTCAACTTATAACCACAATTGAGACCAAAAATTATGTTGCTAAGCAGTACAGTTAAATGAATTTTGCCCCATTTTATATTTTTTTCTTGCTGCAGTTAAATGAATCACTGCAGTTAAGTTAGTAACACATTTAAGTGACCCTGGCTTCCCCATTGGCTTTATTAGAAGGTCTCAAAAGATGATCATGTGACCCCACGACATTGCAATCCTCATAAATATATGAGACTGTCCAAATTCTGATCACGTGGCTGGGAATGCTGCAGTAATGATAAATGTGAAAAATGGTCATAAATCACTTTTCTCAGCCTGTTGTACTTTCAAACAATCACTAAATGAATGGTTATAAATTGAGGAGTACTTGTACTATATTCTGAAGTAATGCCCATCATATTAATGTAACTTACCTCGTTGTTGCTAAATGTTCATAGAGAAACCATGAGAATAAATTAATTTGTATAGAGACGTTGTAGAAGGAAATAAAGGGGCAGTGGAAGATACTTTATCTTCCCCTTTATTACCTATTTTCTTTCATAACATTTTAATTCTTGCAACTAATTTCTGATTGAAGAGCCAGACTGCGAAAAATATGTTTGTGTCTAGAGGGGAAATAATTAAGAGCCAAATAAAGAACTAACATGCTTCCCTTCCAACTACCATTTCTCACTTACAAACACATGCTGCAATTAAAAAATAAGTTGGCTGAAGCAACATGTTGTTTGTGTGCCAAGTTAGTTTATAGAAAGCTCAGCTGGCATGTATTTGTGTGAGCACATAGCAAGAATACCTCTGCATGTTTATCTTCTCTTAGTGCCTCTAGAAGGTCAAAGATGGCATGTAGGGGATATGATGTTCTATTCTGTAAGAGGTATAATGATCATCAATTGCAAACTTAAACAAAGACCACAAGGAGATCATCAAGAACTCTGGAAAATACAGATCTGAGCTTATAGAAACTAAATGTAGTAAACTGATGAGACCAGACATTGGCGAGCGTATTGGCCAGCAATGTATTCCTTTGGTAAGAACGTTCATTGGCTGTTATCTATACAGATCTAAAAAGAACTCCAAACTACCTTAGCTCCAAGGCCTGGGTTCAATAGACTAAGTTCTTTGTATGGTAAAACAACTTGGTTTGGGCTAGGCGGAACTGTTTTGGAACTTTCTTCCCTGGTATTTATTTACATGTTTAAATAGAGCAGTGCATTCAAAAACTATCCTAAACAAGGCTACTAGAAATAAGTGGGAGTTGTCAACATATTCTATATTTCGTTCATTGCAAAGAGATTGTATAGAATTTCTACTGCATGGATAAGTCAGTTCTTTCCCACTGACTCTTAACTGTGAGGAAATGCAACATCTAGAAGAGAATTCAGAGGAAAACTGTCTTTGCCTATATACTTTTAGCTATATAGCTTAACCTTTATGTTTTTAATCTATGGTTGTATTTTTTGTTGCAGTAAGCCAAAGTCTGGTTTGGATTGCATGTGTTGTGCAAATACAACAAAATGTATTGCATTCAATAAAGCATGCCTCAGCTGGACGTGTAAGTGGCTCATAATAAAGATCTATTCCCACCACCACCACCAAGAAGTCACTAAACCAATAAAACTGGGATGAAAAGGATCTTAGTGGAGAATCCCTCATTATAACTATTTTTCAACAGCCCGAGAGATTTTAGGTACAATTTTAATGGTGTAACCCAAGAATAATTTCATTTATCTAATCTAAGATTTGTACAGACTAGGCCTTTATCGCTACAGTATTCTTTTAGTCAAGTATTGGTTCAAGAGCCTTGTGTACATTGTATAAAGATACTTCTCTTGGACCTTTTGTGACAGATACCAGCTCTGAAATTAATTGTCATTGATCAAATTTGTACACTGCTGTAATCATATAATAGACTCCTAGTAGTAATAATGGATTCACTGCATTAACTGAAGAAATTAAAAAGTTCCCAAGGCATTTTAACTTGCAGTCCAATACAACCTGCAAATGAACTGCAGATATATCACATCATCCATTACCATGTCAATAGAACTGACAGCTGTTTCCTTTTATTAAAATGTTTAATTTATGTCCTTTCACCCAGTAGTTCAAGGCTATTTATGGACCACCCTTCCCTAATTTTCCCTAAAACAGTGGCCTTTTGGGCTGAATGTGACTGGCCCAAACTCCCTCAGTGAACTCCCATGGTCGAAAATTGACTTGAATCTAACACATCTGTAGCCCAACAATTTGAGTTTATCAATCAAGCAACACAGGAGATCAAGTAAATTTGATTATCAAAATATTTTTACTTTTATTTCAACATTTTTAATAATATATATGTGTGTGTATGTGTGTGTATATATATATTTATTTTTATTTATATGGTACATCAAAAATATACATTGAATCATCAGTGGGCAGAGGAAAAACAATATACTGGCCATGTCCCTAAGGTCATTTGAATGTCTTTTCACTTAAAAAAAAAAGGTTTAAATGTTGCACATCACTTTAAAAAAAAATTGGTTGGGAGTAGGGGGCTCACACTACTAAGAGCTATGGCCTAAGTGCTCTTACCCACTACCTGGAGTATATTATACTCTATACTAAATATGAAGGCATTAATGCTTTGGATACAGAGGGTTAGGGCTATAAAAGAAAGCATCCACACTGTGTTCCTAAAGCAGCTTCTTGCTATAGTATTATTAGCAGAAGAAATGGCTTCTAGGGGTTAAAGTGCGAAATATATCAAAAACCCTAGTGCCAGAACAGGATTAAGGGCCAGCTGCATTTAGGCCAACAGTTTGCTGGAAAATCTATACCAATGATAAGACAATGAAACTACAAGCAGCACCACTAGGGTTCAAGGTGCACTGGTGCTTTTATGACCTTCTATTTTCACCCAGAACAGTGAAGCACAGCACTGGAAAAAAAGGGGGAGGAAACAAGAAAAATGAGAAAAGTGATGGATGAAGGTCTTTCAACTGGACAGAAAGCAAGCACATTCAGAGACAAGGAGCTGAGATAAAGTTAGAACTATAAAGAACAGAAAAGATTTGGGTGATAGAATGAAGAGCAGATTTCTGGCTTATCAGAATTTTATCTAGAATGCCTTAAGTTACATGTGCTGGATATTTTGTAAGATGTCTATTAACAAAGGTGTACTACTGCCATTTTGGAACTTAGCCTTACAAGTTACTTGTTCTGAGCAATAAAGATTTTTTTTTTTGTTTCACAAAAGGCAAGCATTTTACTTCTTTAATCCTATTTTCTCTCTGTGGACCCGATAAAGAATTCTTTGAAAATCAAATGTTGAAGAACAACCTGCTACAATACATGATACAGTCATAAGAAGCCAGATTTAACTCCATGTTTTGTACTTGTATCTTATAACATGTATTGTGTACATATACTGCTCTTGTATATTCATTTCCACAACATCAGTGCGTAGACTTCCAATGAGGTGTATGAAACAACCCCATATAATCTATTAAAAGGTAGTCTAGACTCTAGTTCATATATCTGGAAAAAGGATCAAAACAACACACCACTCCATGGAAGGAAAGCACAGTGATAGGTCCAATATTTCAACGCAGTAGCATAAGGAGTTTCAGAAAAGGGAGATACACAGCTAAGGGAACCATCCTTGGAGTGCTCTGAATGAGAAAGGAAATGGAGGGAATCACAGTGAAAGGCCAAAGGATTTGTCAAATCAGCCAACAGGAAAGATGGCATTCAGATAAATGGAAAATTTCCTGTAAGTTAGTTGAAGATGTGTATAAAGGTCATTATAAGAAGCTTGGAACTTTACAGAAATATTCAAGTAGCATATCCAGGCCACTAAAAGGTAAAGCAGAATCCTGCAGGTAGCATTCAGGGTCACTGTAAGAATCTTTTTTGTGAAAGCCAAAGTAGCATCCCAAAGAAAGCAACACAACTAAAGCAGAAGCCTGTTTTCAGACCCTCTTGGATTTTGAAAACATCATTGCATCAGTCAAACTAGATCACCAGAGTGGAGAAAAGTTAGACTTGTTCTATGGAATACTGCAGGGTGAAGCTGGCTTTTCTTTTTTTGCATAATGGCTTGTTTTGGTAAACAAATGTAGGATTCATGCAATTTATCAAGCTTCCCATAAATAACTATATATGTATATGGCAAAAATAGAAAATGAGACTTTTATATTCATTGCAAATGGCTATGCTCCAAACATAAGTGATAATGCCACAAAAATATAGTACATCCAGTGCCACATCCACAAAACTGGAGCATTTGCTGAATCATTGAGTAAAGTACCCCCGCAACTTATTAATATGCCAAACAAAATATTAGCCTATCACAGTTCCTTACATTATCTATAGGTAGATTATTCCAGCTATGATTTGGTATTTTTTCTTACAATATAATCTGTCAGTATTTGTCTTCTGTTAACTTATTTTCCACCCTGTAATCAAACCACACATCTTTTCTTCTTCTTTCTAACCCCATTTCATTCTTTTATTAAAAGCCTTTTGCATACTGAGCCAGATTCCTATAATCTTTTTGTAACATTCAATTTATTCCAGTCTACTCGTTACAAATCTACAGTCCCAATGTTTTGGAATTTATAACACCAAACCTGTACTAGCTAGATGTATTGATTTTTCAGAGCAAGGTGTGCCTCTAAATTCTGCTCAGAGTTGCTAGGGTTACTGGGGCTCAACTTTAGGATCACAGTGCAATTAGTTCTAGAAAACAGGACAATCACATTCCAAAGATGTATCCCGTGGTAGTCCTTTGTGATATTAATAACTCACTAACATGGGGAAATGCAACATCCTAACTTATTAAGGGTCTGGGTCCCACCTCACCAATCAATTTTATTTTTCCCTCTTTAGTCTAACTGTAGTGCTTTGGCTATCTGAGAAGTTTAGCCAACCAACTTTTTCCTAATGTATAAATTTCCTTTTTGATCACCTGAATGTGATTCTTACTTATAGCACAAGCAAGTAGCTACTGCAATTATTTACATATTTATATTGAGTATATAACACATAAGTTTTATTTTTTAATGAACATAGAGACATTCCCGCAGAAAGTCAAATAGCTCTTACTTTATTGGCTTTAAAGAAGACTATTAAAATTTGGCTGATTAGCAGGCCTTGGCAGTTGGGGTATTGTAAGATCATTAAGATATATATTTTAAATTACTATAATAAATACTTCCAGTATTTATGTACATTAATATGCTTCTGATTTTATAACTATTCATATGTTTGAATCTAATTTACAAATGTCAGGTATATATGCCTCTTGGACTCAATAGTAATTAAAATGACCTATAAGCCCAGTAAAATAAACATTTCCACCTGATTATTCAGATAGAATAATATTAGCAGTAGCAGCTGAGATAGTAACCTAGTCACAATGCATTTCATGCAGAACAAGACAAATATTTTCTGTTATAAGAAGGTCACCTCTAATATTGCTACCATATTACAGAATCTTATTATAAGCTAAATATGCACAAATTTATATGGATGATGCAAAAGATACTAGAATGAGGGGGAAGCACGTGTTTTTGCAATCATTTTTTTTTTAAAATCTGCCCAATTGAATAAGGCACTTTAAAAAAAGAATTAAACATTTCCTATTCTTTTAATTACTTGTATTATGAACATATACCTGATATGAAGCAGCAGAGGCTTGAGGGACATTGAAGCGGACTAACATTAAACAACAGAGAACATTGGCAAGAACCTGAAATGAATCTATCATAAGCATTATAGTCCTCTATACCTGGTTTGATTCAATTCTCTGATTCAACCATAGATTTCCTTGCAAATTCCTATATTGTTTAATCTACCACATCCACTTTCCTGATGTAATGAAAGCCAGCAAGGTTGTAATCCTAAACAAAATTACAGAATCAGAAACTGCACTGAACTTATTAACATGAATCTCAAAAAGCATGCACAGGATTGTGCTGTAAATCTAGCTAGAACCTGAAGAAGTTAGAAATGGCTAACTGTGGCAATAGTTTCCCATCTGAAGCTCTCTGGGCTAAATTGACAGAACCACTCTCAATATTTTCAGATATTTTTAGGATTATTGGGGAGTCATCTTGACAGCTGTTGTGGAATCCTGAGATGCTGAGATTAAAAGAAAAAGAAAGATTCTATTTCATGGTTGGGGAGAAAAGCCAAGGGAGAGAAATGTTAAGTGATATTATTAGGTGATATCTGGTAACCTTGTGTTCTCTTTATTTGTTCCTATCCCCATTTCTGCCTGTTTTTGCCACTTGTCAAATATTATTTTCCAAGAGGCATTTTTCTATCACCAGCCCGCTTGCAGAAAGCTGTTGGAATTATAAAGTAACCTAACCATGTTTCCAAAATGAACCTGCCACTATATTTGCAAAATCTATAATTAAATGAGCAAGTTAAACAAACTAGTGCAATCTAGCAATATTTCTGTCAGCTACAAACAATGTTTCAGATTTGAAAATACAGTATTTAGGAAGTAACTTTAAGAGCAGCTGGAAGCAAAGGTTTGGTGAATATGTAACAATTTTATCCGGGTGTTAGTTGAATTCTGAGCAGATTTGCATGTTTTCCCTCAGAAGGTAACTGCCTTTGGAAACAGTTACTGTTCAACACAAAATCACAAAAAAGCGTAAATAGTTTTATGACAATATTCTACAGATGAAGAAAGCAATCACTTTTAAAGAATGAATCCAATTTTGCAAGAAAACATATTCATATTAAGCTGAATGTTTAGACATGAGACCATCTTGTACTTTTCCCCATGAATCCATCAGAATTTCTCCCCCTGCTCTCCTCATTCTTATAGACATACTGGCAAAACTGACTTGCAAGTTGTATGCTTTGGTGAGATCATGGGTACTATTCAGATAACAACCATTTTTACTCCTACAAGTAGTTATTTTTCCACACTCACACTTAGTAAAGTGTTTGCTCTTAAACACAGTATGGATGGTTTTAAGTGGATCTCCCAGATCTATAAATTTTACATCAAATACTGTATTTTTGTGTCTGTTTTCACATAATTTAAGTTAACTAGGCTGCATTGTAAATGGACTGACAGATGATATTGTTCTCGGACAGCTCTGTTATCCTGGCACTCAAAATTTACCACTTTGTAGGCAGCTAGTAAACACTGCTCCTCATGGCAATACTTATGTTTCAGCAGGCTGAACCAATTGGCACATTTCCATATCTAATAAATAGAAAGGGATGTTGCTGTTCTACAATGAAAAGAAACATTCCATATCTACAAGACCACTGTGACAGCAATGCCTTTGTTTTTATGTGTAGATAGATTTTGGCCATAGATCTCATCCTTGTCTTTTGGATAGAAACAACCATAACACAGGCCTGGAAACCAAATAACAACCATTCCATTAGTATTTTGCATAGATTGGAATGTTTCATCACTTAGTTGTAGCCATCAATAATTGCTCATTTTATTTCAGCTCTATGCCACTGGTTAGCTTTGTATTTAGGATGTGCATCAGTTGACAACTTTATGAGATTTATACCCATTTACTGAAATACTGGATCAAAGGAAAAAATCTTAGCTTCACATGATGTCTTGTTAAAGTGATTAGTTTCATGATATAATAGAATTGGTACTGAAGAACCTCAATAATGGTCAGACTATATACCTTTGGAAAGTTTATAAGAATGGTGTGACAATCATGGTCTTTTCCTATGGCTTTCCTGTAGCATCAAATAGTCCCAGATTTTGAGGTAAGGCAGGTTTTAAGGAACTGAGGGTTCCAAAGGAAAAAGTAAAGAGAATCCTCAAAAGCAATCTTGAGTATGAAACATTAGGTATAATTAGCTTAAACATGCCTTCCCAAAAAGATGCTCCCCAGATGTCAGGATTTAAAACTCTCTATTCACACCCAGCATATAGTTTGGCTCAATACATCTGGAAGGCACCAATTTGAGAAGACTTGCTTGTACAATTATCTACAACTGCAGAAACGAGGAAGGATTTTGGAGAGCTACTGCCAGTCTGAATGAGTGGCAGAAGTGATAAAGCGCGGCTACAGGAAGAGGGTAGGAATTGTTGGAACCTCATGACCTTGAATCGGATATCCTGCTGGATCTGCCAGTTACTCCTCAACGAAATTTGCTCATATTGTTAGCTCAAAATGTCTTGAGCCACCTACTCTTTAATATGTAGTTGTCTAACAGGTTTTTAAAAATCTGCTGTCTTTTTCCTGTATTTATTCTATTGCTTCTGGGCCACATATCAACAACACACAATCAACACACAGTAAAGTGATATTCTGAAATGTTCTGCCAAGTAACACGGAACATTCATTCCAGGATGACACAACCAACCAGCAATTAAACAAATAGTTAAACACTCTCTTGCATTTGGTAAATCATCACCTGTTGTTACACAGTTCAAACCTCATAGTTGAGGTCCCTCACATAAGATAAAATTCCCTGCTTTTCTTTCCTGGAGTAGAAAAGTGTTCTGCCAAATCTCTCCAAATAACTCCTCTCACTTTTCAAATATCAAAATTCATTTGCACAAGTGAGCACTGTAATGACAAATGCAGACCAGTACTACAGACACCCACTCAAAATGCAGAACAGCACTATAGGCACCCACTCCCCCTAAAATGATAAAATCTAAAGAACTGCCCTGAAAAATTTCCCTTAAGATGTCAGGGATTACTACAGCTGCAAGCAAAACTGAAGAAAGTTTTAACCAACAGATTTTAATTTATACTTTATATTTGACTGATATCCATAACTTAGGCAAGTGAAAAAATAAACTCCAATATCCAATAACTTATTGGAAGATTGTCCATGGCTTGCTTCATTTACTGAAGTGAATGGCTACTATGTATATACATCTCTTCCAACGTTCTTGTGGAATTTTGTTTGTGAGCAGCAACATCCTATGCATTACAATGGGGAATAGGGCAACAATATCTGACCCACTACTACAGTCCTAGATATTTATGAACTAGGTACATTTTTTCAGTCAACCAACAAGGTCTAGAAAACTGCAGCATACAATATTATCTGAGAGTAAGCAATATTAGCTCATTTGAACAAAATTGCAATATGCATACTTGTAATAAATTCAGTAAATTCAAAAGCATTATATTGGAACTAGTGCTTAGTAACATATTTCTAATAGAGTAACTTTTTATGTTTTGGATTTTGCTTCTAAAATCTGAAACCCACCTGTCCTCAAACTTGAACTTTACTACTTTTACATTCCTGACATTAATCCTTCTATGAATGACATCACCATGGAAAACCTGGCTCCAGTCTTTCTTCTTCATTCAGTAGGTTTAAGTAGATCCCAGCAGTGATTTGTTAGACTATCGTGAATATGATAACAGAAACTGGGAAATAAGTTGTTTCAAATGTTCAAGGACACATGACAGTTATGTATGAACCCACTGTGCATTTTCTACAGGGTTCCATATTCTTGCTATTCCTTCACCTTAGGTAATACACACCATAATATATATATATAGACGGTCTCCAGACAATCTTCCCCACCAGGTACCTTTTGATTATGTTGAAACTACAAGAATTCTCAGGTTGGCTCAAAATTCTGGGTCTTGTCAATACAGCTGAAAGGACACCCAACTGGGAAAGGCTGACTTAAGATCTGAAATAATTCTATCTCTATACCCTTCTTTGTTTAAATCCCATTCTTGTTCCATACATAAGCAAAAAACCCCTCAATTTATACTTTTTTACCTACGTAACAGCACTTTTCTTATTCTCTCTGTCTTGTGCCCATACTTAAACAGATATTTTCTTCTCCTTTCTCTCCTTCAATTCAAAAACCCATTTCAGTTCCTTTGTGAGATATAGGGTTGTCTTAATAACTCACAAAGAGAACAATACGTTTGTCCATCATTACTATTTTCTTTAAATTTGTAATTGTGGGAAGAGGAATGTGAATTGAATTAGGAACTGCATCCAAATCTGATTTTCATAAAGGTGCATTTTGGAAAAGAAGCCTCTTTGGAATTCCAATTATGCAAATTCCTAATTAATAGAATTCTGTTTAAAATGACAGATACTTTTTAGTTTACAGATATTTTGAATGCATACTTTTGACTTTACCACATGACCATCTGGACAAGTGAGATTGTGCTTCTAGATATACTATGAGCTAGAAAGATTGGTGCATTGTGGGAGAATCAGACAATAGGAAAAGTTATTTGCAAGTATAATTGAATTAATGACATAAGTGGAAATCTCAAACAAACAAATTCCATTTCAAACAGTTCAAAGATTCTGCCTTTCCTTTGTTCAGAATACAGCCCTGTAAAGTTACCTGCCCTCCCCAATTTTCTTTGTACAGCTATGGTCTACAATTCCCCACCCAAACAACCTTTGGGGTTTTTCTAGTAAGGGGCAAAAACAATGGGGCCTGTAGCCGCTCGCACAGGGCCTGGGGGAGATCGAAAAAGTGCTGGTCCAAAGATGGGTGCTTGGAAGAGGGTAGCAGCAGCTGGTCGGAGAGTTAATGGGCTGGGCAAAGTACACACAGTGGCGGATGCCAGGGGATTTGGCAGGAACCGGGCAGCCAAGGTCTTCGTAAGATGCTTCTGCAGAGCCACTTTGGACTGTGAAGAGTGAGAATGAGGGACAGGGAAGAAGCACAAAGAGATAGATATGGTACATGAGCAAAGCAGCTTCAAAAGACAAGGGGAACATAGAGAAGAGTTGCTTTAATATTGCAGTAAATAGTTTAAACCAGGGGCTTCAGTATCAAAACTTATTTGACAGCCTGATTCAGCTCTGAAGTAGGTGAATTAATAGTACTTTATGAATACTATAAATGCAAATGCTATAAATAAGAATGGCTAATATGTAGCCTTCCAAATGTTGCTCAATATATTTCAACAATACAATGAATGGTGAAGAATGCTGTGAATTATATTTTCACATCATCTGGAGAGCCACATATTCTCTATCCTTGGCTGACAGTAATACCGTATGACTTTATTATGACAAAAATTCTTTTACTTTCAAAGTAGGATGAAGTTTAAAAGAATATAGTGAGTTGCCCTATTGAATCAGCTCAAATATCCATCTATTGCCCACAGTGAAGAGGCCAGGTGTAGTGGGTGGGTGTGTTTGTGTGTATTTATGTGTGCACATATATGTGCAGGAGATTAAGGCTGTCGTATAGCTAGATAAGCGAAAAGCTTCTCCTTCCAACTGTAGCTTTCCTTATCCTTTAAAATGGCTTTTCCTATTAAGAATATAGAGCCCATCCTTTTTTTCTTTTTCTGCTCAACAGCTCCTGAAGGGCTTTTCATATATACATAAAACAGTGGTAAATCTATCCCTGTATTTGCCCAATACTTTTAAAACAGCTATCTGTGTCACAGCTACTGTAACAGTCCTGCTACAATTACTTCCACTAAATTAATTATGCACTACAAGTAGATGCATAAAAAGAAAAGGAATACTGGGAATTGTAACCTCTTGATCTGATCTGTCCCACTGCTTTTCTTGTTTCCTCTCATGCAAGCAGTTGTTTCTCACTGTAGTTTCCGAATGTTGCTGAGAGTAGTACTATCTGTACTTTAGTTGTAGGATGAGACAATTTAACATTCAGACACAATTCTCCACTGAGTGGGTGATTGGATTTTGAAGAATAATTAAGACACCAGGGGAATTTCCTTATTGTCCCTCACATTTTCCATACACCCCAGAGTTACCTGGCACCTTCTGTGACAAATACCTTGAGAATACTCACTGCCAGGGCAGTATTCTTCTGCAGTTTGCTGTACGGGCTGTATTTGGGCTTTGGTGGCTTCCCTGCAAGCCTGTCTTTGTGACGTCTACTGCTCATATGCTGTAGATGAAAAAAACAAAAGCTCCCACCATTATCTATGTATAAAAGCACCTTGATATGCTTCTGTCACCTTTAATAAACTTTCCAATGACAGTTCTTTAGACTATTCTATGTTTTTATTTGATGAAGGAACTGGAAAACGTGTCTTCAATTATGTTGAAATTATGTTCTGCTTAAGCTTGGACCAACAGGGTCATGATGACAAGCTTTTAATATTGCTTTGACTTCAGGTTTCTGGTATTTTTGACATTTTACTCTGACACTTTTGTCTCCTGATAGATACTACTCTGTCTTCGTGGTGAGAACTGTGTATATATCTGTCTTTGAATCTTTTCCTTAATAAGATAAATGCAGAACAGGATAATTAACTTTAGGCCTATTTCAAGGCTTGTTCAAAATGCTCTATTTAAATTTAAAATGAGTCCTCCTATTTTGTACTTCCTTTCTTTTCTGTTTATCTAGACATTACTTGCCTATATCTTGCTGGAAACAAATATTGGATAAAATAATTGTGCAGAGACCAAAAATTGGACATGGGAAACACAAATTAGTTAACTGTTTGGATTTTAATTATATCTATATTCCTTATGTTGTTTATTACTATTAAGATAAGATTTTAAAACAGGGAAGCACAAAATAAGAGGCTAGTAGAAAGCGATTTATTGGTACATTTTTTTGCTTATGGCAAAAAAACTTCAAGATGGCACCCAAAATGTCAATTTCTAGAGTGCATGCTTTCTGAGTGGCTGAAATGGGATATTTGAAACACTGTTATATCAGCTTAGCCTACCAAAACGTTGAAGATTGCCAGAGAGGTTCTTGTGCCTGTTTCTGCTGTATTTATCTGGAAAAGAGAATCTTCTCAGCTGTACTCAGCCTCTTGAATGGTCTCCAACCCTTTTCTATGATGTTTCCTTACTTAATCAAATAATTCCTCTTCAAATATTCTCCTGTTCTACAAAAGTGCAATGCTCCCTTCTAACAGTAAGTTTTCCCTTTTCGCTGGTTATTTTTAAATTCTGTTCCTGTGCTGCTGCTTTTTAAAAAGTGTCTGAAGAATTAAGTTGCTATTTACTCTGTGTGTGTATGAAATCGTAGTTATTAGAGATGCTACTAATACAGTAAAATCTCCCCACTGGGGGAGGGGTGTCTATTATTCCTCAGGGGTGATTAAATTGCAAATTACATCATTTATGGTGATTTGTGTCATTATGTCATTATGCAAACGACACACTTTGACGTGGATGTCATTATTTGGGTAATGATGTTATTACACAAATGACGTAAATAAATGCAAATGATGTAATTTTCACTATTAGTATATTCAGATCGTTATGCAAATAAGGTAAATCAACATGATGGCATGAAATTAATGTAAATGTAATGTAAATGTAACATTTAGCATGGACTGCTTTGGATTGAAAAGATTTGTCTGTTATTTCAGGAAGTTGTTCAGACAGAAATCTTGCCCAATTATATCTGATGTCCATTAAATGGGGGTAAGTGGAATAAAAGGTTCTCTGTATCATTGTTCTTGGTGTGCTGCTGATTTTTAGCCTTCTTGTTACTACTCAAGTTGCACACAGTATTTGCAATTAATTAATCAATTAGATACTATATAAAGAAGCACTTAACTCTGATAATTCTCTTGTCATTGGAAAAGCCATTTGTGTAGGATTTTCTGGAAGGCAAGTATCATATAAACTTCAAATCTGATGAGAATGGAAAACTGCCTAGGACAATATTTGGATCAGAGGAATTTAAGGTAGAGAAAGATATAAGCAGCTGGCCTTCCATGTTCCTTTTTCACCCTGACTGCCCCTTAGATGTGATTTTGTTTATTTACAAGAACTGTTGGGATGATGCTTCAGGTATCTTAATGCAATCTTTGCTTTAGCCTGCAATTCAGAATAGTAAAATTTCTGCTTGCAATGTAACTTCTTCTCTTAACTTCATTAAATATCTTAATAGATACTTAATGAAAGGTCTAAGCTGAAATTTGGGAGTGGAAGTAGGGTGGAAAGATTAATGCTCTATTCCCCTTTTTATTTCCATCTTAAAATGCTTCCTTCAAAAAATATCCAAAATTCAGCATGTTCCTCATTACAGTCCTCCAGACAATCAGAAAAGTGTTTAGATTGATCTGCTTACCTGTTTGAGTTGTGTCTCTGAGTTGACAAAGATCTCGCACACCTGGCATTGGAAGGCCTTATTCTGAATGTTGAGGCTGCCCTTGCTGCCAATCCGTTTGGGCTTGTGTCCTACTCGAGAGAGAACCTTCCCTCGGCTTCGCCTTGGCAAAACTGTTTGGCCTTCCAGCATCAATTTGTGCTTTGCTCCTGGGAGTGGGGAAGAGAAGATGAGCCCGGAACAAAAAAGGGAAACTTGTTTCTTGCACTTTGATAAACAGCAAGTGGTCTAAGAGGCAGACATGGCAGTTATCAATAGAATGGGGCAATTCCATGATGCCAGAATCAAGTTGGCTATATGGAAATCCTAGGGCAGGTCTCTGACACAACATCTGCATTTTATATTTAATTTTTTGTTCTTGTTTCCTTGTTAAATGCACTTTTTATACATCTTAATATATTGTTATATTTAATATACTATTATTATATAATATTTGGGGAACGATAGTGGTTAAAGTAACAGGCTAGAACAGTGGTATAAGTTTATGTATTGTTACAATAATCTATTTTTTAAAAAGGTTATATGATCTTATCTTGCCTTTCTGTCAATTACACCATTTAGAGATAACTTTTGTATTTTATATTTTGCTACTATTAGGTAAAATAGAGATAGCAAGTAAGGCAAGGTCAGATCCCAAATGAATTGATTTTTCTTTATTTTTAACTATCCTTATCATTGTAATTCCTTGTTTTGCCTGAAAACATATGACATAACAAAATGACAGCCTTAAAAATAAAGAGTCAAAATAAAACAGTTCACTATCTTACACAGAAGATTCCACAATTTTAAAACAACAGTACTGAATAAAATCCAAAAGTTTTATAAAAACAAGCAGGTTCTCAAGTTCATTAACATTCTTTATAAAGTTAGTCTAATCTATTTTAGCTCCAAGTGTATTGAACTACACTGTCAGGCATGTTAAGCAATCATCAGATCAGGGAAGATAAGAATAGAAACAATGAAATAATTGGAAGATGATGAAGGTAGGAGAAAATAAAATTTTTACTAAGCAAAATGGAAAGTCAAAATTTGCATATATATATCTATATCTATATATGTATATATATATATATATATGTATTATGTATGGCATTCAGCTTTGTTCGGGTATTTTCCCACGTCATTGTAGTTGTGCTTTTAAAGTTGTAGCAACATTTTGGCAGAATCTCATCTGCCATCATCAGGCTTCTGTATTCTGTCCGTCTGTGAGTCAGGCTGCCACAGTTGTTTCAGTTTTAAATGTAAGTACCCGCAAAAACTTAAGAAAACATGTGTGTGTGTGTGTGTGTGTGTGTGTGTGTGTGTGTGTGTGTAAAATAAAGGAAATATTTCAGCTTTTTGATTTCTTAATTGGCTTGCTGCAAAAAGTTCTTACAATACATCATATAAAGATAGAAAAATACAGTTGTTCTTTTTTGAGAACAGAAAAAAATATGGATAGAACTTGGGATCCCAGTTCTTTTCAAGAAATATGCAATCAGCGGACTACAAATACATTAGTAGCAAACCATACCTATTTGTCCAATCGTTTTTGAATTCAGAAAGCAAAGAGTTTGTAAAACTCTCAAGCTTTTCATCTTACTCAAGTGACAAAGTAGAGTTATTGTAAAATCTGGCAGGCAGTATCTGTAAATGACTCCTGGTTTCACCATACCTGCTTCTCATGGCTTTCATACTACTGTATCTCTTCTATTCTATGGATAGCCTATTATCATGTCTGCTGAAAGAATGCTAAAATAAAACATCTATGAATGAACTAAACACATATTTATTCATTGTTAGGTATTGGTTAAGAATCCCCAAAGTCTGAAATGTATGCTTTTAGCACAAAATTTAGTTAACTGACTCAAAAATTTGTTCATTGGGAATAAAAATAGATTAATAGGCTACCTTTTCTAAGTGGCAGCCTCCACACATATTGAGAATTCAGGGAGTTCCAATCCCAGAAGATCTGAAGGATGCCAGATTGGGGAAGTTTTCTTTATGTTTTTTGTCAGCTTCTGTTACTAAAGTCTATTAATATCAATGAGGCAAGATGGTGTACTTTTGGTAGCATTCAACATTTTCTGTCGAGGAAGAGGAGTAACTTATCCCTCTTACTGCTACAATGGAACTACCTTGATTCAGTATCACTACCTAGACAAATGCTTTTGGGAGGTGAAATGAACAGATATATTGAAGTAGGCAAGAAGGCCAATAATGAAAACAGTGCTGCACCACTGTGATGCAAGTTTTCCCCCTTTTGTATATGTATCATGATGATGCATGCATGCATGTACAAAAGGTGTGATGCTTGCATTGTGACTCTGATTTCATCATTTTGCCAAAAGCCTTGCATCCTGCAGATGCCTCTGAAAGTGAATTATTATGAGCTACATGCAATAGGCTCCAGATGTCATATTTTTTACAGCAGTGGTAGACACATTATAGGTCTAACTTGGCCTTTTATGGGGTAGCTGGAGAAAACCCACATGAAGGCTCCTTACCAGAATTATGAGCCTCCAACTGAGAGGCAGAGTTAACTGTTACTTTGCAAGTGGGACAGTACAAGTGCTGCTTGATTTTCTTTCCCTCTTTCTCCACCTCTGCTGCTGAGCCGGCGGTTTCTCCAGATTCAGTTGCTGGCACCTCCATACCAGCTGCTGCTGCTGGTCTCACACTTGCACTATCTGGAGCAACTTCCAAGGGCTCTGAAACTGATGGGGGAACCAGGGACAGGACGCCAGTAGATATCTTGGCTGGTAATTCTTCTGCTGGGGACATCAGCATGAGGTTGCAATGTTCTGCCATTGGTTGGCTCAATCCTAGCAAGCTACTGGGTTGTGCTAATAAAAAAGGAAGACATTTATTTTCCTCTGAATCGTGGTTTTAAGATTAACTAGCCTTAAAGATAACTAGCATTTGCTTCCATTATAGTGGCATCTCAGCTAAGATTATTCTTCTGCTACATAAACAGAAGAGGTCAATTACAGAAAAATATGGAAATTTCCCCAAACTAAAATCTACCTAGAATGCCTCTTCCTAGATAAGCTTGCCTCTTACCTCTGCTGCTGCTGGTGGTGTCTCTGCTGATATCTAGTGCAGCTTCAAAATTAGCCATTTTTTCTTGGCTGCTGCTGCTATTGTCAGCTGTCTTGTGCTTATTTTTCACTGCTTCAATGGCTTTGAGTCTCCGAGCATGCTTGTGGCCTCTGTAATGTGCCTCAGCTTGATTCTGAGAGAGATAAACGGGAGGGGAGTGTTGAGTGATGGAGAAGAGTATTAAGGCCATTCCATATTATGGAAGATCAAAGAGAGACTATAATGCAAAATGATTTGCAAAGCCCATTTTTCTAGTTGGTGGAGAGCACTTTGAAGCCTGGTTATCTTCCTGCTGCAGCAGCAGATGACATTTTTTCCAGCTACCTTGCTATTTCCCCCCAGTTTTCTCCATTTCGTTTTTTTCAGTATTGAGGAGCAGCACAGAAATAATCTTTTTGTGTACATCTTCCTCCCATCTGAGCCTTTGGAAAAAGCTATATAGATAGGCAGGCCAAGTGATAGAGCGTGAGTGTACAAGTGGAGTGGATCTTTTAAGAATATGAGGATAAAAATGTAGTTTAATGCATTAACTAAACATCTCCCACTGAAACAAAAAACACATGAAAAGCAGAGCAAGAGGGAATTTTCTATACCTCTCCTTTTTGGGCATTGAGCACTTCTATTTCTTTCTTCAGCCATTATGCAAACTAATGTAACACCCTCATTTCAATTCAGATTGGACTTAAATTCACATGAATTTGCCAGAGAACCATTCATTGTAGTGAGAATCAGGAAAACTGCCTTTGACTGCTAAGTACACAGGCTTTGGGGCACAGGGGTCTTTTGTAAGTCTTTTGTATTTTCTTTAAAAAAATATTTTATCAGCAGTGAACAGGCAGAGGACATTAACACATACTTCAGTTTATTCATCCTTTTCTCTGAAAAGCTGAAGGGCCTGGTTATAGGAAAGCACAAAATGTAAACTCACACGTAAATACAGAACTGGCATGGCTGCCTAGGAATATAGACTTCATATTAGGTCTGCATTCCAGGAAGGGACAATAGTTGTCATTTATGTCCTTCTCTTCCCCTCTACTTCAAGTGAATATATTTAGCTATATACTATTTTATTTTGTGTTGCAAAACTGCCTCCTGCATATTTTTTTTCTGAAGCTGCATATTTTAATTTTCTTTCTTTCTTTTTTGCCCAAAAGCGCTTTTTGAAACAAGAAATGGGCTGCATTTAATCAGGGGCAATGTGTCTTATCTCCATTTCACCAGGCAATGAACAATGCCAGGAATTGAATTATATGGATGCACAGCATGAGGCAGGGAGGGAGCGAAAGTCATCAGATGAAACAGGAGCCTGACGGCAAAGGGGTGTGGGTATATGTGCATATGTGTATACATGTACAAAATGAAAACAGAGGACGTAATGCTTTGCTAGAGGGCCTACACAGTTCAAATGGGATAGTGCTGAAAGTATGGACTGGCTTTTATTGGGACAAAGAAGCATCACTTGATATATTTGTTCTCCTGGCATCTAGATATTCCCTTGGTTAGTTTACCTGTAACCAGTCCAAAATAAGCCTAGTAAGCCTAGTAATGCTTCTGTTTCATAGGCTCTTTGGTGGATGCCTTTCTGCTTGCATATTAATTTCTATGGGTAGAGGAGTGATCAAATTATCTTGAATAGCTTTTTTTAGAAAGTACAGGAAATATATGACATTAAGATTTGTATTGATCAAGGAACATTACTCTATTGGTTGGTTCTAATAAATCTATGTAAACAAATTAATTCTGCCACCTTTAGTACTATACAGAACTATGCTACATTGAATGGGTGAATTTAGATAGTGTTTTAGAAAAGCTGGAATAAAAAAAACTCTGCCTTGGAATTTTTTTTGGGTTACAGCTTTTATTAAAAAAAAAAAAAGTCCCTGGGCACAATGCCGAACTGCACCAACTGGATAATAAGGGCTGCATACTGCAGTTCCCTTCTTTTATGCCAGATTCAAGTAACGCACACAGGCTGAAAACCTATGGAATGGGTCTCCCAGATAAAATACTATTCTTGAATGCAGAATAAAGAACACCAAAGTGTGGTTTCCCTTTGCAAGCCCCTAAGAGTCTGCTTCTCTTCTCATGCCCCTACCTCAAAAAAAGGAAATAAACACAGGGGTGGAAGGTGGTAGTGCAGTAAGAGAAGATTATTTCCTGAAAAAAATTATATCTGTTTTTTTCTAAAAGAAATGAAAGAATTGACATTCAATGACTTGCAGGCATTACACAATATACAACATTTTATGGCTTATATGCAAGCAAAGTATCATGCTGATTCTTCTTTTTTTATTGTGACAGTAGACCCTTTCAACGAGGGAGCATGGTGAACAAACCAAGAGTCTTTATCCACAGTTTAATAAGTCATCCAACAGTAGGATTCTAACTTGTTCCTCTTGCAACATTTTAGAAGAAGAAACTTAGAAGCAGCACGAGATCTTGATCGTGCATTAAACAATACCTTCATAGCGCCATCTGCAGCGGATGGTCTTTCTCTGATGAGCCTTGTTAATATGACTTGCCATGCTTTGCGCTCCATGAATCTAAGGGAACCATAAATCAGGCCTACACCAACTGAAGTCTCACCTTTGCCAAAGACTACCACAAATTCAGCTTTAAGACAGTTTCAGCCTGGGACTGTAGAATACGGAAGGCATTACTAATCATGACTTTCTTCACACATAATTAAATTAGGTGCCTTGAACACTAAAATAGTATGTGAATTTTTGTGCACTCATAAGCAAAATCGACATAGTTATCTATATTGTAGTTCTCCTCTTCCTTTTCCATTCACATCTGCCTGATCCTAATGTTTCATGGATGTAGCTTACCGCAGAGTTGAATCTCAGATGACAAATATTACAAGAGATGAACTGCTTCTTCTTAAGTGGATTGGGTACACCAAAGGTATGGTTGATTACTGCCTTTTGTACTGGATCCATCTAGAGAGGGGAAGGATGTGAAGATAAATGGAGCCAAGTTAGCTGGTGCTCTGAGCATGTAAAATTGTGTTTGTGCTTTTCCAAAACTGCCTTCATAGCACCATAGAACATTTGCTTGTTTGCTGAGGAAATGTCCTTATCTGTCAGATTTGGGTCAGGCATATAAACCTCTGCTCCTCCAAAACCTCAGTCCTTAGTCAGGAAGTAGCTAAAAATAGAATTTGATACAACTAGATGGGTCAAATATTATAGACACAAGGCAGGCCTTGCTGCAGAACACAAAAATCAAGCCCGTATGCTGGCTCTGAGGGACAGGGACATTCTCTGATCTGAATGATGCTAGTTACTTCTTCTCCAGCTTCAGCTGAATATGGCAAAGAATTCTGCTGGTAGTAATGGTTAAGGAAGAAAACCCTTCCTTAGCACCTTCTACACTGCTAGTTCCATCGAGGCTATTATGCTGTGAAGCAACTGATCAGCTATTCCTTTGGGGCCTACAATAACTTTTAATGTGGCCCTTCTCTATAAGTTGTGTCAGTGTTCTCTACAAGCTGAAAATTGTTGCAGAAAGACACTATTGGACAAGCTTTCATAGAAACGTGTCAGCCGTTATAGGTATTGCAATGGGAAAAACACTATAAGGTTCTCAAGAACCTCATGCTTCTCTAGAAATTGCTGATGTGGAAGATAATTTATGCTGTGATAGGAAACAGAGTTTGAGGAAGTAACGTTTCAATAATTGCCTGATGTCTCAAGGGCCAAGTTAAAAGAATTGAAAAACCAGCACTTGTGTAACACACAGATTGAGAATACTGCTGCAAACCAATTCTATTATATTCTGCTTTAAAGAAATTAGTTTCTGTTGGTTTTCCCTAACTCTCATGTTTAAATATTCACAAAAATTGAAATAGAGGGAAAAGGTTAGAGTAAGAACTACAAAGGTAAAAAAGATAAGAAAAAATAATAAGCTAATATAAAAATTCTATGTACATAGAATTGACCACAGCTATAATCTATAATATAAACATTGTTCTTTTATCCCTGTGGTTGTGAAAGATATCTTTCCCAGAGCTGGCCATCAAGAACAATGGGACGAGAAAGAGATTGAGGTTTGAAGGTGATTGTATTTCTTAGCAAAGCTATTTAGGTGCCTGGACAGGAGCATCTGTCTGGTAGGCAAAGTATGCAGACAAGGGAATCATTATTTGGATCCCTAAAGTCCATCACCAAAGGAAATGGAACTGGCAACAAACAATAATTGATGATCATGGTACCTTCCCATGATTATGGCAATTTTTTTTACTGATTCATTTGCAATAAAAATGAAGGGGGATAGATAGAAACTGAATGGCAGGAGTGAACTATCAGAGATTTTAGGAGAGGAAGGGAAGTTTTTATACTATAGTTAATAGCAGTTTACTCTAGATAGCACCAACCTGATGCAAGGATGCGGCATAGAAGGGTGGTATAAATATAGAGTCACAGTATTTCCAAAAGGAGAAAAAGTATTGTGATTTTTTTTGGAGAAAAGTGACATATGAATGACGTATGAATGACTGTATTATGTACAGCATGAGGATGTATATCTGTTCCTTTTGTGATTATTTTCAAAAACAAAGCCTACTATGATAGATCAAAGGCCAACCACTGTGTGCCAGTGCCTCCAAAGCATAAAGATGATTCCATTTTCTGAATAGAAGGGAAACCCCCCTCCCCCCAAACACAAGAGGAACAAAGGATCAATTCTCAATTGACAAGATGATTCTGGAAAACTGCAAGAGGTGGTTGATCAACTTGAATGTAATATGGATTGATTTCAACTCACTTCACAAAACTGAATAATCAAGTACCTAGAAATAATAGGTATCAGTAGAAACATCACATTTTTTCTGCAAAGATAGATGGCACAATGAATATGATTACTGATCAAGGTTGATACGAGGGCTATCCACAAAACAGATTACGTTTTCGTCTGTAGCAAGAAGGGGCGGAGCTAGCACGGCAATCTTTGGTCTGTGCTTCCACCGCTCAGTCTGTATCTAGTAGTGCTAGTGGGAGATTCATATCTCTGCCCGTTATTTCACAGCAAACGTTTGAAATGTGTGCTGCAATTGAAAATCCCGTGAGTTGTGAGGTGCGATCAGTGATAAGGTTTTTGTTGGCAAAAAACCATAAACCGATTGAAATTTTTCGGCAACTGTGTGAAGTGTACGGGGACAACATCATCACTGAAGTTGGAGTGCGCCAATGGTGCATTAAGTTTAAAAATGGCCGAACTACGGCACTCGAGAAGTCCTGAATGCTTTCAAGTGGGAGATTTTTCCTCATCTGACCTACAGCCCCGATCTTGCACCAAGCTACTACCACTTGTTTCCGAGGATGAAGACCTGGCTTGGAACACAGCGCTTTGATGCCTGAGATTTGAGCCAGTCAGTCACGCCCGCCTGCAGTTCTGCGTCGTCGTCAAAGCGCTGTGTTCCAAGCCAGGTCTTCATCCTCGGAAATAAATAGTAGTCGCTTGGTGCAAGATCGGGGCTGTAGGGCAGATGAGGAAAAATCTCCCACTTGAAAGCATTCAAGACTTCTCGAGTGCCGTAGTTCGGCCATTTTTAAACTTAATGCACCATTGGCGCACTCCAACTTCAGTGATGATGTTGTCCCCGTACACTTCACACAGTTGCCGAAAAATTTCAATCGGTTTATGTTTTTTTGCCAACAAAAACCTTATCACTGATCACACCTCACAACTCGAGGGATTTTCAACTGCAGCACACATTTCAAACGTTTGCTGTGAAATAACGGGCAACGATATGAACCTCCCACTAGCACGACTAGGTGCAGACTGAGCGGCGGACGCACAGACCAAAGATGGCCGCACTAGCTCTGCCCCTTCTTGCTACAAACGAAAACGTAATCTATTTTGTGGATAGCCCTCATAGATGGGAGAGGTTGCATTGGGAGAGGTTACATTGGGACATAGTTTTCAAAGAGACTCACTATCACCACTACTGTTTGTCATTTCACAGACTCCTCTGTTAACCATACTGAACAAAGTCAGACCATGGCTATCAAACATCAAAAATATCTGCCAGGCTATCCCACCTCTTTTACATGGATGATCTGAAGCTGTATGGAAAAACACCATCTGAAATGGCTGCTGCTTTTTCTGCTCTGCGCTGTTCAAGATATTGCAATAGAATTTGGACTACCGTGTTTCTCATATAATAAGGCTGGATCTTATTATTTTTTGAGCCCCGAAAAAATGGCTAGGATGTCTTTTCGGGGGTGACTTAATTCCTCCCCCCTTGCATTTTCAGGCAGGTGGTGATGGCTTGGATGTTGACCTCTGTGTTGGTGGGGCTCTTCGTATCGGGGTCAACGCAGGCAGCACCATATCTGGGTATGCAACAAAAGTACTTCCTAACGGCAAGCCCGCCCCCACCATTCCCCCATTTCGCATGTTTTAATATAGGCCTTAATTTGGGAAGAGGGGCTTAATTTCATTTCATGCCTATAAAACATGCTGGGACTTCCTATTGGGGGAGGCCGTATTGTTGGAGAAACAGGGTAGACAAATGTGTCATGCCTACCATTAAATGGGAAAAATAGTGAAAACTGAAGGAATCAAGATGCCCTATGTCTAAATGAAGACAGTTACAAATATTCTTCAGGCTGACATCAAGCACACTGAAGTCAAGAAAAGGGTTAGAGATAAATATATCAAGAGAATGAAGAAGATCTTAATATCCAAACTTAGTGTGGAAAATACCATCAAGACATTTAACCACATTGGCAATTCCAGTCATTAGATACACAGCTGGGAGAATGGATTGGACTCAAGCAGAACTAAAAGCCTGGGATAGGAAAACTAGAAGAATAATGACAATAACTTATGCCCTTCATTCTCACAGTGACTTTGACAGACTATACTTACCAAGGAAAATAGGTGGTTATGGAATGTTGCAAGTATATCAGAAGGTTGAAGAAGAAAAAAAGGCCCTGGAAGAATATCTGAAAGATAGTGAAGGAGATGCTCTGAAGCTAGTATATCAGGAAGGCTTACTGAGTACCCGAGAAACCAAAATGGCCTATAAAAAGGACCAAATGAAGAACAGAAAACAAACATGGAAAGACAAAATATTACACGGCCAGTATGTTAAAAAAATAGCAGGCTAAAAGTAGATAAGTTGCAGAAAGAGTCAGAGGTGCTAATTCTGGCTGCACAAGATCAAATATATACAAAGACAGAACTGATAAAGTGGCTTTTTTGGAAAGAAGCTGAAGAAACAATCAACCACTTGGTTAGCCGCTGCAAGAAGATTGTTTAGACTGACTACAAATAACAGCATGACAAAGTACCACAATGGTACATTGGAATATCTGCAAGAAGTACCATTTTATTTGCAAGCAAGAACTAGTGGGACCATAAAATAGGTAAATAATATAAAATAAAGAAGCTAAAATGCTCTGAGATTTTAAATTTCAGATAGGCACCTGCCACATAACACCCCAGACTTAATAATTGTCAATAAGAAAGACAAAATAATCTGGACAGTTTACATGGCAGTACCTCAGAGAGTAAAATAGAAGAGAAACAGCTAGAGAAAATAACAAAATACACACCATGGGCGCAATCCCAAAATAACTGGTGCACCACTTGAACAGCAGTGATATTGACAATATCACCATTGGCCAGTTACAAAAGGCAGCTTTACTCAAATAGCTTAGACTTTAACACCATCAAACATCCACAACTACCTATCACAGATCTTTGGAAGGGCTTGATAGGTTGAAAAAAATGCCAAATAAGGTCTTAAATGTCTAGCAGATTGTGCAACAAACCAATAATAATTACTATTATGAATAGCAATCTTTTTACTTTGTGGCTCCATTTATACATTATAGCTGATAGATACAGTTTTGCTTTTAATAGACAATTGTTTTTAAAAACAACCTATACGTGTATAACCTTGTAATCAAGTGTTATCCCATGTGTAAGGTAAAATTCTATGCATGTAATGTAGCTCTCTTTCAAGAGACTTAAATGTTTCATATTAAATGATGATAATTACCATAAAAGCGACAGTAAATAGCTAAACATCCTAAGGCTGTGAACAACATCATTTATTAATATTATTAATTACTTTTCTACATTATGACACAGTTCTCAATTTTTTAAAAAACATTTGGTTATAAGTTGAGTAAAGTAGAGTAGAACAAACTTAGCAAAGTAAATCTATCAGGTAAACCATTCTGTTAATTCAACTTTAAAAAGGCTTGATACATAAGAATATTTTAGTATTTCAATTTAATGACAAATTACTCTGGGAACCAATTAGAATCATGCAGCCACTGCAGAAAACCCTTTGTCATTAATCATTATGCAAAAACAGACATAAAAAAGACCTGCCTAATAGTTTGAAGTTTGCCTTAGGCAAATATATTTTTCTATTACTTCTGTATGGCTTATTCTTTTAGAGGTTGCTAACTTCTAACAACAGAATTCAAGATTTTTCTAGAATCTAGACTTATTCCAGTATTCAATAAATTATGGGCTGTTAATCAATAGGAATGTAGAACCTTACTTACAGGATCCAAATTCGGTACTCAAACTTTCAGCATCCTGTGCCCTCAGGTTCATGTTGACTTCTGGTAATTGTTTGAACTAGTTCCTGCAGTTTTCTCAAATTCTGACATAATGTTCCCATTCTTGACAGCCTATCCTTTGGTTCTTAAAATTCTGCAGTGGTTTTTTTTTTTGTTATTTAAATTTGCAGTTGGTCTATGTTGAAGAACAAACTATTCCATAGCTGAATTTTTAGCAAAACCCAACCAATTTTAGAGGCACTCTAAAATTGTAATAGTTCCATTTCAAATTGCTCAGTAACCAACTCTATTATTTCTCCCTTACCATTTTTTTGCTTAGTTGTTTTAATTATCTACTCTTGGCAGTATAGAATGAGGTGATAATAATATTCCAACTTAGAGCCAATATGAAATTCAAGAAATTTGGTTTCTAATAGTGCTTTCCATATCTTTTCCTTCATTATCTAAAACCTCTTATTAGAAAGTCCTTTTTATCATTTATCACAAAGTTGTATCTCTGTTGTGATTGGTTAATATGTCACTACTCAAACAAACATTTTTATCCAATTTTGGGTAATTTACTCAAGCTTAGGAAGTACATGCAATTCCAGTCTGTATTTTCCATGGAGATTCTTTGCGCTGAACTTACAAATTTTCTTCCATTACACAGACCTGATCTGCAAAGGATTACGTGTACCTCCTGATAGCTGAGCATTTTGAGATTACTAGGAGAGATGCAAGAATTATACAGTCATTTTACTGTGCTAGAAGTATTAGAACAACCTAAGCCTGCTACTGCTTATCCATCTTTTTCCCCTGAACTTACTGGTTTTTAAATTATACTATTTTAAATGATTTTTTAAAAAATTGATTCTTAATCAAAATAAATAACATTGTCCAACCTACTAGATACAATTTATTCCTAATGTATTTATCTACAGAAGTTGTAGGACTTTCTCACCTCTCTATCTGTTAAGACAAGGACAAAATATCCAGAAAATTGTAAAGTATCATTTTGGATTCAAGCAGTTAAGAAAAGAAAAATTCCCAACTCTATGTTTCAACTAATTTGCAATGACTTGGATTACTTTTGTTTTATCCCTGCAATATATCCACTAATATATAAAGAGAGATTTTTGCACTGAATCTCCTGTAGACTATGAGGTCAGGAAAACCAGGTGACCCAAGAATGGTGTCAGCCAGCCAGTCAGTCTGACTGTCTGTCTGTCTCTCTTTCTCACACACATGCACATATTTACCTGTCTATTATCTCCAAATCCACAAATTGGTTATATAATCAAGGGAAATCAAATAAGCCTTTTCTTGCGTTATTCGCAGAATGAAACCGTTAGAGAAAAAGGAAACTCTTGATTCCCAAGAAGTTAGTCAAATTGCTTCAAGGTTCAGACTTAATTCAAAAAGTACATCACTTCCAGACTCTTCTCCTCACTATCAATTTATTTTCTTTGTTAGTTCAATGCAATATGTGGCTTCACATATTTATTTATTAAATTTATTTATTTATTAAATTTATGTTACCCATCTCACTGTCAAATGACTCTGGATGACTTGCAACACCGAAAAATTACAATAAAATCAAAACATTAATCTTTAAAAATTGAAACATTAAAAGTTAATAAAAGCAAGACAAAAAAGGGACCAACACATAAATGGGATGGAGCTGGGATCTTCTTCTAATTTACTAAACATCTCTAACGTGAAGCACCTCCATCAGGGCCCCAAGCCAGTTGGCAGATCCAGAATTTCAGGCCCTTTTGGAAAGCCGAGAGGGTGAGGGAGGATCTCTATCACTTCAAGGGGTACGATGTTCCAAAGGGCAACAGCCATGGCAGAAATGGTTCTTATCCTGAACATCAGCTGAAATGTCTTGGCTGAGGGGTCTGAAGATGCACCTACTGCCAGAGCAAGTGGGGCAGGCCAATCTCATTGGGATATGTTTTAAAATATATGAAAGCTTTATAATACTCATCATAATTAAGTTCCTACTGCATTTTGTTTACATAAACTTATTTATAGTGGTGCTTTTATTTTGCTACTGTATATACAAATTAAGATAATGAGGTTACTTAGAAATCTACTGAATAAACACAATGAGCCATAACTAAACCAAATTGGTTAACTTAGTTCTCATAGCTATGAAGAATATAACATGATTTTCTTAACATCCAGGTTATTAATTATTTCTATCAACTGGAACTTCAATCTGTCCAAATAACAGATTAGATAGTAATAGAAATTAACATCAAAATTATTTGTTTTTTCCATCCTACTAGAGCAAGGAGCAAATATGACAACTGTGATTCTACTTTTGTCTTTCATTAATTCTTTCTATATAATATTCCATTTTTCATTTCAAAGGGAAAGATAAACAGGTTAACATATAGATCATCTATTATTCATTTGTTAACACTAGTTTGCTCAGAAAATAGAAGATGGTATCATTCATTGAAAACAGTACTGCTCTCAAGCAGACCAAGTGGTATAATTACCACTGTAAAATATAGCAAGCAAAATCTGGAATAGGTAAATGGAGAAAGGCAGTTTCATCAATAAATTAATAATCCTAGTACTGTAGTTAAATGGATCCTCAACATTCAGAAATATTATATCAGATAAAGAAGCCAAAGTGCAAACCTCTTGAAGACATCTACTGCCTGCTGTGAAAACAGGAGACCAGAATAGATACTGCATCTGTCTTTATTGAAGATGTTCAAGCACAATTGACCCCAACTTGAAACCTTCATGGTCCTATACTGGATGGGAATTTTTGGAGTTGCAATCCTATTGAATTGTGGGGGAGGTAGTGCCAAGAAAATGGAAACATGACTGTTTTTAAAGGATATCAGATACACAATTTTAGAATTTGTGATGATTGACTATATCTCTATTGTTTTGATCTTTTGAAATACATGGAAAACAAAATTGCAAGGAAATTCCAAGGGAATTCCAAGGTGCTTTGCATTACTTATTATGGGAAATCAGTAGAAAAGTAAAGTCAATTTAGCATATTATTCTGGAACTCTGTGATTCCGCCCATCAATTAGAAAGCCACACTACAGCTATATCATTATATGGCTACCATCATCATGGCATCTTAAAAAACCCCTGTGACCTTTGCATCTCTCTTTAGGTGTTAGTTTAAGCGTTCTATCTGTAGGTGTGGGGCATAATATGTTGAACATGATGGGCTACGTGTAAGCCTCCTGCTCTTGCTGTATTTCAATAGCTACCACGCATAGATCCAGTGTATGTGTCCTGTTTGACCTTGGGAGTCTATAGATCAACAGGGTGAATTATGCAATGAGCAAACAAAGAAGACTGAGATAAACATTGGACCAGAATAGTTATATTCTAGAGTGAAAATGGCTAACTCAGAAAGCAGAGGATAGTTTTGCTGCTACTGAACTCCATACAGTGCTAAGGTCATGTTATGTGAGGATAAAGAGACAGATCAAACTAGAAAAACTCACCGTATTGAAATTAGGAAAAAGGTTGAGTGGTGGGGTGCCATTGAGGCGGAAAGTCAGAAAATGCTTGATATCCAGGGATGGATGTAAAGACCGTCCTGGGATGGGAAGTGAGGCTAAGAGGGAGCTGTTGTGATTAGCTGGACCTAGGAATCAAGAACAGAACAGAAATAAGGCATATGTTTCAAAAGATAGAGCTAGAAGAAGAGGCTGGCTAATATTGTTTCTTAAAGCAGACCTTCCAATGTGGTGTACTGCAAGAAAGTGGCTAATTCGTTATGAGAACTAAGAGCCAAATTCTAATCCCACTTCTTATATTACATGCTTTCATTCAGGGGTGAGATTCAAATTTTTTAACAATCGATTCTGTGGGCATGGCTAGGTGGCCATGGCCATGTGACTGAGTGGGCATGGGTTGTTTTTTGTGGGGGGCAGCCCACAGTTCTTTAGGCCTTCTGGGCCTCAGGGAAGCCTCCTGAGGGCATTTTTGCTCCCAGAAGGCTTCCCCAGGGCTCAGGAAGAAAATAAATGGAGCGCAGTGGGGAGGTGCAGTGGGGTCCCCCTCCATTTTTTGCCTTCCTGGGCCTCAGGGAAGCTTCCTGGGCGAAGCAGTAAGTCAGTGAGGGGCATCCCAGTACAGCTGATGGTTGGGAGGGAAAAAAAAGAAATACATTAAGGAGTACTTGGGCAGGGAAAAACCCAGTCAGCAATGTTGGGTATGTGCATGATGTTGCGCGTGCATGATAAGGATTGACTGGGTGGGGACGAGTGGGCGGAGAGGGCAGGGGGGCAGCCAGGGTCATGATTTGTCAGTTCTCTGAACTGCGCAGAAAGGGTGTTGGTACTTACCTGATATGCCTGTTCTCTTTGAGCTGTGAAGAGCATCCAGTAGTGGGGAGTGCTTCAGTCTCTGCACGTCTAGGCTGGACTTAATTTCTGGAACGCTCCTCCTCCTCCATGGGACTCCTCCCCAGTTTTGGCGAAGACGAGAGAATAAACGCCATTTGCCCTGCATGCCTTAACAATTCGTTGGCAGAAATGGGACCCACCAGATGGAAAAAGGGGTGGGGCAGGATGCTCTTCACAGCTCAAAGAGAACGGGCGTATCAGGTAAATACCAATGCCCTTTCTCCTATGAGCTGTTCAGAGCATTCAGTAGTGGGACATACCAAACCTTGGCCTGTCCTATGGGAGGGACTCAGTCTGGCTTGGAATTCCCTCCTGGTCCCCGTGGACCCATTGCAGAACTCATCTGCCAAAGGAGCCCTCAGCAGATGCAAACACATCTATTTTATAATGCCTGATGAAGAGCAATGGAGAGGCCCAGGTTGCGGCTCAACAAATATCAGTTATTGGTGCCTGCATGGCCCATGCTGCCAATGTTGCTGCGCTCCTTGTTGAATAAGCTGTTATGCCCCTGGGCACCAGTAATGATTGAGTCTGATACGTTTTCGCTATTGCAGCCCGTAGCCAATGGCCTACTATGGAGGAAGAGACCTTGCATCCCTGAGTGTTTGGCTGAAATGACACAAATAAAGCTTCCGTTTTCCAGAAAGTCACTGTGCAGTGAATATATATTCGCAATGCTCACTTCCCATCAAGCCGATGCCATTGTAGTTCCAACCTTTGAGATGGCCTGGGACAAAAGTTAAGAAGTATCAGCTCTTGTGCCCTGTGAAACGCCAAATTAATTTTAGGTATAAACGTAGGATCAGGATGAAGGACCACCCGGTCAGAATGGAAAACACAAAGGTCTTTTCTGATCGACAAAGCTGCCAGTTCCGAAATACGATGAGCAGAAGTGATCGCTAGAAGGAAAACTACTTTATACGTCAGAAATTGGAGACTTGACAATTTCAAGGGTTCGAAAGGGTACTTAGTGAGGGCAATGTGGACCTTGTTAAGGTCCCAAGTGGGATAACAGTGAACTGCTGTCGGGTGTAAATTTGTGGCTCCTCGAAGGAAGCTTCGTATGTGTGGGTGATGAGAAAGTAGACCCTCAGAAGTGACAACCGATGTCAAAGCTGCCACCTGCCTTTTCAATGTATTAGGTGATAATCCCTTGTCAAGCCCCTCTTGTAGAAACTCTAGGATTTGAGCCACTGATGGATAGATGGGATCAGTTTGAGACTTAGTACACCATTTGAAGAAACTGGACCACGTGGCATTGTAGATACGAGTTGTTGAGGGGCATCTGGCAGCTTGGATGGTAGCAATAACTCTGTCGGAAAACTTTTTGCTCTTCAGACGTCTCCGCTCAACCTCCAGATGGTCAGGTGCAACCATTGAGGGTCTAGATGTTGAAGGGGTCCCTGGATTAGCAAAACCCTGTCCGACAGAATTCTCCATGGTGTTGATAAGGATAGACTGGGAGGTCTGCAAACCCCGGCTGTCTGGGCCAGTAAGGAGCTATTAGCAGCAGCTCCACCCTCTCGTCCAGCAGCTTCTGGATGACCTTGGGGATCAGAGGAAGTGGTGGGAATGCGTACAGAAGACCCTGGGGCCAACGGCAGCGGAGCGCATTGAAGTTCTCCGCTCCTTGTGAGGAGTACCTGGAAATGAATCTGGGGAGTTGAGAGTTGAGGGGGGAAGCGAACAAGTCTACCACTGGCTGCCCGAATCTCCTGACCGCCTCTTGAAACAGGGTCAGATGGAGGCGCCACTCTGATTGATCGATCGTGGCCCTGCTTAGCCATCTGCCTGTGTATTTGACAGGCCCAAAATGTGTTCTGCTCTGATGGAAAGTAGATTGCTCTCCGCCCAATGACACAAGCGCTCCGCTTCCCGCATGAGATGTTTTTACTGTGTGTCTCTGTTTATGTGAGCTTTGGCTGTTACGTTGTCGGTCAATATTAGTATGTGTTAATTGTGTACCTGTGGAAGGAAGCTGCAGAGAGCCAGGTATACTGCTTGAAGCTCCAGCCAATTTATGCTGCATGACTGTTCTACAGCGGACCAGCAGCCTTGGGTTGTGAGCGATTGAATGTGAGCTCCCCATTCAAACAGGCTGGCATTGGTGGTGATGTCTGTGTGGCTCTTCGAAGAGGCAGCCTCTGTTGATGACTGGTCTGGTCCACCAGAGGAGAGAAATGAGGACCTCTGATGGTACCTTGACCTCGTATTTGGAGTTGCTTCGGCCGGAGCGCTGGTACGGGAGCAGGAACCACTGGAGGGATCTAGTGGGGAGCCGTGCCCAAAGGATGATAGATATACATATCATCTTGCCTAACAATTTTGATAGTTCAGCTAGGGACACCCTCTTAAGACCCCTGATTTCCATAACTAATTGCTGAATGCTATTTAGTCTATCTGGTGACAGGTAAACTTTGCCTTCCACCGTATCTATGACTGCCCCCAGATGGATTAACCGAGTTGATGGTGTTAAATGACTCTTTTTCCAATTTATTGAGAACCCATGTTGTTGTAGGGATTGTAATGTGTTCTGAGTATCTCTGACTGCTTGATGATTGGAAGATGACAAAATTACGATGCCATCAAGGTAACACCGGAGTCGTACCGGGATATCACAGAGATGAGCAGCTAGAGCTGCGAGAACCTTCTTGAAGGTCTTGGGGGCAGAAGCTAGTCCGAAAGGAAGGGCCACGTATTCGAAATGATGGTTATTATAACAGAATCTTAGAAATCTATAGTGGGAAGGCCGAATAACAATATGTAGGTACGCCTCCGTCAGATCTATAGACGTAAAGACGTCACCTTTTCTGATGCCAAGTAAGATAGATTGCAGGGTGTGCATTTTAAACTTGCGATATACTAAGAAACGGTCGAGATGTTTCAGATCTAATATTGCTCTCCACCCCCAAACTTTTGGGAACAACAAAAAGATGTGAATAGAAACCACGTCCTCGTTGGTTGGTGGCTACTGTTTGGATGGTCGTATGTCCAGTAGATGTTGGATAGTTGTTTCCATGAGATAACATTTAACCAGATCTCTGGAGCGAGGGCATGCATGAAAAAATCTGGGGGGGTGGATTGGAACTCCAACGCAAGGCCAAATCTGATTGTGTCTCTGACCCAAGGATTAGACGTTGAGGAGTCCCATTGGTCCGCGAATAATTTAAGGTGTCTGGCAATGGGAGCCGGGTCCAGGGAGTTATCTTGGACGTCGAAAAGACCTGTTCCTGCTCCTCAAAAGGATCTCTTGGATTGACCAACCCTTCTGCTCCTTTCCCCAAAGTTGGACCTGTCTGGCTGCTGCCCTGGTCTGAATGATGGGGGGTCTCTGGTATCTGGGTGAAAAGGGTTCCTGGTAAAAGGGCTGGAAGGATCCCCTCCGAAAGGACTGAGGGTTTCTAGAATCTGACTTCCAAAAAAGGGAAGGTAGAATTTTCTGTTTGTTTCGGGTTTCAATTAGTAGCGGATCAAGGGAAGGGCCAAACAGTCTGTCTCCCACAATAGGAGACAAAGCCAGCTTGCATTTGTGCTTAAAGTCCGCTTGCCAATGTTTTAACCATAGTAAGCGTCGCATTGTGACATGTGAAGTAATGGCCCTGGATGAAAACTTGACCGCATGATAAGTTGCATCAGCAGAGAATTCAGCGGCTGCTATAAGTTTAGCAATATCTTGGTGCACTCTAATGTTGGAATTAGTGACATGTTCCCGTAAGAGGCAGAGCCATCTGAGAGAAGAACGGGTAAAGGAGGAGGCGGCTGTGGTTGCTCTGATAGCCCACACATCAGACTGATGGGCCCTGCATAGAACTAGCTCGGCCTGTTTTTCCTCCAGCTTTAATGCCTCCAGCGCTTCACTGGGAATGGAGGAGGACGCTAATCCCACTATAGGTTCATCTACCTCGGGAATATTCAACAATTTTGACAAATCAGGGGCCAAATTGTAATATTTCCTGTCATATCCAGTGGGGGCCGGGTACGCCGCTGCAGACGCCCACTGTTTCTGTACCAGGTCCGAAAACATGGGAGGAACTGGGATCACCTCTGCCTCCGCTACTGGTTGGCTGAAAATTAGATCTTCTGGTCCCTCTTCTGAAGGAGCTGGAGTGGTAGAAGGGGTTGACTTGTTCAGGCGCGCAATGTTTTTTGCCTTAAACAAGAGAGATCTGAAAAGTTGTGGGTGGAATAAGCCTGTAAATACCGGTTGATCAGGAACAAGGCCCTCATCCTCAGACATCCCCCTTTCTAAGGAGTCTGCTTCTGACAGGGGCTTACTGTCATGTATTGATCCTGATTCAATCTGTTCCATTTGATCAATTTGATCCACTTCTTCCTCCTCCTCCTCCTCAGTCGGGACTTGGAGGGACATTTCCCCTTGTAAATGTACCTGGGTATAGTATTGCTCCGACCTGGTCAACGACCTCAGCGATTGGGAATCATAATCAGCGGTTACAGGATGTTCCCTGGTCAGAACTGCATGTTGAAGACCTGCTGCGATTCCCTGGTGAATTGCCAGCTCCGTCCAGGCCTTCATCCTCCCTGGAACTTCCTCTGGAAGAATGTCATCCTGTTGAAGACCAGCAGCTGTCGGAGTGAATGTAGCTTCGGGAGCCCTTTGCATGGTCGGTGTTCCAGGTAACTGGACCTGTTGGCTTTGGGGAGCCAAGCTGCACCTGGATGAGAGGGAGAGATCTAGGGGAGGAGGGTGGGAAGAGGTAGATGGACCTGGACTGGAGGAGGGAAAGTCCTGTGAGACCCTGTGCATCTCCCGTGTGCACTTATCTATCTGCTTTTCTAATGCTTTATGGACCCTGCTGGCATCCCTTTCTGAAGCTTTAGAATTCCCTTTAGCCTCCTTATGATTGTGCTGATTTGGCTTTGACCTTCAAGGATGAGGTCTGAGAGCTGCTACTGCCTGCCATTTCGATTGAAGAAATTACAGTATGCTTGTTATTCAATGCAATACTGTGAAGGCGATAGGCATGCCCAGGGGCCTGAACTTAGGACAGACCGGTTGCCCTGATGATTTTATTCCCTTTTCTCTTCTTTTTTTTAAATACCTATCTATAATGAGTCATATCTCAGTAATATTTTATTGATATTAAAATATTATACCAAATAGATGATGATGATTTTTGTTATTGTTATATAATCACTAATATATATATAGCTATATGTAAATGAATATCAATTAAATAGCACGAGGCTAAATGTTGAAAATCCAAACAGCCAAATTGAGAATGCCTAAAGGCCCAAATTGATAAAAGGAGAGGCCTTCAACAGCTTCCCTACACAGGCGGACACAGGCCTAGGTGCTCGCTGTTGTGCCGCTGGGTTGATTGGGCTGTGAGAGTTAAGCCAACAATTTAAATGTAGGAATAGCCTCGAATGTAGAAAAAAAACAAGATGAGAGTACAATGATCCTCCCAAGTGTTCCTAAGAGAAACCTCTGCTCGGGACAGAAAGTACCTCACACAGCATGAAATGAAATATAGTCAGCGTGGCCATGAGGTCTTTGTAAGAAAAAATGGCCTCTGGCCATTAACCTTTTGGCACATTCCCCAGCAGCAAACTCCCACCTTGTGAAGGAGTAGCCTCCGAGGGCTCTTCCTATAGGCTAAATGGCGGGGAAGGGTGGAAGGCACTAAGCATTTGAATCTTCCACCCCCAGGCGGCATTCAGAGGGGAGAAGGAAAACAATACGACTCTATTGTGAGCAAAGAGCTCATGCCGCTGTTCAGATGAAAGAAACTCTGCGGCTATCTGTCAGAATAGCAGGGGTAGAAAGAGCGGTTGTAGGGAGGGGGCGCAGAGCAGTGCCGAAACCTCCCTCTGCTTTGGGGTGCGAATCAGCGCTTCCCTGTAATGCAAGTGATCTCCGACTGCCTCATATTAAAGAGCCAATGTCAAGAGATCGTAATGCGATTAGAAGGCTAAAGAGTTCTAAAGACAAGCTGATCAATTTTCAAACCTGCTAGTAAAGAAATGAATTTTCCTGTTTCAGCTAAGGAAGAATCACAAGCCCTGCCTATCCCTCACGAGGCTGAGCCAAAACTGGGGAACACTGGGGAGGAGTCCCGTGGAGGAGGAGGAACGTTCCAGAAATTAAGCCCAGCCTAGACGTGCAGAGATTGAAGCACCACCCACTACTGGATGCTCTGAACAGCTCATAGGAGAATCTTAACAACTGATTCTCTAGAATCAGTCCGGGATGGTAGAATCCCACCCCTGCTTTCATTGCTTCAAAACTTGTAACCTATTTCACACAAATGCATTTGTATAGAAATTCAGAAGTCTACACTCTAACAAACATATGGTGTGTGTGCGTGTGTGTGCATGCATATAATAGAACATTATATAACAAACATAAAATATCAGTATGATTCACTCCTTAATGGTTGCAAGCATTGTAAATATACAGTAGAATAACACATGTTGGAAAATTGGATAATTTAATCACTCCCAACTCCAAAAGCAGAATTATCCAGTTGCTATTGTCTCCCAGCATGAATAACCACTCTAAGCATTCTTTTAGTAATGAATCATACCAAAAGTAATAATTCAAATAGACATGTGATTAGCTTCCCTGAGTCAAGTAATTTTTATTCATAATGCAGGATAAGTCATGTTAACTTGTATTCCTTTTTTTCATTTTTTAGATATACTAGAACATCTTAAATCTCTCTAATATGTCAAGACATCCATTTCCTGTAATATCTTCACTAAAGATATCAGACTGATCTTTCCAGAGATTGAAAGAAAATGTCTTAAGAAGCAATGGGCTGCCTTAAAGTTTTAGAGTCTTAAGGCCCTGATTTTACCTCTTAAACTCCCCAAGTGGGGAAATGTGTAGAATTTGGTGTGGGGCTTTTTTTTTTTTTTACATAGCCCACTTTAATATTGTTATTGAATCACTGGCCAAAAACTGCTGCAATCTTCAGACAAGGTAAAAGCTGGAAGAGTAACTCACAAGCTGGAATCTGTCTGTCCTGGACATATGAATCAATCCAAAATTAAAACTTGCAGTTAGAAGAATGAAGTGGGACTCCTGTTTCCATTCAGAAAGGAGCCCTTAGAAACATATGGAATATTACTTTATTATTCAAAAAAGAGCCTAGTTTTGACCTAGGCCATGTGGGAGCCAGATTTTTGAAGGCATTAATGCTTAATCATGCTGATGGTACCATACCAAGAAACAAAAACAAGCAGAGTTACTATAAAAAAAATGGATTGTAGATTTTCTGGCCAATAGAATAACAACTGGAATGTCTTAGCTACACGGTACTACAGCTGATATAACCTGTATCATGATACACATTCAAAACAGAGAATGTTAGCAGCTGTTTTCCTTTCTATTTCTATAACAAACACAATCTCCACTTAATTTTCTTTCCTCTAGACTGGCCATCCCTTAGTTCTTTTCAATCTTCACTCAAAATAATTTGCTTACTTGACCCATCCTTAAAATTGCTCATTCAGGAATTTCTAGTATACTATCCCCTTATATTCGCTGGTAATTAGCACGAGGACACTGTGCAGAGATTGATACCTTTTGTTGTGTTGGATACCCTATAATTTTGTTGTATTTAAGATTTTGTATTTTGGTTAAAAGCTATCTTAGGAAAATGAAATCCTTTTCTAGGCCTTTCCTGATTGCCCTTCTTTTTCCATTATTCACATATCAAAATAAAGTGAACACCTGGCCATTAGGCATTCCCTGGCATCTTGACAGACCTTCTCAAGAATCCCTTTTAAGTACTTCATATAAATTAGTGGATATTTTGTTCACTTTGCAGTATCACTTATACTTTCAGCAACAGGTGCAATCTAAATGCTCCAGTCAATAGCTTTCAGAACAGCTGATAGAACTACAGTGATATTTTATCTAGAGCTATCCTAGGGATGTCATCTGAAATCTTCTGTTAGTTATGATTCTGTTTCATCACATAGAGATGCTTCCAAAATTCTCCTCATTTCAAATTTCTCCTCAGATTTCATTGTTCCAAAGGAAAGCAGACTGTTAAAATACAATATTGCGCTGTGTTTATTTTCTCATTTTTTATAGAAAGCTGTAGTTTATTAAAAGTTTCAACTAAGATCTATACCTATATCCCTTAAAATGTGTGGGTACAAATAGAACATGGCAACAAAGGGCAGTTAATTATTAAATGCTGTTGCTTTATTGAACTGCTCTTGATATGTGTGGGAGATTTTGCAAGGCCAAGTTAAAAGCCAAGCTAACCCAAAATTATTTTCTCAGGAAAAACAAAATATTGGCTCAGCCACATGATGTCAAGTTGGACAATTATTCCTTTACAAAAACATTTTCCTGGGAAAACTGCGCTGTCAGTTTTCTAAACAACAGCAGTTCATCCTTATGTGTGTTGCCTCAATCATAATTAGACTAAAACTTTGTCTTATGGCAGGATTACTTCTACATTTTTTTTTCACAATTTGCAAATGGTGTACATACAAGAATTCTTGCATCTGACTTTATGCATTTCTCTGATGATAAAACAGGCTGATAGAACACTGCTTTTATTTATTGCACGACCAAACCCAGAACAGGCTTGATGCCTTCCATCAATCCAATTGGCTATATTTACCAATAAAAAATGCTTCAATGCTATTGAAAATACAGAGTAAAGAGAACACTTTTTAAAACCTTGAGCTATGGCCATTTTTTCTACTGATTGTAGAAGGGTGCCTTGAAGGTGCAAGTGGCCTCTTTTTAGCAGCCTGGTCAAATTTCTCCTGTCTCACAAACCAGTTCTAACTCAAGGGTGAGGGGGAGAAAAATTGGTTTGCTCCATCAGGCATGTACTGATCAAATTATTGTCAATGTCACCCAGAAGGGAAATCTGAGGAACAGCAGGAAAAAAAAGCCACACAAACATGTTTCATTTATTCATGTTTAAAGCAACAAAAGCAAACATGTCAACAATTTAATACTTATTCTGGCATGGTTGCTGCAGACAATTTTAACTTCACAGCAACTTTTGTAGGGCTGAAACAATCTCCCAAATCATAATAAAACATTCTCTCTTGTTTTCAACTCAGTGTTTTCCATATATACTGGACCATAACTCTCACCATAATGATATTTGGAGATGATGGGCTTGTAATCTAGTGTAGGGAACACAGAGATGAACATGGAGAAGGAATGCAATGTCAACTAGAAAACCATGAACTAAGACCAGGAAGGGAAGAAGATAGAGAGAAAGAAATATAAAGTGTTTCTCCCTGGTATAATAGGAAGGAAAGGGAAAAGTCTTTCAGTTATTCAAGATGTTATTATTATAGTATATGTTAATAAAGTAAAGTTTTTGTGGAGACCATTTTTGACTTGGCATATCTTTTTTTAAAAAAAAATTGTTTTTATTTTAAAACAAATCCATCTTTCAGTTATACAGTGTGTTGACTAGGTACATATATCTTGTGTAACTATTTATATTTTGTATATCTTTCTTATTCAGGTTATATTCTTGTTACAAACTACTCAATCTTATATATCTTATCATTATAACAATATCATTTAACTTCTTACTTTATAAAATAAATCCCATATCCTATAATATTCTGCTTCTTCTTGTTCTTTAATTGCCAGTGTTAATCTACTCATTTCTGCACATTCCATTTCAGTTATTCAAGATGTTGTTATTATAGCATATATTAATAAAGTTTTTGCAAGACTTGGCTTATCTTGAAGGGCTGACATCTAGAGAATGAAGGCTGATTAATTTTCTTCATTAATCCCAAAAATTTAATCGATAAAAAGGATAAAAATAAAATTTGCAAGTGTATGCACAGGTATATGTGAAATATAATCTTGTAATGTTAATCAAATATTAATCAAAGGGAAAAAACAGGAAAATAATATCCAATCATATAGTTATTATATGGAATGCTGATGTCTTTCATTTTCAGAAACAAGCTTCTAGACTTCAGAACCATAAAACGAGATATGTGCAAAATATATTGAGTTTCCACTAATTGCATGAAGACATAAAAATGAACAGTAGCTGTTGGGAACATCTCAAGGCCACACAGATAATATTCCTTGTTCCCCGATTATTCTGGTTACTATTGCTCATTCTCTTTAAGGTAGATATGATATTTTGTGTAGATATTTGTTTGTATTTGTTTATTACTTTAAAATAATTATTTTCTATCTTTTAAATAATTATTTTTCTATAATAATTGTATTTATTACATTTAAATAATTATTTTCTATATATTTCAAAGTATATTTTAAAAAGATCACAAATATATCACAGTAAAATGTCTTGAACATCTGATGCATGATACATACTTTCTGAGTAAGATGATTTAAAAAGCTGATAGCCTAACTTTTTTTCCCTTGTTTAATATAAATTTCAAGAATGAAAACCAGAAAGACTGTCCAATTCCTCAAAGGATTGCTAGCTCGCTATTCACTACTGAATAAAATATATTTATCTAGATTTGCTTCCTGATTATAAGGTCAACAACTAGGATAAGGACACAGTCAGAAAAGACAATGAACCATTGAGACTTGCAGATAATTTTGATGTCTCTGCAATGAAACATCCAGTCCCAGCCAATGCAGGGATGGAACAGAATTAACAACTGATAGGAAAAATTGGCTAGAAGAAAGTGAAATAAAGCACTTTAAGGTCACAAATGACTACATTATTATTTTTCCTGTGGTGAACCAGCAGTTTTCATGCTGTATGCAGTTTGGAAATATTATATTAAGACAGTGAAGATTATATTAGATTTGCAGCAATGCTTCCAACCTGACAAATACTAGCATGCCAATTATGGTGCCTTACAGTATGATTTGAGTATATGAAAAATCTTTACAATAATGCTCCTTTCACAAGAATACTGGAGAAAAAAAATTAAACAGATAATTAACCAACATATTCATTTTGAAAAATGTTTCCTATGCTTATGAAGAAATGATAGTATGCAAATCCTGGGGAATGGTTGATGAAAAGGATGGTGCTTGCAGAGGTGGCCAAATTGACTTATTTGATTAGAAAAAAAAAATCTATGCTAATGGCTGACTGGAAACACTTTACAAACTTTTTGCAAGAAACAGAAAAATGTACTTATACTTTGGGTTTTGATGATTAGAAAGAAAACTGAATAATAGAATTGAGAATTTCTTTTGGTAACCACAAAGCAAGAGATAAATTTGTAATCATAATTACAATGGTTGCTGCGGGGGTTATGTAAATTTTCTTCTTTTTTTATCTTTTCGGTTTATCTTTGTTTTTTTTTTGTATTAGTTTGAATTAGTTTTAAGCTTTTTAAGTATGTATGTATATATACATGTTTGTGTGTGAATGTATATGTACTGTATATCTCTATCTCTAGGCATCATGGTCAGCTTCTAACATAATTGGCAGTAGGACAAAATCTGAAGACATTTATCACAGCAAAACATACAGAATATAATTTGTGAAGAAAAAAATTATCTCCATCTGCAAAGCAAGATTTATATATTCATTTAAACATGGTTGGAGATGGGATGTTCTGAGGCAACATAGATAGGAATTGGGAGCTCTCCATGGTCCTGAAACTGACCTGAAAATTTGCTACAATATAATACTAGCTACCTTTCCCTTGCACATTCTTACCTTTGACCGATCCTTCTCATGTCTGTCTGGATGCTGATCTCTTGACTTCTTGGATTTTGTCAAAATAATGGAGTTTGACAATGTTTGACCAACATTTCCTAAACTAAAGATGCATTGCAACATTTTGGTCAGCATAACAGAAGTGCAGTCATCCTTGGCTACATTAACATACATTTTGCTGCTCTTACAGCTTATCTTGCATAACTCCTAACTAAGATTGAATGACATTGCTGCCCTATCACAATATGTCTCACAATATAATGGAGTAGAGTTTCCAGGCTGCATTTCATGAATTCCTTTCTATCCTTTTTCCTCCTCACATTATTGCCTACTGGTGGGAAAACCAACTATCAATTGTTCCCTGACAGAGGCTAAGGTTTGTTATTATGATTTTATCTACTTATTTATTAGGTTTCATTTTAATTATTTACAGGATGGTTCTTTTGACAGGACTATTGATCTCCTGGGAGAACAAATACACTTATGAAATGATTTCCTGATTGATGCCAACTTGAGATCATCTGGATTACTACCTAATTCCTGGAGATCTTGTCAGAAAAATGGAGGATCAATGTATCTGTGTCAAATAGTCTCCTCCAATTGCAGTTGGACCTATTGTTGTGTCTTACTGTATCATTTCTCATCCATAAAACACAATAAAAATGTGAAATCTAATCTATAGACATGACATGTGTATTTTGACATCTTTAAAAATGTTAAGGCGGGACACCCCTGCTATTAAAGGAAGAGCACCTGTGATGACGAGAATCTTAAGAGCAAGAAGCTAGAATAGGTAGGAGAAGGGGCATTGATGCTTACTTGATACGCCCATTCTCTGTGAGCTGTGAAGAGCATCCAGGCATGGCAGGTGCTCTGTCTCTTGTTCGATAGGCTGATTTCTGAGGACACTCTCGAGGGTCCTCCTTAGTGTCCCCGGTTTTGGCGAAGTTGAAGTGATAAGTTGTTATTCTCCTTCACCTTTGCTCAGTAGACTTGGCCAGGATTGGACCCACACCAGATGCACTCTGGGTGGGGCTGGATGCTCTTCACAGCTCACAGAGAATGGGCATATCAGGTAAGCACCAACGCCCCTTCTCCAGATGAGTTGTTCAGAGCATCCAGGCATGGGACACATCAAAGCTGGCGTGTCCTATGGGAGGGTCTCCACCTGGTTTGGAGTTCCCTTTTTATGTTGCAACACCCATCTGCCGAAGGGTTGCTTCAGCAGAAGCAAAAACATCCAGTTTATAGTGCCTTATGAAAGGCGACGGTGAAGCCCACATTGCTGTCCTACAGATCTCATCGATCGACACTTGGGTATCCCAAGCAGCTGGTGTTGCAGCACTCCTTGTTGAGTGTACTGTAATACCTGTAGGTACGGGCAATGACTAAGTCTCGTAAGTCTTTGCAATCATGATCTGCCAACTGTTGATGATGTGACTTTTCTTCCTTGAATAGAAGGTTGAAAGGAAATAAAGAGCACCTCCGTCTTCCTAAAAGAGGCAGTCCTCTCTATGTAGATTTGGAGTGCACGTCATACATCTAATAGATGCCATTGTTGCTCTAGTCTAGACCATGAGATGGCCTAGGACAGAAGTTGGGGAGTATCAACTCCTGTGCTCTGTGGAAGGCTGAATTAATCTTGGGAATGAAAGTTGGATCTAAGTGAAGGACAACTCTGTCCGAATGAAAAATGCAGAGTTCTTGTCTCACTGACAGGGCAGCTAACTCAGAAATTCTTCTTGCAGATGTTATCACTACTAAGAACACCACCTTGTACGTGAGTAGGTAGATGTTCGTGGTTCTCAGAGGTTCAAAAGATTGTTTTGCGAGTGCTGTGAAAACCTTGTTTAGATCCCAGGTGGGGTATCTGTGGACCACTAGAAGTCTTAGATTAGTGGCTCCACAGAGAAAGCTGCATATTCTCAGGTGATGAGTGAGGGATCACCACAGGGAATGACTGATGCTAAGGCCGTCACTTGTCTACGCAAGGTATTTGGTAAGAGTCCTTTGTCCAGACCTTCCTGGAGAAAGTTCAGTATTTGTGCCACCAATCGAGAGGTGGAGTCTATCTTCACTTTGTCACACCACTTGCAGCAGATGTTCCAGGTATAGTATTGTATATCTGGTTTGTGGAAGGACGTCTGGCTGCTTGGATCGCAAAGATGACTTTATTGCAGAGCTTCTTGCCTTTCAGACGTCTCCGCTCAAGTGCCACATGCCTAGGTGCAGCCATTGTGGGTCCGGATGTTGAATTGAACCCTGTGTGGGCGAGACTCTGTCTGGCAGAATTCTCCATAAGCCCATGATCGATAGACCCGAGATCCGCAAATCATGGATGTCTGGGCCAGTACAGTGCTACCAACAATAGTTCTGCTTTCTCCTCTAGAAGCTTCTGGACTACCCTGGGAATCAGTGGGAGGGGAAGAAAGGCATATAGGAACCTCAAGGCCAGCAGCAGCGTAGAGCATTGACTCCTTGAACAGAAGAAGGAAAACTGGAACAGAAGCTCACGAGCTGTGTTGAGGGGTGAGGCAAAGAGGTCCATGATCGGTTGGCTGAACAGATGTGACCTCTCCTGGAACAGACTCGGATGCAGGTGCCACTCGGAATAGTCGACAAGTGGCCCTGCTCAACCAGTCTGCCTTAATGTTGGACTGTCACGAGATGTGTGCTGCTTTGGTGGAGATTAAGTTCCTCTCTGCCTAGCAGCAGTCTCTCTCTCTCTCTCTCTCAGTGATTTTGAATGAGTGCCCCCATCTGTTTATGTGGGACTTTGTGGCCACATTGTTGGTCAGGAGGAGGACATGTTGTTCCTGGATTAGCGGTAGAAATTTGCAGAGGGCCAGATGGGCTGCCCTCAGTTCTAGCCAGTTTATACTGCAAGTCTATTTTGGCGTGGACCAGCGACCCTGAGCTACAAAGGACTGACAGTGTGCCCCCCATCTAGACTTGCATCTGTTGTGATAGTCTGCCTGTGAGGGTCTTTGAAAATACAGCCCTTGTTAATGTTGATGTGGTCCACCAGCAAAGTGATATGAGAACCTTTGACAGAACAGTAACCTTGGACTTGGCATTGCTCCTTCCTGACCATTGATATGGGAACAGAAACCATTGTAGGATTCTGGTGTGGAGCCAGGCCCAGGGAACAATAGAAATGCAGGAGATCATTTTTCCTAGCAGTTTAGATAATTGGCCCAGGGTTACTCATTTGAGAGTCCTACCCCCTTTTGACAACTGCCTAATGCTACTCTGCCTACCCAGTGACAGGGATACCTTCCCAGACACTATCAATGTTGGCTCCCAAATGCAGGAGACAAGTTGAGGGTGTCAAATGACTCTTAGCCCAAATTATTGAAAATCCATGCTGTTGGAGAGCCTGTAGGGTGACTTGAGTATCCAGTTCAGCCTGCCGGCTAGACAATAACAAAATTAGTATGTCATCAATTTAGCATTGTAGCCGAACTGGCTTATCTTAAGATGGCCTGCTAATGTCGCCAGAACCTTTGTAAAGGTTCGGGGAACTGAGGCCAGGTCAAATGGAAGAGCTACATACTGCTATACTGGGTATAATAGGAATATGTAAATATGCCTTTGTTAAGTCTATTGATGTAAAGGCATTTCTGATGATGAGGATTGATTGCAAGGAGCTCATCTTAAATCTCCTGTAGACCAGGAAGCGATTCAGGCATTTTAAGTCTAGAATTGCTCTCCACCCCCACCTTCCAAACTCTTTGGGACCACAAATAGATGTGAATAGAATCCCTGTCTATATTGATCCATTGACACAGGTTGGATTGCCCAGATCTCCAGCAAATGCTGGATTGCAGTCTCCATAAGGGACCTTTTGGTAGGATTCCTTGATACAGGGCACTGCATAAAAAAATTCGGGGGTGTGGAGAGGAACTCTATGGAGAGACCTGATCTTATGGTCTCTCTGACCCAGACATCTGATGTTTTAGATTCCCATTGATCTGCAAATAGTCTTAATTGTCCTATGGGAGGATCAAAATTGGAATTATTTGGGATGACAACATCACTATTTCCCTGCCCCACAAAAGGGCCTTTTCGACTGCTCTCCTTGCCTATTTCTCTCCCCAAAGTCAGATCTTTCTGCCTCTCGGTACCCAAAGGGTCTCTGTGAGCTCTGAAATCACAGGGATTGATAGAGGGAATGAAAGAAATTCCTACAAAAGGACGGGGATGGTCTGCTTTCAGGCTTGTAAAAAAAAAGCGGGAAGTATCTTTTTCTTATTTCGAGATTCCATCAGGAGTGGATCCAGGCAGATTCAAGCAGTTTGTTCCCTACAAAGGGAGCAGATGCCAGCCTCTACTTATGTTTGGTATTCACTTGCCAATATCCGAGTCAGAGTAACTGTTGTGCTGTGACTTGCAATGCTATGGCTCTTGAGAATTTTACTGAATTAAATGTTGCATCTGCAGAGAATTTTGCAGCTAGCGCAGGTGAAGAGTGCAGGTAGTGCAGGTGAAGAGCCTGCCTGGTTTAGCAAATTAGTACTGCCCTTGGATTGCATTGACAGATCCAGTGGAGGAGCTGTACTGGAGCTTTGAACAGGAATGGCTTTTGGAGGAGATGTTGTTTATTGTTCTTTTCAGCCTCACATCAATTTGGCTATATCCTGATGCGCCCTGGTATTTGAGGAAGGAATGGAATTTCTCAGGTAACAGAGCCACCTTAGAGAAGATCTGGTAAAATAATGAAGCCCATGCATCTGTTTGATGAGCCCTGCAAGGAGCTAACTATGTTCTCTTGTCCTTTGGTTTGAGAGCTTCCTCCACTTCACTTGGTATGGCAAAGGAAGAGGTTAGGGTTACCAGAGGTTCCTCTACATTGGGGGCTAGCAGGGAGTTAGAAAATTCTGGTGCTAGATTGTAAAATTTTTGGTCATATCCCGTTGGATTGGGATATGTTTGGTGAGTCCTGTAGAGGTCCATTATTTATTTATTTTAAACAAATTTTATTAATTTTTTAAAGACAAACAAAACATAAGACATAGAAACATAAAACCTCCTTTCTAAAAGCTACTTATAGGTTTTAACAAAGCAAATAAAACATTATTTTGTACAGCATAGTTCCAAATTATCACATTTCCATTTAAACACAAATATATCTTTTCCGAGTTTCTCGTTATTTCTCCCTTCACTTTTATTCAATTATATTTCTTTCTATCAAGGTTTTATTAATTCTCAATCATACATTATTTAAATAAACAAAAAACAAAAAAATATGAAGCAATAAATTTATAATAACATTAAAAGAATAGCAAATAATTAAACATTTTACACATTCCCTTTAATGTTTTGTTAAATATTGAAATCTATCATTATTAAGCATTTAATATTTTAATATTTTGTTAGATCTTGTAATATTCCAATTTTCTATTTCAAAACAAGTACAATACTATCTTATGTACTTTTGCAGAATCTTTTTAAATTGTACTTTACCCTTTGTCTCTAAAAAAAATCTGCTTTTTTCCATCTTGTTTCAAGCCTTTGTGGCTTTTTTTCCCTTTTTCCCTTCCTTATCCAATCTAGTTTTGCCCCCCCGCATCTCCTAACCTCCACCTTTTAGCTTCCCTCTCTGTTGTATTCCTCTTTTCTGTCGCTTTCTGACATTGTATTGATTTTTCCCCTTATTTTTCTCTTTCTTGGTTGTTTTTTTAACTCTGAAATTCTCCATTTTCCTTCCCCTCTTCCTCTTTTCTTTCTTAATTAGTCCATTAAAGATGGCTTCTTCTTCTTCTTCTTCTTCTTCTTCTTCTTCTTCTTCTTCTTCTTCTTCTTCTTCAAACAACCCAAATGTTTTAAATGTTAGAGTAATTTCCAAGAGTCCCAAAGTCATCAAGCAATCCAAACAGCCACAGAATATTTCATCTTCTTCCCTTTACACTTTCTCCTCCTGGGGCAATATCAGTTACAAAGTCCCAAAATGTATTTTAAAGCCTTATTACAATTAATTTCTGGTCTTATAATCTTCAAGCGTCTCCTCCAGCAAAGTCTTAGTATAATTTTTTTTTGTCCTCTCCCTTCCCACTTATAACAAAGAGCTTTGGATTTTTACCTTTTATATAAAAGCATGTTTTTCAATGTCCGTTTGCTATCTCCGTAAGGAAGGAGAGTGAACTTTCCCTTTCAGCACTTTCGTTTGCCGCTTTGACAGCCTGCTTTGGAAACAATATATCGTGCAAAAAGTCAGGTTTCCAGGGTGTTTGAATATATCTTAATGTCCCAGTTCAGCCAGAAGACTTTCTCTTTTAAACTCTTCCTCCTGCACAGTCTTAGCCAGTTGAAGATTTCTTTGTGGCGGTCATTGCTGACCGCCGCTCCACCGCCTTCAGAAAAAGGAGTCTAGCCAGCTGGGGAGAGGGGTTGCAATGTCCTCCGACCCCTGCCCGGATCTCCTCTATCTTCTGTTACCCCTCTGGGGTAACGACAACCCCCAAATCCGATTGGATCGGGGGTACTTCAGCGGTGAGCACAGCAGGGACCCGCAGAGTCATGGATTCCTGCCACTGCCAAAGTCTTGCAACCAGAAGTTCCAGAGGTCCATTATTTTTGAACTAAATCGGTGAACATTTATGGGACTGGTATGACCTCTGCTTTGGTGACAGGTTGTGAAAAAATTAAGTTATCCGACTCCTCCTGTGCTGAAGACAGCTGGGAGGCAGAAGTTGGATTGTCAAAACATGGTGTCTTTTGCCTTGAATAATAAAGACTTAAATAGGTGAGGGCGGAAGAACCCTGTAAATGTAGTTTGATCAGGGGCTAAACCCTCATCTTCTGACATGTCCTTCTTTAGCTGCTGTGCCTCAGACAAAGACGAATCATTGTCTTGGGAGGACACTGACACAATTTGTTCCAACTCGTCTAGTTGGTCTTCCCACCTGGTTGGGCATGTGAACTATTGCAAGATCTGGTCGGGCATGTGAACTATTGGTGGATTCACCCCTGGGGTGGTACCTGAAGTTAAATGGAATCCGTCCTGCTTAGCGACTGTGGTGACTGAAAATCATGATCAGAACCTGCTTGATGTTGCCTTGCCAGGGAGGGTCTGTTGTATACCTTGTTTGATGGCTAGCTCCATCCAAGCCCTCATATGTGAGGGGATTTCCTGAGGAAGAGATTCCTCTGCGCGAACTCCCACTGCTGTGGGAGTGAATGTAGCCTCAGGAAGTGCAGGTGAGGAGCCTGCCTGGTTTAGCAAATCAGTACTGCCCCTGGATTGCACTGACAGATCCAGTGGACCTGTACTGGAGCTTTGAACAGGAATGGCTTTTGGAGGAGATGTTGTTCGTTGTTCTTTTCAGCCTCACAAAGGCACTTTTTCAGGTGTTTTTCTAGTGCCCTTTGGTGTCTCTCAGCGTCTTTCTTAGTGGCCTTGGAAGGCTACTTTGAACCTGTTGTCTTCTCTGGGTTCTGGCCATGGCCCTTCTGGCTGCCGCTCTAGAGCCTGAAGCAATGAAGCCAATACAGCTTCCACTTGCCATGTAACCCCATGGATACAGGAGCTTTAAAGGGTGAAGCTTGACAATTAGTGGTGATTGGCATGCCTGAGGAGTCTGCCCCAGAATGGCCATAAAATGTGATAATCTAACCACCCCCCTTTAAAAATTAATTAATGCCAAATAAATTTGAATTAGTACAAATTTTAGATACACCTTAACAGCCCAGAGTATAATCAAGAGCCTAAATTACACTGGGCCTGCAACACCTTTAATGCACAGGTGGTCATAGGCCTGGGTGCTAGCTGTTGTCCTGGTGACTGGATTTGTTGTGAGGGAATTGCCAACTAAAAAACCTCCTTGAGGCAGCCTTTGATGTTTGTGAGCTGAAACTGAAGGAACTGCAATGCTATCTGGTCAGCCCAGTTTAGGGATTACCTCCTCACAATAGTCTATTTAATATGGTTTCACGGTCCTGCAGCCTTTTTAACGAGGCTCAAGTTACATAAAGTTAACTTGCAGATTGCCACACAAGAAAATAAAATGGCAGCCACTGTTCTTAATAAGGCCCCAGTTGCTGAATCCAACTGTAGAAAGTCAGACAAGCACAAATGGCACCAGCCATTATTTTTGGTGCGCAACCTCTCAGTCAGCTTTGAAATCCGTGGCAAGAGTTCAGCAATTGATTAACAAGCTCCAATTAACTGTGCTTGGTAGGAGTGATGGTGCTGATGCCAATCCCCCCTTTTTGGTGTTCTTTAAAGAAGAATAAGCCTCGGCCGTTTTTATTGCTTTACTTTCTTTTGGCGTGATTGCAAGCCTGCGCTCATCGCTCTGCAACGGCCCTGCTCTATCTAACAGCCAGCTGATTTTAATTGAGGCCAGGAGTAAAGAAGCGACTCCGATCTGTCTCTCCATTTCATTGTGAAAAAGGTTTAAGTGAGGCGCTAACTCGATTCTCTTGCAGCGCCTTTACAGCCCTCCCTGAGGGCTTGAGAGCTCCGACAACCAGCTGGTGTTAAATGGCCTTGGAAACTTTCAGTGGTTCTTTTTAAGACAAAGGCAATGATCGTAGGGAGCCAAAAGCTGCAATGTGACCTGCAATTGATATTTTTAATTTTCTCTGTCCTTTTCCTACAATCCAGCCAAGGGAAAAATTGCCTTGCTCGAACGAAGGATGAGCAAAAACTGGGAACACTAAGGAGGAGCCTCAAGGAGGAGTGTCCTCAGAAATCAGCTCAGCCTATCAAATGAGAGACAGAAGCACCTTCCATGTCTGGATGCTTTGAACAGCTCATCTGGAGAATAGAAAAATGATCTTACACAAGCTATCTCTTTCATCATGCAAAAATTGACTTGTAGGATGTTTAGTCTGATGTTAGAACCTGCAATCTAAAAATGATTTCCAGAGCTTATCAATGTACTCTTATAAGTCTTCTCTGGAATAATATCCTCCAGTTGAATTCATTTTCACCTCCCATAATTCTTAGACAGCAAGGCCATGATATCTGAAAAAATATGGGAAATGAAGTTCAATATAACAGGTTGGGGAAGCTATGCAAATTATAAGTCACATGACAAGGTTTCATTATACTCTTGAATTATGGGTAGTGGGGAACTGTATTTCAGAGGTCAGATGCCGTAACAGGGTTAATGGCTACTCCAAATTTTAAAAAGTGAAGAAATTACAACAAATGTTAATCTTTTCCCTACTAATTGCTTTGTTAGATCACTACCACAACCAGTTTGTTAACCACTACCACAGTAAAAATGAGGCTCTAAAAATCAAGACATTGCCTATCTTTGAGTGAATGCAACCACACTCAAAAGATCTACTTCAAAGTGGATTATGCCAATGAGATTTCTTCCTTCTAATTGCAGTTTCCTTTATTGTTCTCCACCTATAGATAGAAATCTTGCTTAACTAAAATAGACTACATACACGGTATGTATATGTATGTATGTATGTATGTATGTATGTATGTACATATATATATATATATATATGTATATATACACACACACACATATATATAAACTTCATTGTCTTTTGCTCCTCTGGAATTCCCTCCCTCTCCCATCCTCCTGTGAATCCGTATTATATTCCATCACATATTTACTTTCATTATACTCCCTCTTGTCTATGCAGTCCCAATGTTCTTGTTATACTGGTTTTCTATATCATATTAAACATATGGTTGGATCTCCTGCGATGTCTATCAGGTTTATTGGTTGATTCTCTTCCTCCTGTAAGTCCAACCCATTTTTCTGGTTTACTTTTGACGAAGTCTTTATCTTTCAGGGAGGCCACGCAGCTGGCACTAACTTGTCAATGCCTCTTCATCATATCTGTTTACTTTCAGTCAAGCTGCCAAGATGTATGTCATCCAGCATTAACTGAGATATCAAATCCAGGATGGGATATGCAGTTAACAACAAACTTGATTTTGCTAGCTTCTTTTTTCTAAGGGTCAAAAGCCTACAAGGAACATCTAAATGGGAAATAAAATTACCATTAAAAAGAACCCTGGAAATTCTCATGCCATGTGTATATATATTCATCCCTATAGTATATAGGGACAACAACAGTTTTTTATTTTCTTCAAAGTAACAGCTGTCTTTTACTGTTTCCCAGCAGTAAGGATAAAACCATTGAAACTCAAAGCTAACATGCAGTGGAAGATACAAAGTATCTCTGTCAGCAAAAAAAGGCATTTCTCTATAAGAATGACCTACATTTATATAATTCAACCCATTTTTTAAAAAAATAACCACATATACATCTTTCCTCCCCAATAACAAAGTTTATTATTTTGAACTGTGGATCATTTTGGCAAGACCAAAAGGTTTACTGTTATTTCCTTAGTAGATAAGATGATATTGCATTACCATAAGAGATGGGCAAACAACCAGTCCATTCTGTATAATATGGTTAAGACAAAATAAATACTAAATGTTTGAAGATTAATCTGCTCTATCTTTCAGAATTAATCTGATTAATAAAAGCTTTCAAAAGGAAGGTTCCAAGGTGTCCAGCTAAAATTCAGTAGTAAATTCAGTGTATTGCATTAAAGTATTGTCAGTATAGATTTGTATTAGGAATTGTGTGCCTTTGGCAATTTAGAACAACAAACAAGTACATACTATCATTAGTGATTTCTGTTTTGAATGAACCCCCTTTCTCTCTTACTTCCTCCCTCCCTTCATATAAAAATCTATGTAAGTTACTTTAAATTTGCAAGTTACTTTAAACAATATTTGCCAATTTAAGACAAATTGAATGTTTTTCAACAGAAGTTTAGGCCACAGCAGGATGTTTGACTAGGTACATTTTTTCCAAACTTCTTTGAAGGAAAACTTGAATATATTTGGCAACACTGTGAGCTTGACTGCTGGAACATTTTCTTGTTCTTATTTAGTTAAGATATTTTTTTAAGCAATCATGTACTTCCTAGTTTGTCCTCTTTTATCTCCTCTCTCTTTGAAACAATTTTTGTCAGTGATATTCCAAACGAGCAGCTGTAGGATTTATTTTTAGCTCTTAATTCAGGCACTCAATTAAAAGGATTTGCTGCAACAAGAATGGTGAGGTCTTTGGAGACCTGGATAGAAGGACCTAATCTTAAAGATGTCTTCCTATTGTAAGGAAGGAAATAGTTGGCTAGATTAGAAGCTGTATGATAGGGAGGAATGCTCTAAAAATCTTTTTCTCTATTTAATCAGAACTGGGCAGGAGATAAATGGACATAGTGCAAGTGTTTGGACTAGCATTCGGTTATAAGAAGACATCCTGTAACGGCCTTCACAGTTTGTAGGTTTCAAAACTACAAAACTAGTGGTTAAAAAGAATCTTTACTCTTGGTTTACAACTTGTTTCTCATTAAAGTAGACCAGTCTAAAACTACAGGGTCCTAAAATGGGACTTTTTACGTCCCCGTAGTCCCTATACAGAGTAGACTCAAGGCAACTGGATGGAACTGAGTGTTTACTGGCCATTTACAGCTGTTTAACTGGATTAGGCAAAATATGCAAATTTGTACCAAATCTAATCCAGTGACCTATCAGATGCCTGTGTGTTCTAAGCAATGCAATTAATCCAGATTTTTGAGCTATAAAGAGTCTTTGTGAGCAATTCTTGTCAATAAAATAGATCAGTTAAAATTGATAGATTAGCAAGTTCAAGAGCAAATAAAAGCAAATACATCCGTTAACATGCTGACTGAATAGAAAAAGTGCTCGAAAGTAGTTGGTTCAAGAATAAGTGTATATACTGATTCTGGACAAATCTACACTTTCTATTAATTCATTTCATATTACATTGGTAGAAACTGTTGTTCCAAAATAGAAGCAGTAACATATTATTCAGGCAAAAATGTTTACAACAAAGGTAGAAAAAGTAAAACATGTGGTGACAAAAATCACTTCTGTTTTAGATATTGAGGAAGACTGATGTTGAAAGCACTGTTATGAAATTTTTACAAATTTTAATTACCAAAAAAGGTAGGAGGTATACCTTTGCTTTGCAATAGTTAAGTACCCATACAAATTGGAGCTAGGATATACAATTAACCAATTCATAGAGTCCCTATAACCTTCTAGTTTCTCTTCTCCCTCCTCCACAATCTACCTGCCACTGAGTGTCCATGGAGATTCTTGGTTATCCAAGTTAGGCTTGCCCCCAAAATGCTTTTTTCAAACTGCAACTGGATTTTCTTGGTTCTTCCTGAAAATGTTTCACTTCTCATCCAAAAAGCATCTTCAGTTTCAACTAACTAGTGGTTGTGTGTACTAACCGAACCCAAACTATATTCCTGATGAACACAAACAGGAAGGAGATAGAAAAATACTTTGGGGTTTCACATCAAGCCATACCATCCTGCCATAAACCCTATTAGGAAAGTGGTGAGAGATCTTCAGGAAGAAATGGCCTTTTCAGCTTTCTATTCTCAAAGTAAAATAATTTAAATGGCAAAGTGGGAGAGGATAGATAACCAAGCAAACAAGTGAGTTCAGTGTTGGCATTTATTACCACAAAAGTACAACTCTCTTAAAACCAGGAGATGTTGGAATCCCACACTGTTAATGTCAGAACTGATGGAGCAATCTTTGATGGAACTGACTCCACAGAAGAGAGAAATGGAATAGTGAGGAACAATGCTGTAAAGAATGAGAATGAAGAAAATCCAGTCTGATCCAAACCTCATACTCCTGGATGGGGAAGTATTTTAAAACGTGTGGATTATCACTTAACAAATGGAACATTTACAGGGGACTAAGAGACATATGTGGAAAGGGGAAAAAGCTGGAAATGTTTAGAAATCATAATAAGATTAAAATGGAATACTTCTAAAATATACACAGTTAAAAAGATACTTTTTGGAAGCATTCAAGGCTCTCAATATTACATTGACAGCAATAATTTTCCTATTAGATTATTTTAAAATACTCTTTGTTTTCAAAGGTCACACTGACTGGACTTTTTGCTCCTCCATACAAGGTTTGCTCCTTTTCTGGACTTTTGCAAGATGAATAGCCAGTATCCCTACTACTGTACTACATATGGGCAATCTATGTAATTTACATGGTCCAGGAAAAAGTTTACAAGTTTGAAGTTAAAAGTTTACAACTTCAGAAAAATATTGACTAAAAGAGCTGGAACCCCAAACATTGATCAAAACTGTTAGGTATATTGATACACCAACTAGGTTTGGGTGAATAAATATATAAACCAAGGTTTAAGTGTTTGTAGCTTTAAGCACCAAACTGCAATGTAATTAGATAATTAAGGGTGCGGTTACAAGCTGCAATAAAAGGCTGTGAGAGAAACGTATCTCTCCCTGCTCTCTGCCTGCCTGCTGCTTACTCCTGTTTGAGACGTCTGCTTGTTACTGTTTGCTGGCTACTGTGCTGGATACCGTTTCTGCTGAACAAAAGGATTTTTTCATTGGTGAGCTGATATCCTGTGAATACTCAGCGTTGTCTTCAAAAGAAAGGTATCGGAAGGAGAAGATTTACAAGCAGATAAGGACATAGTACTGACTAGTTAAAAGGACTAAGTTACTGAATGGATATACTTGTGAATGACATATGGACTGATTGACAATGCTTAAACTCTGAATGGATTAAACAACTATTTAAAACAACAAACAGTGTTTGTCTCCAGTGTGTGTATACTCTTGGGCCCAGCCTCTCTCATTTGGCTGCCTGGCTTGACTGCTGCTGCACACTCTGCTTGGGGGTTTGTCCCCAAACACTAACAAAAACTAATAATCCCCTCCCCAATTTTTGTTCTTTTCCCAGTACCAGGGAATTTTCTCAAATACCAGAAATACATTTTGGTTTCCTACATGTTTAGAAAACCACCTCATAAATCCTGGACTTATAAAGAGTCCTGGACCTATAAAGAGTCCTGTTCACTTCATTACAGAGGCTATGACCATTCATACAGTATAACTTTTAAGTTGTTGATAATGTCAAGAGATGAAAGGTTACCTTAGGGAAAGATTGAATAAAATGGTTTAGTTTTTGGAAGATAGGAAATATATCCAGCAATACTTCAGTGAAAGCCACAAAATGCTTTCTTCACATGCAAATATACATACATTTTGACTCATTCTGTTTGAAGCAATAAAAACAAGTACCAATGGTCTTCTCAAAAGGTAGATTAAATCTCCAGTTTGAATTATGCAAGGAGCATAAAACTGTTGGTCCTATTGAGGAAAGTGTAATGCAGTGGTTCCCAAACTTTTTCAGTCCACCACCCCCTTGGTGCTATAAACTCATCCTCAATGCCCCCACCCAGGGGCGGGATTCAAAATTCTGTGGGTGTGGCCTAATTTGAGGGTGTGGTTTGCTGGTAACGTGATTGGGTGGGCGTGGTTTGTTGGTCACATGACTGGGTAGGTGTGGCTTGCTGGTCACATGACTGGGTAGGTGTGGTTTGGTGACTGAATCAAACCAAATACAAGTGGTCCTCACTTAATGGCTGGTTGCTTAGCAAATGTTCTAATTTATGACTGGCCTCCCCAGAACTACTTGACCTGTTTTTGTAGTTTTGACAGCCATGCACGCACATATACACCTACTCCCTTCCAACCCTGCTGGAGCAGGTCATTGGACTAGAATCAACAGAGCATCTCTGATTAGATCCTAGTAGTGAATAAAATCTAATCAGAGATACTTTGCCGATTGTTGTTGATTTGTTTTATTTGTATTTCTTTATTTTATGTTGCTGAATTGCATTGACATGTGTGTCCCTTCTTGTGTACAACCCAGAAGCTTTTGTGATTCTTTGAAGCAAAAATTACCGACCTCTGGCTTTGCTCGATTTTTCAAACATGCCGCCACTGCCGCGTTCTAAGTGCCGGCCCCGCAGGTCCACCCCAGTGAGCCCACTGCACTGGAGGGATCTGCCCAAGCAAGTCCAAGAGGAGCGGTGCACCAAATCAATGGGGTGAGCCTGGGAGAGGGAAAGAGAGAGAAAAAAAGAGAGAAAGAAGGAAGAAAGAGAAAAGGGAAAGAAAAAGGGACAAAGGGGGGCATGGAGGGGGGAGAGAGGGAGAGAGAGAGAGAGACAGACAGACCTGATGCATCAGATTGAAATGAGGTCTAGTTTAGAGGTCCTTTCCACACTGAAACATTTTTGCCAGGACATTGAAACATCTTTGGTTTCTATTAAAGGTTTTGTGGACAAAGCATGGTCAAGACTATCAGGAAGCTCTCACATTTTGTTGAGGCTTTAAACAGGATCCATTGGACCAGATCTCCACCCTAAAAAATTACTTTTCCCCAATGTATTACAGTGCCAATTCTGAAGGCAAAACCAAAATATACTGGTAAAATACAAGAACACACACACACATACATTCACTTCTAACCCGGCTGGAGCAGGTGATTGGATTAGAATAGAAATCTCATTATCTTTCTTCTCCCTCCCTCCCTCTTTATTTCTTTTTCTTTCTGTCCCTTCCTTCCACCCTCCCTTTCTTTCTCCCTTTTTCTTTCTCTTTCTCTTCTTCCTTCTCTCTTTGTCTCTCTTTCCCTATCTCAGGCTCACCCCATTGACTTCGTGCACCGCTCTGTTCGGACTTGCTTGGGCAGGTGCCTCCGGTGCAAGGGGCTCAATGGGGTGGGATGTTGTGGTGGTGGGATGTTTGAAAAGGAGAGCAAAGCCACTCTAGCTTTGCTCTCCTTTTCCAATGCTGCATTTGGGGTGCCATCCCCGCCGCCCCAAACACATCGACAGTGGGATGTTTGAAAAGGAAAGCAAAGCCATTCTGGCTTTGCTCTCCTTTTCCCAATGCTGCGTTCAGAGCGATGCCCCGCTGCCCCGAATATGGCGGTGGGATGTTTGAAAAGGACAACACTGTGTGCAGGGCGATGCCCTGCCTCCCCAAAAAACAGCAGTGGCAGTATGTTTGAAAAGGAGAGCAAAGCCACTCTGGCTTTGCTCTCCTATTTCCAACGCTGTGTTCGGTGCAATGCCCCACCGCCCCAAACATGGCGGTGGGATGTTTGAAAAGGAGAACAAAGTCACTCTGGCTTTGCTCTCCTTTCCCAATGCTGCATTCGGGGTGGAACTCCTTGCACCAGAGCGTGCAAGTCAATGGGATAATCCTGAGGGGCCTTGCCTCGAATGTGGTGGTGGCGGGATTTTTTCTCATTCCTGAATTGTGTCCTGCCGCTCACCTTCAGTGGCCCCTGCCAGCCCCCTTGCCTCTCAGCACCTTCCTAAGGCATCCCAACAGCCCCCAGGGGGCAGTACCACCCACTTTGGGAACCACTGGTGTAATGCAATTCTTTTTTTCAGTGTATTCAGTGTCTTTTCTACCTAAAAATTGTGATGTCTTCAACCTGAGCTTCTTCTTACTATGTAACACTTTTACAATTACTTCTTGATATTGTTAACATGAAAATCAATATTTAAGGTGTGTATGTGTGTGTGCATGTGCATAATTCCACCACCCAAGATGTGAAGATCATCCCTGCCCAACTAAAGGAAATAGGCACCTTATTGGTCAGCAGCCGTATGGGAAAATATTAGAAGTAGCAAGTTACTTTAACGACAATGGCAAAGGCATAATTTCATACTGCAGAATGGAATGCGCCTAGTGGAATGCGCGGTTATATCTCTGGGCACTTGCAAAGCTTGTGACTGGTATGACCTAGCTATTGCTGCTCTTATCCAACGACCTATGGTGGACGGTGACACTTTATGACCCTGCATTTTGGGCTGAAAGGAGAGGAATAAGGCCTCCGATTTCCTGAATGGCTCTGTGCGTTTGATGTAGATTCGCAGAGCTCGTCTCACATCAAGCGTGTGCCATTGTCTTTCCCTTTCCTGAGATGGCCTGGGACAAAAATTTGGAAGGATGAGTTCTTGTGCTCTATGGAAAACTGAACTGATCTTGGACAAAAAGGTGGGATCGGGCCAGAGGACCACCCAATCCGCATGAAATACGCAAAGGTCCCTTCTAATGGATAAGGCTGCGATTTCCGATATTCAACGGGCGGATGTGATAGCTACAAAGAAGACTACCTTATATGTTAGGAACTGGAGAGTTGACTCCCTTAAGGGTTCAAAGGGGTGCTTAATGAGTGAAGTAAGAACTCTGTTAAGGTCCCATGTTGAGTACAGATGCACAGTTGGAGGATGTAAATTAGTGGCTCCTCTAAGAAAAGCCCGAATACGGGGGTGATGGGAAAGGGAACCAACACCCACACAGGAAATAACCATTGTTAAAGATGCTACCTGTCGTTTCAATGTCTTAGGGGACAGACCCTTACTGAGTCCCTCCTGAAGGAAGTCTAAGATTTGGGCAACAGAAGGAGAAATTGGGTTGATTTGGAACTTGTTACACCATTTACAGAAAATGGCCCATGTGGCATTGTAAATTCGAATGGTTGAGGGCCGTCTGGCAGCTAGAATAGTGTCAATGACCCTGCTAGAGAACTTTTCTCTCTTCAGGCATTCCCGCTCAACCTCCAGACGGCTAATTGGAGCCATTGAGGATCTGGATGCAGGAGGGGACCCTGAGATAGGCAGAACCTGTCTAGTGGGATCCTCCAGGGAGGGGCCACTGATAGGCTGCGGAGGTCCGCAAACCATGGCCGTCTGGGCCAGTAAGGAGTCACGAGGAGTAGCTCCACTCTCTCGTGTAGCAACTTCTGGATAACCCTGGGCACCAGTGCTAGTGGGGGGAATGTGTACAGGAGCCTCATGGGCCAGGGGCAGCATAGTGTGTTGTAATTCTCCGACCCCTGGGATGGGTACCTTGAGAAAAATCTCGGGAGCTTGGCATTGAGGGGGGAGGCAAATAAGTCTACCGCCAGTTGTCTGAATATTCCTGCTGCTTCTTTGAACAGGGATGTGTGGAGGCGCCACTCCGACTGGTCTATGGTGGCCCTGCTTAACCAGTCTGCTTGAGTATTTGATACTCCCAAGATATGCTCTGCCCTGATGGAAAGGAGATTGTTCTCCGCCCAACGGCAAAGGTGCTCGGCTTCCTTCATTAGTTGTATTGATTGTGTGCCCCCCTGTTTATGTGGGCTTTGGCCGTCACATTGTCTGTTAAAAAGAGAATGTGTTGTCCGCGTACCTGGGGGGAGGAAGCTGCGGAGGGCCAGGTGGACGGCATGAAGTTCCAGCCAGTTTATGCTGCATGATTGCTCTGTTGCAGACCATCGGCCCTGGGATGTGAGTGACTGAAGGTGGGCACCCCATCCGAATAGACTGGCGTCTGTGGTGATAGTGAGCCTTTGGGGCTCCTTGAAGAAGCAGCCTTTGTTGATGGCCTGTTTCTCCCACCAGAGGAGGGACGTGAGGTCCCTTGGAGGTATCCTGACCATGTATTTTGAGTTGCTTCTGCCGGATCTCTGGTATGGGAGCAGGAACCACTGGAGGGATCTGGAGTGAAGATGGGCCCAGGGAATAATGGAAATGCACGAAATCATTTTCCCTAATAATTTAGACAAATCTAGTAGGGTTGCCCTCTTACGTCGCCTGATCTCTCTGGTGGATTTTTGGATACTGAATAGTCTGTCAGAGGACAGAAAGACCTTCCCTTCCAGTGTGTCAATCACCGTCCCCAAGTGGGTTATCCGAGTGGATGGGGATAATTGGCTCCTTTTCCATTTTATAAGAAAGCCATGTTCTTGGAGAGCAGTTAAGGTAATCTGGGGGTCCTTCACTGCTTGTTGTTCAGAGGGAGAAAAGATGAGAATGTCATCCAGGTAACACTGGAGGTGCACAGGAAGGTTCCTGAGATGGGCTGCTAGTGCTGCGAGGACCTTGGTAAAGGTCCTGGGGGCAGAGGCTAATCCAAAAGGGCTATGTGTTGAAAGTGATGACTTTTGTAGCAGAAACGTAGAAATTTGGAATGAGAAGGCCGAATGGTGATATGTAAGTATGCCTCTGTAAAGTTTATGGATGTGAGCCAGTCCCCTTGTCTGGTTCCCAGGAGAATGGATTGCAATGTGCGCATTTTGAATTTGCGATATACCAGATAATGGTTAAGACGTTTTAAATCCATATCGCTCTCCACCCCACCCCCCCGAATGTTTTGGGACTACGAACAGATGAGAGTAAAAACCCCACCCTTGTTGTGCGGTGGGAACAGGTTGGATGGCTTTTATATTGAGGAGATGCTGAATAGCGGAATCCATTAGCTTATGCTTAGTCCAGTCTCTGGAGAGAGGGGATGCCATAAAGAAATCGGGGGGGAGGGAACCGGAATTCAAGGGCAAGACCGAATCTAATGGTGTCCCTGACCCAGGCATCCGAGGTAGAGGAATCCCATTGGCTGGCGAAGAATTTAAGACACCCACCAATGGGAAAGGAGTGTTTTGGCCTATCTTGAACACCGGAAAGGCCTGCTACCTGATCCCCGAAAGGGCCTTTTGTAATTGATGCCCCTTCTGTTCCTGTCTCCTGAATCGGCACGATCCAGGGGTTGACCCGACCTGAAGGCTGGGGGCCTTTGGTACCTGGTGGAGAAGGGAGTCTGGTAGAAAGGCCGAAAGGACCGTCTCCGAAAGGGCTGTGAGGTTCTGGATTCTGACCTGCACATAAGGGAGGGGAGAAACTTCTTATTGCGTGTTTCCATCAATAAGGGGCCCAGGGACGGGCCAAATTATTTGTTGTTTCCCACAATGGGAGCGGAAGCCAATTTTTCCTTGTTTTTGATATCTGCTTGCCAATGCCTCAGCCAGAGCAGACGGCAGGCCGTGACGTGTGATGTGATTGCTCTTGTGGAGAATTTGACTGAGTGAAATGTGGCGTCGGCAGAGAATTCTGCAGCAGCCGTGAGCTTGGCGATGTCCTGATGCGCCCTGACATTGGATGAGGGGATGTGCTGCTTGAGCTGATGGAGCCATCAAATAGATGACCTTGTGAAAAAGGAGGCAGCCGTAGCCGATCTGATTGCCCAGGCATCCGATTGGTGTGCCCGGTGCAAGGCCAGCTCGGCTCACTTGTCCTCTAGTTTCAGGGCTTCCAATGCGTCACTCGGGGTCGAGGAGGTGGCTAGGCCCACGATGGGCTTGTCAACCCAGGGGTAACCACTAATTTAGAGAATTCTGGGTCCAAATTGAAAAACTTATGGTGACCAGATCGGGCTGGAGGTGCAACTGCCGAGGCCAGCTGTTTTAACACCAGGTCGGAGAAGATGGGTGGGGTGGGAAAACCTCGGGCTCCACCACGGGCTGCTTAAAGGTGGAGTCATCTGGGCCCTCCGAAGGTGTAGGAGGGGGGTCAGAAGGTGACTGAGTGATTAGGCCCGAGATATTCTTGGCCTTGAATAGGAGGGACTTAAATAAATGTGGTTTGAACAGGCCCACGAAGGCGGGCTGGTTGGGTGTAAGCCCCTCGTCCTCGGACATCTCCCCTTCCAGAGGATCCACCTCTGATAGGGGTTTGCTATACTGCATGGATCCCAACTCAAACTCTTCATCTTCCTTGATCAGGTCCGGTTCCCCTTCCTCCTCCTCCTCCTCCCTTTCTGTAAAGGGGATCTCCATCTGCAAGTGTACCTGGCCATGGAGTTGGTCCGCTCTGGGCAAGGATCTTACAGATTGAGCCTCGTGGTCAGAAACCATCGGGTAGTGACCAGGCCTGGCTATTTGCTGGAGTCCAGCTGCGATCACTTGGCGGATAGCCAACTCCATCCAGGATCTTACTCGCTCTGGGACCTCATCTATGAGTGATTCCTCTTGGCAGAGGCTGGCTGCTGTAGGGGTGAAGATGGCTTCAGGAGCCCTTCTAGCCAGTGTTCCAGGGATCAGAGCCTGTTGTTCTTGCAAGGGCGAGCTGCGCCTGGATAAGGAGGGAAAATCTAGGGGGGGGGGTGAGCAGAAGTAGATGGAGTAGAAGGCGGGAGGACCGGAGGCACTGTAAAAGCCTCTTTGGTGCGTCTCTCAATCTTTTTCCAGGGCCTTGTAGCATCTCAAGGCATCTCTCTGGGAGGCTTTGGAGGTCTCCTTAGCCTGTCTGCACAAGTGATGGGTTTTGGATTTTGCCTTCAAAGAAGGTCCTCTGGAAGTGTTACAATCTGCCATTTCAATGAGTAATATGAACACTGTATGATATATTAGAAATCAAGATTGAGGCTGTTGGCACACCCAGGGGGCGATCTGCAGGAAGACCAGGTGCCCTGATAATTATATCACGTCCCGTTTTGGTTTTTTTTAAAAAAAAATTATAATTTTTATATATATATATATATATATATATATATATATATATATATATATATATATATATATATATATATATATATATATATTTTCTTAAGTTTTCGCGGTACTTACATGTATGGCATTCAGCTTTGTTCGGGTATTTTCCCACATCATTGCAGTTGTGCTTTTAAAGTTGTAGCGACGTTTCAGCAGAATCTCATCTGCCATCATCAGGCTTCTGTATAGTGTTCATCTGTTGATACAGATGAACACTATACAGAAGCCTGATGGCAGTTGAGATTCTGCCAAAACGTTGCTACAACTTTAAAAGCACAACTTTAATGACGTGGGAAAATACCCGAACAAAGCTGAATGCCATGTATGTATGTATGTATGTATGTATGTGTGTGTGTGTGTGTCTGTGTGTGTATATATATGTGTGTGTGTGTGTGTGTGTGTATGTATGTATGAGAAATTGAGTTGTAGCACCCTAGTATGTTCAGAAGGGTGGTAAAATAGTTATCTTTGCAGCACAAAAAATTGAACCATTGGTCCAATAATAACAGGCTTGGTGTAAACAAATAGTTCAAATCAGCCGAATTTGAACGCCTATGGCCCGGAGCAATATCCGCTCTCCAACAGAAACGGAGATAAGGGGAGAAACTAGGGCCTTAGCAGTCTTCAGCCCAGGCGGAAGTGGGTGGTTGCTGCTGCTGGTACTGCGCTGCTGAGAAGCTGTGGGATAAGGCCAACAATCTCAAACGAGGAATCAAACTCAGTGCTAGAAGGCTAAATGAGTTTGAATGGCTCTGAAACAGGCCTACGGGTCCTGTATCCTCGAGCTGAATACACTCACAGTGAAAAACAAAATGGCGTCTGGCCATGAGGAGGCTCTCAAAATGGCAGCCGCCAGAAGAGTGAATGATCCTCGGGTCTCTCAGTGGCGAATTTCCCTCCCCAGGGGCTAGCCAAAGCTTTAGAAGTTGGGAAGGGCAGGGAAGGGAAAGATCAGACCTTCCCCGCTGGAGCGGCGTTCGGTGGTGGTGGTGGTGGTAATTAACGAAATGACTCAAAAACGAAAGCAATTCAAACCGCAAGCAAACGGCACGAAGAAAAGGCAGGGAAAGGGAATTTAGGCTGTGGGAGATGGTGTGAAGGCACCTCTGGCCCTCCTGTTTGCCTCCCTCTGGGGGCAAATGCGCTTCCCTTGGGGGAATAAAGGTCCTAATTAAGCAGTTGCGCAGGGCTAAGGAATAAGAATAAATCCAACCTGGTAACGATGGAATTGATTTTGGTTAGAAGAAAAATCCTGATTCGGCCAAGGAGCTAGTCAATGCACTGCCTATCTCGCATGAGGCTGAGCAAAAACTGGGAAACGCTGTGGAGGAGGAGTGTTCCTCAATTCAAGCTCAGCCTATGAATGCAGAGACTGAAGCCCCTCCCACTACTGGATGCTCTGAGCAGCTCTGAGGAGAAAATAACATGATTGATAGAAAATAACATGATTGATAATATTTTGTCTGGTGATGGGCTCTTCAATTTAGATAGCACACAACAAGCTACCGAGGAAGGGTTTTTTAAAATAAGTTGGCTAAATTAAAGCCTTTGGGATATTGCCATTCAGAAAAAGAAAATCTGAAGCTGCAAAGACAAAATTACAGCCAAGCCTGGAATGTTCAACATATGAACATGGAAAAGTTTGACACAGTAAAATATGAAATGAATCAACTATATAGTGACATCTTAGGCATTAGCGAATTGAGACAGTCTACAATTGAGACACTTTGAATTAGAAGTTCACAATTTTTACTACTCAGGACATGAAAAACAAGAAGGAACAGCATTGCTATCATAGTTATGAAGGATATACTAAGAACTGTGCTTTTCCTCAATGTAATCAATGACCAAGTAATATCAATTAAACCCCAGGGATGATCATTTAATATGATTATCCCTCTTTATGCTTCAGCCACCGATGCAGAAAAAGAAAAGCTGTAATTAAAATGAAAGAAACTGACAAAGTGAAAATAAGGGACTAAATTAAATACAAAGAAGTCCAAGCTAATAACAACAGGTATATCAACTGTCTTGGAACTGACAATGAAAACAAAGAAACATTGGATAGGTTCCGCTTTTTAGAATCAATTATCAACAGTAAAAGAACCTGCAATCAGCATATATGCTTTAAACTAACATTTGGTAGCATAGTAAGGCCTTGGAAAGATTTTCAGATGCATCTATAACTCCAAAAATTAGAATTGTACAAACATTTTTTCCAGTGACAGTTACAAGCAAAATTGGAGTTTGAAGAATTAGGATAGAATGAATATTGCCCGTTTTGAACTTCGGTGTTGGAAGAACTTCAGAAAATATCACAGATAGTCAAGAAAACAAAACAAATGGATCATTAAACAAATCAACTTAGAGTTCTCCCTTGAGGTTTAAACTATCATACTTTGGATATATTATACAAAGACCCATTCTGTAATGCTGGAAAGATGGAAACGAAGAGGAAATGATGACCAGCAGCAAAGTTGGGGGATTTAAATACAATGGTGATGGGTATCCTGTTGGAAGACCTGGGGGTCAAGTTGGGGACAGATACTCCTGAAATTGCAACAATGACTTAGTAGCACATAACCAATCAATTAAAAGATACAGAGAGTCATGTTACCTCCATTAAAGGTCTTTCCTATTGTAGGAGTCATTATAGTACCCATTCAGAGGTGGCATTCAGCAGGTTCTGACCAGTTCTGGAAAACCAATAGCGGAAATTTTGAGTAGTTCGGAGAACTGGCAAATACCACCTCTCTGACTGGAGATTTTGCAGTATCCTTCCCCTGCCACGCCCACCAAGCCACGTCGGTAGTAAACCAGTAGTAAAAAAAATTGAATCCTACCACTGTATTCATTGTCTCATTACACCTTCTCAACCTGTTTGCCATTAGGGGCACAAATGTAATCAAAGTTAACATAGGCAGGGGTGTCAAACTGGCGGCTGACAGGCTGGATACGTCACATGCAGGCCACACCCACCCCAGCTCCTCAAAGGGGAAAAAGTCACAATAGATCACATGACAGCAACATGTCGCGGCATGTTTGTGACATAGGAATTCCCATGTTTGATTTTCTTCCATTGTTCTGCTGATACTTCTTAGACCCATAACTAGTTAAGAGTAAAATTTCACAACTATAATCATTTCAGTCCTTGCTTGTTTCAGTAATTTATCTCCCATCCCTGATTCCCACCCCCCCAAAGAATGGTGTAGATATCATATGATCTAACAGCTCTTCCATGCTTTTATTTTAGAATGGAGCTAGGTTGAGTATGTATGTTTTCTACAACGCCTTGATAATATTTTTTTCTCTGTTTCAAATTAAGATTAGCCTTCAGAATAATTATGTTTATGCCCAGACTTGCTGCATATTTCCCATATTTTCTTGTTTGGAGTAAAAATTATGTAATGACCAGCTAAACATTCATAGAAGAAACTAGAAATTTGAAATACCAATGAATTAGTGAATTGTGAGTCACAAATTACCATTAAACATGAGGCTGAAATGCAGAAGAAGATTGTATGTTTATTTTTGCATTTGCTAACAAATGCTCCAGTGCATATGGGCATCCCAAGTCACATGTCATTCCATTTTAGTCACCCACAACATGCATGGAACATAGAATTATTATAGCATGCATATTTCATTTATGAGACCAGGAATAAGCAGGATTATAATAGTAATAGTAGCTGAGCTTAGAAACAGTTGTCAACAAGATCATAGTTGCTTCTCACTGTTGTTTGTAAATATGTTATACAGTACATGATCCAACTCTTAAAACTAGTAAACACAGACCTGCTTACGAAGCATACAAAACATTGAAATTCTAGTATTTTGATCTATTTGCTAGAAAATAAAATTCATTGGGATCAGTATTGATGTCTGAATAAAAAATACAGAATTATAATATTTCTTCACTCCCTTTGTACAACTGCACAATTAAAAAAATATAGTACCGTATTATAATCTTCCAGTTTTTCCTGTCCCTGTGATTTCATTGCAAGGTAGGGGAGCATCTGCTAGTCAGAAAGCCAATCTGGTCTAGTGGTTAAGGCACTAGGCAAAGAACCAGAAGATTAGGATTTCTGGTCATACAATAGGCATGAGAGCCATCTGGGTGACTTCATGCTTCTTTCTCAGCCCAACCCATATTACAGGGTTGTTGAGAAAAATAGGAGGAGGAAATATTGAGTATGTTCACTGCCCTGAGTTCTTTATAAAAATAAAGATGGGGTTTAAAAAATATCTAAAACAAATCTTTAAAAAAACATACCTCCACTGATTTACTGCTCTATGTTGTGCATGCGCACACAATGAAGTGCGTTCCACACACAAAAATAGGGTGATTGTCTCCACAAAACAAAGCCCATCTTGTGTTTCTTCACTAGAGTTCAATAATAGGAGAATCTCATTTTTATGTGAACTTGCCTCTACCTGCATTTCAAAGACTATCCATTTAAACTCATTTATAATTTCATCACTTCTTCCAAGCAACACTGGGTACACTGAATTCTATTCTGTGGAAATATTTAATCGCTAATCACCAGCTCCCCATCTTCCACATTTTGTGTGTGAAAGAGAAATCTAATTAGCATGTTTATCTGCTGTAAAACAGAGAACCTTACTTATGCAAATCAACTGGCAAAGGCTCAAAATTGGGCAAACAAATTAATTTGATTTTAATAGGCATGAAATACTGATAAGATTAAAGAAGTCTCCCCTCTTTCTTCCCTTCTTTCCTGAGCTCCTCTGGCTTAGGCTTGGTAATAGTACTTATGGAGTAGCTGAGAACAGGGAGACAGGTTCTATTTTAAAGAGCAAAATTCAATGGCAGAATTGTATATGATAATTTAAGATGCTTTTCTCATTAAGGGAATAAAGTATTCTGGCCCTGCAATTTAAAAAGGAAAAAGGCCTTTGTTTTAAAAATATTTTGCTTACAGTTAGTAATTTCTTTACATACCTATTGAAAGATTTCCCATTTTAGTAGGTATAAATAACTATCAGTATGGAACACCAGATTAAATCTGGGAGAAAAGGCAGGTCAAACCACAACTGACACTTTAAATAATAAATGCTGTTTTGCAATTATACTAACAAAGCAATTCTGTCACCTCATAAAATCTTATTTGTAAAAAGTAGTAGTAATTCATATATGACTAGTAATTCAGATATGACTAAAACTAGATTTTTGTTTCTCTTGGGCTTAGTTGAAAGCAATACCTTATAAATGTTGAGCTTTCATTTCTTGTTGGACACCTCCTTTTTTTTGTAAATTTTATTTGAGTTTTCACAAAGAGAAAAAAAAATACAAATAAAACATCTTTTTTTGAAAGCAGCATAATCCCAGGTTACATTTCTTCCTACAGACACAAATTCAGGTTCATGCTCATTTTTATATTCTATTCCATATCTTATTACTATTTTACATTTTCTGCATAGCTTCTCCCCTCTTTTAATTTTCTCAATTTTATTTTAATTATCTCATCTCAATTCAAATCATTGTATTTATATTTTTTGTCTGTCCTGTTTCAATTATCTATTATCTTTTCTCATTAAACAAAATTTCTCCTGTAGTTACTGATTGGAGTATGACGCCTTTATATCTTTTCCCTAAAGTTGTAACATTCAATATAATACATAACTTCCATTCGGATTCTGCTTGGTACATTCTTAAAATACACACTGTATTCTTAAAAAAAGAAAAAAAATTATAAATGTATATAATTAAAACAACATTCCATTCCAATTCAATTCTATCATTAATACTAATATTCATTAAAGTCTTAACATCTTTAACATTACTTCTCAATTAAATATCATACTTCTATGGGAACAATTATAAGCTTTCCATAGTTAATTCCCCCCTTCTTCACTTATATTTTGTAAAACATTAACTAATTAAAATGTTCCCGTTCTTTCCTAATTCAATTTTCTCATTTATTTTATTTCACTTATTTTATTCACAAACATTTCACTAAATTACACTATTTTATCTCTCATTTTAATCATTGTTTCCAATTTTCTAAAGTTATTTCTATTACTAATATAACAATACAATCTTATGTACCTTTACAGAATCCCCTTTTCAGTTAGATTTTCACCCATTATCTCTAAATAGGTCCTGTTTCTCTGTATCTTGCCCTGGTCCTTTGTAACTTTTTTTCCTTTCCTTCTTCCCTCTCTTCTTCTCTCTCCCCCTTTTATCCCCTTGTCTTTACACCTCCATTTTGACCATCCAGATGTTGAGGACAGCAAGGATAGAGGCTAGTTGGCTTCTTATAGTGAGAGATGGTGGCTTTGTACTGAGATATCAGATGCCAATTGTTCTCTATTGATTGTCAAGGGCTTGCTACTGAAGAGGCATATTGTAGTGGAGACATAGTAATGTTATCTGAGTCTAATATTTTTTTTTTTGGGGGGGGGGGGACGGACTTTGCCATGTCATGTTTGACAGCATTCTAGGAAAAATACAACCCCTGCTTATAAACAGATTGTAGCTGGGTGAACTCTTCATTTTAGCTCACTGAAGTACCATTTGCACTTCAACTAAAAGTGCAAATAATACTTCAGTGAGCTAAAACGAAGAGTTCATCCAGCTACAAAGGAACATTTCATGGCAAACTTCTCCATAGCTTGTTTATGGCCTGGAAATCAAATTATTTGGATGAGAAACTTATTCTCCTCCTTGCTGTAGTAGAATCAGGTTTTGAATTTAATTTAAAAGAAAGTGCTATTTGTCAATTCACAAGTTTGACTGAAGATGAAAGAGACAAGAAGATTTGGGAATTGATAGATCTGTTCCAACTTTGTCACAATAAACTCTTGCCTTTAATTGACAAAGAGACCAAAGAGAGAAGTCTGCATTATGAAAAAAAATGCAAGATCTTTTTCCTTCCCATATCATCAAGTTTTCATTTCCTTGACATTGATTTCTTGTTGAGACTTCTTGTTGATATTGTTCTATATTTTCTGGAAACATATTAAACCAGAGTTATCATGTGAGAGAAAAAGAGGAGTGGCATACTGAATCAAGCAGATCAATCCTTGTAACTCTCATTAGAATAAATTGGGATTTTATAACAGTTTAGTAATGCTCCTGAACAGCTCCTATCCATTTGCATGCAATTTTCTGGTGGCTTCCTTTCCTTAACAACTCAAGAGTACTAACTGGTTAATATGGGCATGCATTCACCCTTTGAATTGCAAAAGATGGGATATGAAAAAATTTCAATAGAAGAGAAATATATAGCTTAGGGTTGAACAATGGAGTGAGTCCTTGGTGCTGCCTGAGCTTGACTGTTTACTTGCAAACATTTTGTTACCAGCCTAGGTAACATCTTCACTCAATCTAGCACTGAAAATATTCCCTAGTCTGATAACAAATGTCTGCAAATAAACAACTAAGCTCAGAGAATGCCAAATATCCCACAGAATTACATATCCTTCACATTTTGCACAGAGCAGGAATTAAAAAGCAAGGCAGTTAACAATTTCAGTATCCATAGTTAGGATTCTGAATTAAAAGCTCAAAATCTGCTATTACAGTACTACACTGCAAACTCTCCAGCATTTTCCTGAAAAATATTCTTCCTCTGGAATATAACTGTTTTGTTGGAATGCTATCCTATTGCTCTGACAACTGATATGGAAAATATCCAGATTGCACTATTTCCAGATTCCTTCTTTCCTAGTTAAGAAAGCAATGTTTGTATGTATGAATTAGGTGAAAACATTGGCACTAACTCTTTCTTTCCGCAAACAAAATACTGTTACTATATATTTCCTGTTGTGATCTACTGTAGCTAAGGAAGGTAATATCTGGGAATTCCTCCTGATTTCACCGACTTTGGAACGGATTTTTTTCCACTCCTTTCAACTCACAGTCAACACCACTCACAATGGTTGAGAATGTACTGTTCTCAGGAAAGGGCTGTTTTATAGAAAAGGATCCCCCCCCCAGGTTTCATCCAGATATTTCAGAAGCTTGAAGATTAGAGAGTGGAAGTCATTCATCCTTATTAACTTACTGAGATAAGCTCTGGTTTGATGCAACCATTTCATCCTCATCCTCAATCAATTGCTTTGTTTCCTAAAAGAAAACAGGTATTTTGTAGCTTTTGTTTCTTCACAAACATTTGAGAACTAGTGATTGGGCAGAAAGTTGTACTGCAACTAAATCAGGAATCATTCTCCAATAATCTACTTTGTTTAGTGACTGTTCAAAGTTACAACACTGTTGAAAAAGTGACTTATAGCCGTTTTTCAAACTTACAACCATTGCAGCATTTTCATAGTCAAATGGTCAAAATCCAACTGGCTTGACAACTGGCATGTATTTATAACAGTTGCACTGTGCTGGGGCCATACAATCACCTTTTGAAATCTTCCCAGCTGGCTTCTAACAAGCAAAGTCAATGGGGGAAGCCAGATTCATTTAATGACTTCATGATTCATTTAACAACTGTAGTGATGCTTAAAACTGTGGCAAAACAGGTCATAAAATGAGGCAAACTCACTTAATTGCTGCTTAGAAACAAACATTTGGGCTCAATTATGGTCATAAGTCAAGGATTACGTATACATATTTTAATATTTATTAATTTATTCTTGAATTTATTTATGAACTGTTTATCTTAACATATAAGATGGTATGTTACAATAAAATATGATGTGCAAAGCTAAGCAATAGAACTGGTGCAATTAAAATCAAACTTACATTAGAATCATAATGAATAAATTCAAATCTTTGTGAAATTAATGTGATTGTGTTATTTTACAAAATCTTGATGTGGAAGCCATCAAGGAGAAGAGTCTATGGAAGTTCTCAATCATCGAGATCAGGGTTGCCCCCAAAGTGCCTTTTCCAAAAGGCAGCTGGATTTTCTTGGATTTTTCTTCCTTGAAAACATTTTACTTCTCATCCAAGAAGCTTCTTCAATTCTGGACTGAGAAGTGAAGAAGCTTCTTGGATGAGAAAGGGCATTGGTACTTACCTGATATGCCCGTTCTCTGTGAGCTGTGAAGAGCATCCAGAAGTGGGAGGTGCTTCAGTCTCTTCTAGAAAGGCTGGGCTTAAAACTCCGGGATGCTCCTCCTCCTCCACGGGCTCCTCCTCAGCGTCCCCCAGTTTTGCGAAGACTGAGTGCCGAAGTCCGGAACTCATCACCTGATCTAGATCCCTGGACTGGAATGGAACCCCACCAGACGGAAAGAAATGGGTGGGGCTAGATGCTCTTCACAGCTCACAGAGAACGGGAGTATCAGGTAAGTACCAACGCGCTTTCTCCCATGAGCTGTTCAGAGCATCCAGAAGTGGGACATACCAAAGCTTGGCCTGTCCTTAGGGAGGGACTCCGTCTGGATTGAAATCCGTTCCTAAACTCTGTGGACCCTCTGCAGGACTCTTCTGCCAAATGAAGCGTCCGCTGAGGCACAGACATCAATTTTATAATTTTTGACAAAGGGAGATGGTGAAGTCCAAGCTGCCGCTCTGCAAATTTCGTCTATGGAAGCCTGTGTGGCCCATGCTGCTGATGTTGCCGCACTCCTTGTTGAGTGGGTTGTAATGCCCTTAGGAACTGAGATGGACTGGCATTCGTAACTTTTGGCTATGGTGGCTCTCAACCATCTACCGATGGTCGTGGATGTCACCTTTTGTCCTAAGGTAGATGGATTGAAGGATAGGAATAGAGCCTCGGATTTTCAAAATGCAGCCGTGCAGTCTAGATAGATGCTTAAGGCCCTTCGAACGTCAAGTCAATAACATTGATGCTCCAATCTATGAGAGGTTTTGGGACAAAAATTTGGAAGGACCAACTCCTGAGCTCTGTGGAAGGTTGAATTTACTTTAGGAGTGAACGATGGATCCAAATGGAGAATCACTCTGTCCGCATGAAACATGCACAGGTCCTTTCGCATTGACAATGCCACTAATTCGGAAATTCTTCTAGCTGATGTGATTGCAATTAGGAAGGCCGCCTTATATGTCAGGAATTTAAGACTAGTGGTTTTTGAATGGACCAGTTGTAAGTGTGGTTAACACCTTGTTGAGATCCCAGGTGGGATAGCGGTGAATTACAGGAGGTCATAAGTTTGCAGCACCCTTGAGAAAGCTGCGGACATGTGGATGGTGCGCTATGGAACGGAGGTCACCCCAGGTTATCACCGAGGCTAAAGCCGCCACCTGTCTACGTAAAGTATTTGGAGACAGGCCCTTGGTCAACCCTTCCTGTAAAAAGGAATAATTGTTCTATTGATGGAGCAGTTGGGTTGATCTTAGACCCCTGGCACCAGCGACAAAAGGCTGACCACGTGGCCTCGTAGATACAATTTGTTGAGGCCCGTCTTGATGCTTGGATAGTGGCAATTTGCATCCTCTGAAATTTGTTGGACCCTTAAACGGCTCCGCTCAACCTCCATACAGCTAGACTGAGCCATTGTGGGTTCAGGTGAAGTACTGGCCCTTGGAAGAGGGAAACCTTCGATGGTGGAATTTTCCAGGGTTGTTCTGTCAATAGGTTCTGTAAATCTGCGAACCATGTTCGCCTGGGCCAGTAAGGGGCAACCAACATCAATTCCGCTCGTCCTCCAATAACTTCTGGATCAACCTGGGTATTACCGGGAGTGGAAAAAACGCATATAGAAGTCCGGGAGACCACTGACATTGCAGGGCATTGACGGCCTCCGCCCCGAGTTGGGTATCTTGAGATATACCAGGGCAATTGGGCCTTGAGAGGAGAGGCAAATAGATCGATCACCGGTTGTCCAAACCTCCGCACTGCTTCCTGGAAGAGAGACGGGTGTATGCACCACTCTGCCTGATCTATCGTGGTCCTGCTGAGCCAGTCTGCTTGTGTGTTTAAGGCCCCTGCTATGTGTTCTGCTTTGAGCAAAAACAGATCGGCCTCAGCCCTTTTGAACAACTTGGCCGTCTCCAGCATCAGAAGTTTGGAATGGGTACCCCCGTCTGTTTACACGGGCCTTGGTTATGATATTGTCTGTCAAGACCAGAACATGGCATGATTGGAAAAGGGGTAGAAAACTGCGTAAGGCCAGGTGAACTGCTCGCAGTTCCAACAGGTTTATGCTTTGAGATTGTTCAGAAATAGTCCAAATTCCCTGTGCAGTGTGGGATTGGAAGTGAGCTCCCCATGCTACCAGGCTGGCATCGGTTGTGATCGTTGCCCTGTGAGGTTCCTTGAAAGGACACCCCTTGTTTATTGTTTTTTCTGACCACCAGCGGAGCGATCGGAGCACATTGTGCAGTACGTTTATCCGGACGTTAGAAGTGGCTCTTCCAGATCACTGGAAAGATAGCAGGAACCATTGCAGCTCTCTAGAATGGAATCGAGCCCAAGGCACAATGGAAATACAAGAAATCAGTTTCCCTAATAGTTTAGACAGCAATGCCAGGGAAATCCTCTTTAAGGCTCTGATCTCTTTAGCCAAAGACTGAATACTGTTTAACCTGTCCTGGGAGAGAAAGACCTTGCCCTCCACTGTATCTATCACTGCCCCTAAATGAACTAACCTAGTTGAGGGTATCAAATGGCTCTTATCCCAATTTATGGAAAAGCCATGACCCTGAAGGGTCTGCAGAGTAATCTTGGTGTCCAATTTTGCTTGATTTCTGGAAGATGACAAAATTAAAATACCATCCAGATAACATTGTAAGCGAACAGATTTGATCCTGAGTGAGGCAGCCAAAGTCCCGAGGACCTTGGTAAAAGTCCTAGGGGCCGAAACCAGACCGAATGGCAGGGCGATATATTCATAGTGCTGATCACAATAGCAAAATCTAAGATATCTGTAGTGAGCAGGTCTGATTGGTATATGCAGATAAGCCTCTGTGAGATCTAGAGAGGTCATGACATCGTTCTCTCTGATGCTAAGCAGAATGGACTGGAGAGTAGTCATCTTGAATTTTCAATAAACAAATGATTTGTTCAGACGTTTGAGGTCCAGAATTGCCCTCCAGCCCCCCGAACTCTTTGGGACCATGAACAATAGAGAGTAACAGCCTTGACCCCATTGTTCAGATGGGACCTCTCTAATGGCCCAAATATGCAGAAGATGATTGATAGCCTCCTGCATCAAAATGTTAAAAAGCGCGCCAAAGTGGTCTGCAGGCCCCTAAGGAAAATGGCGCTGGCCTTATTATTTTTAAAGGTGCGAATACAGCAGCAGCCTCTGCCGCTCAGTCCGTCTGATAAAAAAGCTACTGTGTGACTGAGCGGTGAGGAGGGGAGAAGAGAGGCTCCGATGCCTCCACCCCCTGCGTTCTCCGAGGGGAGGAAATCACCACCGGCAAAATGAATTAAAGACAAATAAGCATGCTTCCTTAAAAGTGGCTTGCAGGTTGAATCACAATGGCAAGGCAAAGGTTTTTGGCAAAGAAATGTAAAACAGCGTTCTCTCCCAGAGAACCAACTGCCCTGACCAGGTAAATCCCAAAACCCCTGAGGCTGCTAAAGTGGCCAGATCGCCAAGGTGATCTGCTTTCTGTCGTTCCGACTGCTTTTTTGCCAATTGCAGTTGGAACTTAGTAAACAGAAACCTAAATTTGGAAATCTGTTCTGATCAAACTAATTCAAACTTTTAAATCCTACTCCGGCCAAAGATAAGCTGCCTATCACACCAAAGTCTGAGCTAAAAACTGGGGGATGCTAGGGAGGAGCCAGAGATGAGCAACAGCATCCTAACAGTTAAGCCCAGCCTATCCGAGCTGAGACTAAGCACTTCCCACTCTCTCTGGACGCTTGGAGCAGCTCAATGGAGAAAAGGCTTGTTCTGTTGATCTAAGTAATCTGGCAGGTTCATTACTTTAGCATGCGGTGGAAGTTTTAACTTCTAAAGCAGGAGTCTGGTGTAGATCCAGAAAACAAGGGACCCAAGATCAATGGCAAAGTCCAAAAGAGGACTGAGAGAATAACTTTTTTCTTTCCCCATCCTGTTTTTGACTTCTCTTATTCTCCTTTCAACACTTCCTTCGTTTCCCTCCTACCAATCATGCCTCACTAAAAATGACCTGATGCAGATTGTCCTTTCTTTTCCTTTGGCTCTCAAGCAGGCTACTAGATCAACTTGGCAGAAAAAGATTATATCTTCCCTGGCCAATCTGGAGGGCTGCAGATCCCATAACTGCATAATGGAAGAAGTAGGAACTGGGTTCTGAATGATATATTCATCTAAAAAAATGGTCTCTCATTCAGTGAGCTCTAAGAATCTCTGTAAGTATAGTACATATTTTATTGTGTCTGTGCGTCCATCCATCCATTATATTTAGAAACTCTCCAGTGTGATTCTGGACAGTGTACAAATAGGAGATAAATACATAAAACTGTATAAATATTATAAAAAGGCAGATTAAATCAAGAAGAAAATATTTAAAATTCAGAATTAAAAAATTAAGGGAGGTCCTTCAAGGCCCCAACAGTCCCCATGGCTGCATGTACCTTTGTGGGTTCCCGTCAAGTTGACAAGAGCCAAGGCTTCAGATATTTCTGAAGGAGAATGGGGGTGTCTGCTTCATCCCTGGTGGAAGAATGTTCAAAAGGGTAGGGGCAATGGAAGAGAAGTCTATTTTTCTGGACTCTGCCAATCAGAATTGTTTAACTGACACGGTTCTGTAGCATACCTTCCCTGCCTCACTGGATGGGGTGGACCAATGCAGTGGGGTGAGAATGAATCTGCAAGTAATCTGACCTCATGCCATGTAGGGCTTTAAAAGCTGACCAATAATTCGAATTGTACCCAGAAGTGGCACCCAATGCGATTCATGCAGCAGTGGTGCTAAGTGAATCACTACATTTGTTAAGTTAGTAACACAGTTGTCCCAAAGGTGCTTTTCCAGGAAGTAACTGGACTTTTTCTTTGAAGACGTTTCACTTCAAAGAAAAAACAAGGAAGTCCAGTTGCCCACTGAAAAGCAACCATGGGACAACCATGACTTGGATGACTTTGCTTGTCAGAAGGTCACAAAAGGTAATCATGTGACTCTGGGATGCTGCAGCTATCAAAAATATGAGTCAGTTGCCAAGAATTGGTCATAAGTCACTTTTTTCAGTACTGTTGTAACTTTGAATGGTTACTAAATGAACTGTTGTCAAGGATTATCTGTAGTCTATATTGCTATTGTTTTGCTAGATCAGGAGCCTTCAAACTTGACAGCTTTAAGACTTGTGGACTTCAATTCCCAGAATTCCTCCTCCAGTCATGTCAGCTCAGGAATACTGGGAGTTGAAGTCCACAAGTCTTAAACTTGCCAAGTTTGAAAACCCTTGTGCTAGATGCTAGTGGACAGAAAGGATTTTTCAATCATATCATTTTAAATTACCCTATTAAGGCCCCATTTATAATTAACAAAAAAAGAGTAGAAGCTGTTGAAAACAAAAGTATTGGCATGAAGTGTTTTTTGGCTGGAAGTATCATTGCAATGCATGGGTGCCCTTGAAGTAGCTTGAAGAAATTTGCCTTAAATGTAACCCTTGCTGCAAAGCTTAAGCAGGGCTTTCTGTTCCGTTCTTCCTCTCACTTCATTTTCCTTCAAGTTTGTTCCCATTTTCTCTTTTCCCCACTTCCCAATGTTACTAACTTTTCCCCTCATCCTATTTTTGCTTTTCTTATTTCTGCTGGATGAGAAATAGGAGGGGGACATGTGTCTCTGTGCATGTCTACTTGTATGCTTTTGTAAATGTAAAAATTTCATACATACAAGGGCGAGTTATTGATACTCGTAGATGGGGATTGATTAATTTTGGAAATGTTATTTTGTTTTGTTGGCAATGAACTTAATAACCCAATTAGAATAGTTTTCTTTAATCTTGATTAATCTCATTTTTGGGGAGTCAGTAGCTTTTAACAGGGGTATATGCACACACACATATTACTCCGAGAAGCACAGAGCCGAAGGCACAAGCCTGAAGATGATGAATGAGACTTCATCAAAACGTTGCCTAGATACTTCCAATCTTACATGGGAGAAAACCCGAATAACCAAAGATCCACACACACATATTTATACATATATGTATACACCACACAGACATGTTTGGGGAGGGGCAGGGGCATCTGCAGAATATGGTAAAAATAGTTAAGATGGGGCTGCATAAATGATCCTCACAAAAAGAGGCAAAGCTTCAACAGTATTGTTGTGGCTACCATCTTGACTTTTGTTTTTAATCTTACTCTGTGACACCCCTGTATGTGATCACTTATATACAAGAATGTTCCATACGCATATTTAATGGATAAGCAAAGAAAATTTTCCAGGACTGGTAATAGACACAGTCAGCAGTCTAAAGATGACTGCCGATAAAGGTGAGAAGTTGTGAGGTAAGATGTTTCCTTGCTTATTCTTTTTCACTTTGTTAAATTCATAATCATCTTCCTTTTATGTTGATTTTCATTTAAGGCATGTTTTTTCTACCTAATATAGGACCTAAAGGGCATAGATTTACAAATTATACCCATTATTGGATGTAGAATTCTGATTTTTCATTTTCTAATGAAGAACATGCTGTTGATCCTATTTTTTTCACAAAAATAGGAAGGAACAGTCCCTCTTGAATCATCAATTTCATTCAAGGCCTATTTTATTATATGTTCTAAGGATGAACAGATTGTACTGTGGTTGTGCCCTTCCGTTTCCATTTTTCTAGTATAAATAGGTAAACAAGCTAAATCTGGAATGTAAAAGCTCTTTCAGGAGGAAAAGCAGAGTATGAGAAGTTTGGAAAGACTATAAACTGCTGAGAAAGGCTTGAAAGCAGTCTGGAGTGATCATAACCATCACACCATGTTGAAATCTTTGTACAGACTGCAGAAAAATCAATGGCCAATTTTCTTCTTCAAGTGTTATCTCAGGGCCAAATTACACAGGAGGTTGGAAAATCTGTAATCAAACGGAGCACCTTTTGATGGGAGGAATACAGATCTGAGCATACTGAGCTTCTGGGGAGGGAGAGAAGGAAGCTCAGTCTTTCATTGGCACGAAAATTGCTACAAGCTTCTCACAGCCTCACTATCAATACAGCGTAGGGACAGAATGGACAAAATGATTGGGGAAGGTTAATTAAATACCTGAGAAAATAAGCATCCCATTTCCTGAGCAGCTTTGATAAAAAAAATACCAGCATGCTGCAAATTCTCCTAACAAAGCGAGTGATCCTCAAAGTTAGATTATTAGTTTAATACACTGTTTAGATGAATAAAGAAGAGAAATGCATCCGTCTCCATCATTGCAAAAATGTGTCTTTTCAGAAATATCAAATTTCATCCTCACCTTTTGCTCTGACACACCTCCTTGATGACAGATTCACATCATTTTTTGCAAAGCTGCTGCTGGGAAGCTTCACTGATTTTTGAATTAGCAAATGGGGTGGGGAAAGGAAGAAATAATCTCAGTTAAACACAAATTATATAGCCTCAGCCTTTCTTCAGAAGCAGTTTTCTGGTGCATTAGTTTGAAAGTAAATGTCACCCTTCTTTTCTTGCTTCTCTGCTGAGATCTTGAAGGATTTCAGAGAAGGACACAAATCTATGCAGACAAAGCCCCATACATGTATGTCCTTGAGATGATATTCTTATTCTATCACATGCATAGACAAACAAACACACATACATATCCAACAGGGCTGAAGAATCAGACCTCCGATTCTCCTTTCTGCTGCTAACAGACAGTTAAATATACCAATTCTGAAGAGCCCAACTGATGGAGAGAATGAGTCAAATTTGTAACACAAATTTGTAAATTCCTTTCCCCATTTTCTGCTTATTTTTTGGCTTTGTCTATCTTCTTGCCTGATAAAAGTTTTGGAAAATGCAAAATTGGATATAATTTAATAACCTTGCCCAAATTAAGATATTGTCCTAATACAGATTTTGGAATAATTATTTGGATTATCAAGAAGCATGTGACTTCCTTGAAGTAAAAGTTTATTCTACTACTGACATCTCCATTTGAAAGCTATGATAGATTCATCATTCTTAAAAGGAGGCTACTCCAATCCACAAAAGGAGCCAAAGGGAAAAAATATCAGACAAGAAAAACTCCAGGACTAAGGCTTCATGTGTGAACCCAAAACCAGTGCACTCAAGAGTGCACACAGATGTGCATGCAGCACCCGTCTACACTTTCTTAACCCAAATCTCATAGCTCCCTGGGATTGAGCTGCAACAGAGGAAGGCAGCTGTGCAAACCTCTGAAAAAGTCACAGTTGTCTTAACTATTAGTGCTTCGCATTCCGTGAAGCATCTTTTGGCCTTCAGAGCTCTGCAGAATCTACAAATTATCATAGGTTAGGCAAACTCTTCTGGTACAAGCTTAAAAAAAAGTTATTTTTCTTCAATGTCTATTTTTTTCCTTATTGAACAAATTTATGTTACCATTTTCTTGAAAACAAAGTATTTTTCAAATTTACATACTGTGATCAATCAAATCCTACTTTCCACTGGCATTTTCCATTGCCATTTAAAACCAGGATCAAAAATTATGGGTATAAAATGAACCTACCCAGATTTCATTTAAAATTTAAGAATATAACTTCCTGATCTAAACAATACTGGAATAATAGCCTGCTAATAGACATTGGAGGACTTCCATTTCTATGTAGGTTTTTAAGAAGCTAGACAGTCAACTTTTAAGTATGATTTAATTAGTTAGACAGCAAAATGCAGAGGGTTTGAGTGAAAATTAGACACTTTTGTCAAGAACAAGACAACCCTGATAGTTATATGTAACCTCCAGCTCACTTTTTTGCAACGTTTTCTGCATAACATTAAATATAATGATGAAGTTACATTTGGGTAGGCCAGGCACTGAGAATCCAACATTCTTAGGCAGCCTCCAAAATTTCACCTAGAATTACTACCAATATAGGCTCTCCAAAAACCATCAGAAAATTAGTTGCAGTTTAATTTTAACCGCATTATCCCCAATATAGTATTGGAATGAGCCCAAAAGAGGATATTTTGCCTATGGCAGCTTCAAGCTTGGAACAACCTCTTCACTCATGTCTCTGATCTGGAGAGAATCTGGTTGAGGAAGAAGAAAAGAGGATTCTGGGGCTAGATGAGACTTTTGGTTTCATCGTGTATGGTGATTCTCAGGTTGATTTACTACTGGTCTATCATAATACTATTCTTTTTTAAAATATAATTTGTATTGAGTAAATTTTAACCAGATAAAAGGAACACACACACACACAAAACAAATGATAGTGAATAAGAAAGAAAATAAAAAAAGAAATATAAAAGATTGAATAAAATGATATCTAATCTTTTTAACAATTATAAAAATATATTTTAAACTTTCTCAATAAGCTTACATTATAATTTCTCTTTTCCTTAACCTATACTTTTTAATTTCAATCATGCCCATTGTTTTCTTTTTTTCAGCAAAAGTCCTTAAAGGGTTTTCAGTCACTATTAAATGTAAAGTTGATTTTTTTTCTTTTTAATATAGTTTATTAAAGATTTCAATGACTATAGTAGAATTTAATACAAAATAAAAGAAAGAAAAGCAGAGTGAAACGTCCAACTAAGAAAAACATAGAAAACTGAAAGAAAAAAAATAAGACTATTATAAAGAGGGAGAACAGAAATACATAAAAAATGATTTCCAACTTTCATCACATACAGGTAAACATAAACAAGTTTTGAAATTCTTTACCTCCTCCTAATGTACAACCAATTATCTCTTTATCCTATATTTCATCTCTAAACTATAGACAAATCCATAAAATATAATTTTTTTAAGATTTCAGCCTCAGCAGGAAGTCCATTAAGGGTTACCAGTAATAATAATATATCTTCTTTTAATCTTGATCAAATAAACTAACTTTATATTCCTCCCTTCTAACAGTCTTAACCTTTAGTCATTTCAAATAATCTCATAGATTATTTATTTTTTCTTTGTCCCTTCTTACGGGACTCTTCAAAACTTTGACAATCCTCTTTTGTAAGTCAATATAATAAAGATCCTCACTCTTTTGGTTTGTTATCTTATTTCGCATTTGATCTTTAAAATATCAATTGGTTTCTTCTGTATGACCAGTGAGACATCCTTTTCTGTCATTCTCATAGCCTGTCATTTGAATGGCACTTTTGATGCCATTTCTGTCTTATCAAATAAAATCTGTTCTTCATCTGCTACTTCTTTAAACCATTTTTGGACACAGTCTATCCATATAAGCAAACAGAGAAACTGACATAGTTGAAACAAACTTCTGATCCCATTTTTCAAAAATGTCCTTCAGTATTCTCAATATTATGTTTTCCATAGTTTTTAATTACCTGTTAAACTGATTGTGTATTTTCCTCCTTTAATTACAATCTTTAGTTCCCTCTAGTGTTCAATTTTCAAAATAACTTATCTTTATTTTTTCTTGCAAAGTCCAAATAATTTTATTTCCCACAGGAAGGATTCTTTTTAATTAATTTTAAAATCTTATTCCAAGTTTATCTGTATCCTTAATCCATTTATAACTTTCTAAGATCGAAGTTATATTTAGCTTTTTGTTGTTTATTTTTTTAAAAAAAATATTTACCATTAAAATGGAAGGACACTGATATATTTATAATGGAAGAATCATTAGTGTAGATGATGGAAATAGTGGAAATGGCAAAATTAGTTTGTTTGCTTAGAGAAAGATCAACTGTTACAGACTTTCAGAAGAAATAATGGCAGTTTGAAGACAGCTCCATGAAAAGTGGAACCGATGACAATGGTGAAGAATAAAGATTTAATGAGTAGAAGGGCTCTTCTGAACCTTTCCGGACAAAAAGAAGACAGGAGATCACCCTCATGCACTCTGAATGGTTTCTCTTCACAAGAAGATTGTAATACATTGTAATACAGTACTCAGCAGGTTTTGAGCACTAGAAAATGACAAGATCTTGCTCAGAACTGGGGTCGGTACTTTTTAAAGAACACTAACTTAACAAACTTCCTTTTCTAACCACATTCAGAAATTGTTAATTGCTTTTAAACTATTGGGGACCTTTAGGTCAACAAGTCTATAAATACTGATGAATCTTACTTTCAATTCTTAACGAAGAAGAAATTTTGCATATAATCTTGTAGCCATTACAAGTTTTCCCTGACCAGTCATGTCCAGCTGGACATGCTCATCTCTGTTTCTTAGTCAGGGAACCAATGATGTCCAAAATAAATTCCATGGTCATGTAGCCAGCATGACTATATGCCAAGGCTCACGGAACATTGTTACCTTCCCACCAAAATGGTATCTATTTATCTACTCATGCTTTTGGAACTGTTAAGTGGGCAGGAGCTGGGGCAGAAACAGGAACTCACCCCATTGCATGGTACTTGGGTCTTGAACCTGGGCTGTCAGCTTTCCAACTGACAAGGTCAGTGACTTTATCCACTGGGACATCATGCCCCTACTCACAGCAGAAATCATATATAAAAGTAACCATCATAATTCCTTCCCAAATAAGACACTGACCTCTTGGAGGATAAAGTGGGAAGTCCTTCCACACAAATCAGATTAGGAACATAAGTGTTTAAACTGATGCCCTATTAGTTCACACTGTTGAATCATCAGTTGAACTGCTGAATAACAGCAGCTAAGCAACTATATATGTTGCTTATATACATGCATACTAACATGGAGTGAAAAATTATCAGTTACTTATGGAAAGTTTTGTCTTACATTTTCTTCCATTCTTTTGATCTTTGAAGACAGATGGATCAACATTTACGAATGTATTCAATTTAAAAATACTCACACTGAAAGGAAAATACAGAGTTTGGTGTGTATATGTCTACTCACAGAAAAGTGGGGGGGGGAACCTGTGGTTTTCTAGAGAGAGAAGGACATCAAATCTCTGCTCTGATCCAAAACACAGTATAACTTTTCCTTCCTGAAAAGAATTAAATTCATAACTAAAGGAAATTTTGGAAAAAGGGTAACAGTTTTTCCAGGTTTTAGCCATTACTTTCAAAGATGTTTTCTAGAGTTCTATGTTATTTCTTTGTTTTTATAATGGACTGTGTGAATGCCCTTGGGGAAAGAAGACAAGAGGCACTCCCTAGACAACAAGCAGACAAGAGAGGAAGGAGCTCCCATTACCTTAACAGTCAGAGAAAGACATTTAGGAAGGGCCCACCCTAATGGATCAAGCAGCTCAAGGTGGAGGCAGGAAGTTTGTACTTTTAGACTTGCAAGTTTCTGTTAATGTAACCTTACAATAAAATAGAATTATTTCATCTTGTTGTATTTCCTGTCTGGCTTGCCTAGGAGCGCTTACAGTTTTAAAAGTATCTGCTTCTTTCTTTCTTGAGCTTCAATTAATCTGTTTCTAATTCCAACGGACAAATATATAACAGGAAACTGTAGTGTAAATCCATCTACCAAACTGTCTGAAAAGTCTTGCACTATCTATCCTGGAATCAAAAAAATAAGAACTTGAATCTTCTGGGGCACTAAGGAATATATACAAATATGAAGTGCTTCCTGGAGATTGTAGCTAAGGAAGAAAAAAAGATGCAGGAGAACACCACAGAAGAAAGGATTAGAAGAACACCACAGAAGAAAGTTGAAAGCACCGTGTTTTGAAAACAAAACAGTCAAAGACTATAATCTAGCCTTCAGGTAAGAAAATTGATACCCCAACCTGGATAGAGGAAAGAAGTGGAATTTATTTAAAAAGAAATGTAATGACAGCAAATGCCCTTTGAATCTACACTGGTATACAGAACTGCAGTGCACCTCCCAAGTGCTTATAGCACCCTGTAAACTTGGGGGTGGGAGACAGGTGGGGTGCAAGCAGGTGCACAGAGTATAAATTTTAACTTTTGACAGCTATTCTTCTGACTAAAGCCTGCAGACACTGCAGTAATATATAGGCCATGGTAACATCCTAAACTAACATTGTAAAAAATGTTTTTGTGGCATAACACTAACAAAAAGCATTATTTTCAGTAGGTCACCCTAGGCATGAAAGTTTCCCCAGCTGCCCAGCTAAAACAAGAGGCATCTATATAAAAATCACATAGACAGATAAGATAAAGTAATAGGTACCATAGTGTTGGATAATAGATTTCTCAGGCTAGGTAGTAATCAATGTGCTATTGAAGATGTGCTAAGGATCTTTTTGAGTACTAATGGTGTTTAGAATGTAAATACTAAATGTAAGTACTAATGGTGTTTAGAATGTAAATAGGATTAAAGTGGGGATGTTCAGGGACTTATGTTGCTATGCAGGAAAAAAATACCCAAATCTGCAAAGACAGAATTACAGTAGGAATATGAAATTTATTTTTTAAAAATATTTATTTATTTTTGTCAAGCAATTATAAGATAACAGGTATATATATTTTTTGAGTTCTGTGCAGAGTTCATGGGAGTGTATTCTTTGCAGTATGGATAAGTCTGGTCTTGAGCGCAGTTTGTTATGGGTGGGATGGTGTTTGCAATGGTGTTTATTGTATGAATGTAAAAAGCATGAGCATGGGAAAGTTTAACAAAATGAAAAATGAAATAAATGTATTGCTTACTGATATCTTAGCGTCAAAGAAAAAAAATAGAATGAAGCTGGATACTTCCAGTCAGAAGAGCATATAGTACTCAGTACACAAATAATATAGAAGAAATAACAAAGCTTTCATAACTGTGAAGGAAAAAGGAATGACAATTCTTGAGTATGCTTTAGTTAATAACTGAATAAAATCAATTAGACTTCATAGACAAGGCATAGACTTTTAATATGATGGTGATTCAAGTCTATGTTCCAGCCACTAACACAATAGAGGAGATTGATGAGTTTACACTCAAATTTAATCTGAAATTGGTAGTACATGCAAACACAATGTGCTGCTTTCAACTGGAGGTTGAAATACCCAAAATGGAAATAGTAAGAAGGAAAATGTAGTTGGATTATATGGTCTAGAAACCAAAATGAAATAGAAGAATTATGTATCAATTTCTGATCATTATTTCTATCTGCTAAACACAATCTTCAAACTGTGTGTATGTGTTCTATGTATGTAAACATCACCAGATGGAGTTCACAGAAATCAAATCCATCATACAGTACTATTGGTAATGCTGGCTTTAGAAGGGCAACTGGGATGACAAATTGATTGTACAGTGTTATAGGTAATAGTTGCTTGCTTTAGCTGGGCAGCTAGAAGACTTTCATTTGTAACAACAAAGATGTGGTCAAGTGTTGTGGAACAGATGGCAAACCTACTATTTTCAAGCACATCAGGATTTTTTTTTAATCTCACAGAGGAAGAATTTTTACTGAAATACTGCAAGCAACAGAAGAAGAATCAACAAAGGCTGTAACCAAACTATGCCAGCAAATCTGGAGAATGACAGATCAACTATTTGGAAGAAGTCAATTTACATATAGAAATGAAACAAACCATATAAGTTTTTACACATTAGCAAAATAATGCTTAGGATTACCCAATACAGTTTAGAACCCCATATCTCCTTTTGTATGGCTTTGCGCCAATCACCTTCTCTCCTAGCCTAACTCAACAAGGTTATTGTTATGGGGAAATTAGGAGGAAGGAGCATTAAATATGTGCACTGTCTGGAGTTATTTATAAAAATAATAAAGGTGGGATTAAAAAAAACTAAAATAAAATTTAAAAATATATAGAAAAGATGTCAGATGTTCAAACTGATTTTAGAGAAAGCCAAAGAACAAGAGGCCTTATGTTTTCTGCATGCTAAGATAGATAGATAAAAAAGCCAAAGAACTCAGTATGCATTTTCACTGATTATAGAAACAGCTTTGTATATGTTGATCATAAGCTGTAAAATGTCCTTAGAAAAATGGGAATCCCAGAACTTTCCATTGTTCTCATACAATATAGAAGATAGAAAATCAGAATCTGGATGGAACATGGGGGAAGAGACTGACTCTAGATCGGCGAAAAACCTGAAAGAAGGTTGTACTATACTCCTATATACTGAGTATGTATTGAGGGAAAGTGGAGTGGAAGATGAAGAATATGGTTTTCAAATTGGAGAAGGAAACATCTGTGATCTTTGTTATGTTGATGACACTATTCTAATAGGTAAAAATGCAAATAATCTGCAAGCTCTAGTAATGGTATGAGCACATACTATTTATGAAAAAAGGGACAACTGAATATAAGACGACCAATCAAATGACAAGTGGAATAGCAATCTACCTTAGAACATACGGTGAAAAACTGTAGTAGTGAATAGCTTCTGCTTTTTAGCATTGAATATGAACAGTAAAGGAAACAATAGTCAAGAAACATGCTGCAGACCTTACATTTGGTAGAGATGAAGGTCTTTGAAAACATATTCAGATGTGTGTATTTCTACAGGCTTGGTTTTCTTTCTTTTTTAAAAAAATACACTTTATTAAACCTTTATTACATTAAAAACATAAAAAAGAAAAAAAAATATCACTCAACAGCAATTTGTAGTAATTCTCTTATGACAATAATTCATGCATTATTTACAGATATTAAGTTATGTAATAAAATTACGTAAGAATGTAATTCTTATTTTATCTATTATGGTTAATAATGATCTATCTTTAATCTATCTCCATTCTATCCAGTTATACTTTTGTTCCCACACCTTATAAAATATCAGTGTCTCTTTATCTTTTAAGCTCAATGTTAATTTGCCCATTTCTGTGCAGTTCATAACTTTTTGTATAACAAGTTTCTCTGAGGATATGCATGGCTGTTTCCAACATTGAGCAAAGGCAATCTAACAGCAGTTAATATGTGTAATAGTAAGTATTTTGTACTCTTTACATTTTTGTGGAAGACCTCCAATAGGAAGAATTCCGGTTCTAGAATCTAGTTGTTCGTTAGTAATTTCCTGTAGCCAATCTTTGATTTTAAGCCAATATTTTTGAGGCTCTAAGCAGGACCACCACATATGGTAGTATGTTCCCTCTTTTTTTTTTTACATTTCCAACATACGGGACTCATTTTAGGGTATATTTTTGCTAATCTCAAAGGGAGTAAGTGCCACCTACAGGCTTGGTTTTCATTGTGCTGCTGTATAGAAGCAAAAGCTGGACTTCAAAGAAGCAGGATAGAAAGATGCTTTTGAATGTAAGTGTTGGAGAAGACTCCTGGGAAGACAGGAAAACAAGTATGTAGATCATAGAATCTAATCCAGTGTTTTCACTTGAGAGGCAATTGACAAGATTCAAATTATCAAATTATAGATACATTGTGCAAAAACCTAGCACTCTTGAGAAATCTATAATGTTCAGAAAAGTGGAAGACAGAAAAGATAACAATGATCAGCAGCAAATTGGGTGCACTCACTTAAAGTGGCAATGGATTATATCGTTGGAAGACTTGAATGGCCAGATTGGGGACAAACCATCTTGGAGAAGATTTATGTATCTGACTGCTAAGACTACAATGATAATGATACATAACCATGTGTGTGTGTGTATGGTATTCAGTAATGATGATACATAACCATATGTGTGTGTGTGTGTGTGTGTGTGTGTGTGTGTGTGTGTGTGTGTTTGTTTTCTGAGGTTTTGTGGGTATTTGTATGTGGATCTTTGGTTATTCGGGTTTTCTCCAGCGTAAAATTGGTAGCATTTTGGTGACGTTTCGATGAAATCTTATTCGTCATCTTCAGGCTTGTGTCTTCGGCTTTGTGCTTCTTGGAGTAATGTGAGCTTGCAGCTGCTTCTTCCTTTAAACTGCCAGTGGGGGTGCGACTTGACTGGGTGGGGGCTTGACTGTGTTCTGATTGGCTGGGGATGTGTTCTCATTGGTTGGGGGCCTGGCTTTGATCTGATTGGTTGGGGGGTTGGCTGTGTTCTGATTGGCTGGGGGTGTGTTTTGTTCAGGTGGGGGCTTTGCTGTGCTCAGGCTAGTCTTAGTTGCTGGGGGATTTGAGCTGGTGAGCTGTGATCCTGTTGTTTGGCTTCGCATTCGTGGTCATGCCACATCTTCATGGTGGGCATCAGTTCGCTTCATGTATGGGTCAGAGGGATTTGAAGTGGGTAGTGATGAGTTGCGATACGGCTTCTGGTCCGTGGTCGCGTCTCATCATCTGTGTGGGTGTGAGCCTAATTTCTACGTGGAAGTGTGGTGGTAGCATCTTGTGTGGCCCTCGTGGGTGTGGGTCTGGTGTCACAGCTCACCAGCTCAAATCCCCTGGCAACTAAGACTAGCCTGAGCACAGCCAAGCCCCCACCTGAACAAAACACACCCCAGCCAATCAGAACACAGCCAACCCCACAACCAATCAGATCACAGCCAGGCCCCCAACCAATGAGAACACACCCCCAGCCAATCAGAAGACAGCCAAGCCCCCACCCAGTCAAGTCACACCCCCACTGGCAGTTAAAAGGAAGAAGCAGCTGCAAGCTCACATTACTCCAAGAAGCACAAAGCCGAAGACACAACCCTGAAGATGATGAATGAGATTTCATTGAAAGGTCACCAAAATACTTCCAATTTTACGCGGGAGAAAACCTGAATAACCAAAGATCCATATATATAAATTGATATCCATATAAATTAAAAAATTATCAGACTGGCCCTTGTAAATTAGGGCAGAAACCTAGAAATCAGAGGATGTATGTTTTTGGATCCTTTGGTTATGTCTGCTTCAGAAAGGAAGAAGATGCTTTTTGCCTGAGTCACGCAGAGAATTAGCCACAGAAATTCTGATGATCTGAATTGGCCAGAGCAACTACCAGCTTTTTTCTGTCATTCCAATGTGGGGTTATGCTGTTTTGAAACAGCATATTTGGTGCAGATGCTTCTCCAATACCTGAAAAAGAACCGCTTTTTCTAGACAGAAGTGGAAAGAAGAAATATATGTTTGCCAAGGAAAACTGCTTATTCCATGTCAAACCTTGCCCACCTGGCTAAGTGAAACAGAAAATAAATTCCAGTATTTCTGACAGAAGCCCTTACCTGAACAAGCTGAAACTGAACCTGGTATACGTTGCATGTAAAAGTATGTGTTCTCCCACTCTGATATAAATCTGCATGTTCAGAAGCTTGGAGGAATATGAATGGATTCCAGAAAACAAGGCATCCACCTCCGGAATGGCCTGTTCCATTTTTATTTACTTAAATTTATAACTGACATTGCTTCCCAAAAAGTGAATAATACAGCTCCAGTGGGGGATAAAGACTCAGTTATGATTGGAGTCCTAGTTTTAGAGAACTTAAAAGTTCAGTAGATGTTTGGCCATACACACGCAGCATTTGCTGAAATATCTTAACAGAGTCTTAGTTTTACCAGAGCCTTATTTCATAGTGAAGGAGCTTTCTATCAGTTTTAAACTGGTAGCTATAAGCCTCTTTTAAGAGTAGAGGACTGCCTAAAATGATCTGACACGTGCCTTATGAATCTGGATAGTTTAATAAATGTATTTGCTCTTTTGCACTAGTGATACTTGTGAAATCTTAGCTGCTCATGGAGATGGGCCAAGTACTATCACTCTTAAGTGCCTTTCTCTGCTTCTTTTTCTTCCACTCAACCATGCTTGATTCCTAGAGACTGCCTGGACAAGTACCTATTGTTTTTTTGGCAAGGCTTTTTAAGAAGGTTTGCCATTGCCTCCTTCTTAGGGCTGAGAGAAAGTGATTTCTCCCTGACTTACAGGGGGATAAGAGGAAAGCGGGGGAAACACAATCATTTAAAAGATTTTGTTATTGTAGTCTACTGCAAAACATTTTAATCTTCTTGTGGGATGTATTTCTTGATCTGGGTAACTGTAAAGGTCTGACAATGAAGAAGCTGAGAGCAATGAATCAGATAGGTAGAAGGCTTTAGTGTAAGTGGAAGAACTCTTGGAATTTAACACATAATTGGGTCCTCCTAAGACCCATCAGAAACTTTATTTTGTGGTAATGGCTACAATGAAGGGGGTCTTTTCTGCCTCTATTTATATGCACACAACAGAATAGCAATACTTTTCCATACTGTGTAGCATTCTTTACATTAAAATGTTGAGCAAGGGGAGTTAGAACATAGTAAGAGACTTGCTGTGAGCAATTTTCACTTTTCTTTGTAGACAAAGTCAGTCTGATGCACCTCAGTCTGGACTCCAGCTTTGCAGCAAGTCATACTGTGAAGACTTGGGAATTGTGTAATGTTCATTTGTATTTGATTCAGTGTGTAGATATTGATAACATGAACAGTGTACATGGAGAATAGGGTGCTTACTTAGGTCATCCCTCCCAACTGATTACATTAAGATTAAAGGTGATAAAACTCTTATGTCCCCCAGCTTGCCTGATTAATGGAGGTGATTGTATAACCACTATTTAAAAAGTAATTCCTTGAGCTCTTTTAGAACAGGCTCAAATATTCAATTTTATGCAAAAGGGTCAAGGAATGTTGTTCTCAAAATTACAGCTGTAGCTGGATGAAATATATTATTTGGGTCTTTTCCAATCAGGATTCATTTGGTCACCTTGGTAGATGATTCAAACAGAAAGTTATCTGTCTTGTATCTTTTTTATACCATCCAACACAGTCTCTTTCTGGGTCACATGATATTGATTCTAGAACCAATAATTCAAATCTCTCCTATCCAATGTACCTAGAAGGGACATGTTGGAGAATGTTAATTTTTAGGTTGTTGATCTTCTTATAGGGTTCAGTCTTGTTTTCTGTTAGTTAAAATCTTCAGGAAAATTCAGAAATATTTGGAGCTCTGGAGCAGGATGTCATCAGTATGCTGATGATACCCAGCTCTACTGATCTTTATCAGCCACCTGCATGGAGGAAAAGACTACCCTTGAACATTGCCTTATCTCAATAATGAGCTAGTTTGGGAAGAACAAGCTGAAATTGAGGTGAAACTTGTTTAGACAGGGTTTACTTCCCCAGAAAGAACAAACTTGCAGTTGGGATGCTTCTTGACCCACAGTTATCAGTGAATTAGCAGGTGATAATTCTGGCAAATTCTTTGCACAGCTAGTGCATGTGTCCTAACTCCAATCTTTCCTAATTTGATCAGACTTTACACCAATTATCTATACTTTGATTTACCTTAACTGTTGGAAACTAGTCTATATGGTGCTATATTTGAGAAGTGTCCAGAAATTGTGAAAAAAACATGTACATTACCGGTACTCCATAATACTTGTATACTAATAATTTGCTTTGGCTAATAATTGCTTACTAAGCACAACTTAAACTGCTGGTATTAATCTTTAAATCCTGAAATGGCTTAGGGTTTGGCTGAAGGAACATTTCTCCCGCTATGAATCTGCCCAATTGCTTAGCAGGATAAATAATTTTAAACATGCCTTTGCTGCTAGAAGCTTGGTTACCTGTATATTGGTAAGTACTTTGAGATGTACAGTATTTTAAAACTATTTGAGAAAATGGTAAAAATTAACACATTGCCAAACATTCAGCAATAAAACAATCTTAATCATACAGAATTTGTTTTCTGTTTAATTTTTCTGGGAACACTCTAAAATTTCAGATTGTCTTCTTTTGGAGGAAATATGATTATTCCCAGGAAACCTATTAAAATCTAAAATTCTTGATGTTAAACATTAAGAAGCAAACTTCACTGATTAATGTTCTACTCTCAACTTCATAAAGAGAAAACTCTGGAAATTCTTGAAGCAATGGAATAATGCCCCAGGTTTTGAAAGAAATTTATGTCCAGTGATAAACCGCACAGTTCTAAAACTTTCAACATACACTGGAACCAGCAGATCAAACTTCTGATTTATCTCTGCTGAAGAATGTGGCTCTGTGACAAGTATATAATGTGAAGCACATCAGAACAGAGGAACAAGTTTAATCTTGACCTGTGGGGCAGAGAAGCTCAGAAATTCAAAAGGAGAAAATTGTCCAATTCAAGCTTTGCCTTTACTAGGTCCTGCAGCAATATTGGTCTTTATGTGCACAGATTTGTTTTTGTGAGGAACAGGAAGACAAAGAATAATAGACTGCTCATAAGAAAATAAAGGACTATCCCATTCTTTTGAGGGCCAGTGATCAAGGACACAATTCTAAGCCAGGAAGAGTTTAATCTGTAAATTATAACCTTCTCAAATTGTTACAGCCAAGAGATACTAGACAGAAAGAAGACAAAAGACAGGTAGATTAAACTGAAATTTTGAATGACATATACAAACTACTTCAAACAAATCAAACAAGGCTTTTATATCAGACTGTTAGAAGTTGAAAGGAATACTAGTAACAGCCAATAATACTAGATCCCACTACTCAGATCCTCTGATCTTTATTTTGTTAACTAAGTAAAACTGTCCATATTGAAATTGTTACCAGCTAAATTCTTCCTCCAGGGATTTATTTATATTAATACTGCCCCAGGGATTTATTTATTTACATTCATATTATTTAATTTATAGATCACCCAACTTCACTCTCAAACACTTTTTTTGAGAATGCCTCATTAAGAAGCTAACATGACCAACCAGAAACTCAATATTTCCAATAAATATTATCTTTGGGTGTCTAAGTAAAGCCCACACTGGTGTTATTCATTAAATTAAATATACCCATCAGTATTAAAATGTAGGATCTGGTCCATCTTGAGTGTTCAGAATGAGAAATGATTAAATGAACATACAAATCCCAATATAAAACAGTAACATGAAACTCTGATGCAATTAATCGTTCCCAAGGTCTTTGGTAATTTATCCTGAGACTCCCTCAATTGGCTCTCATATACATACCTATACACAAAGATAAAGACAAAATTACCTTTTCTTGTTTGCTTAGGCACAAAAAGACAATCATTCTTCCAAGTAGTATTTACATGTCGAAACATTCCAGAAATTTAGGCATTTCAGATAAGAGCGATTACAAAAATAACAGAGTCTTATGGCACCTTCAAGACTAACACATATATAAACTAATACGTTGAATAAAATTTTGCAAAGGAATAGAATTCATTAAAATATTAATTATTATGCTATTCTCAGCTGCATGTATGAACATCAAGTGTATAAAATGCACAAATATAAATAACAGCTTGAATGACAAGTTTTCCTTCTGCACTAGTATCTTTTTAATGGATGATCACTTGAGGATTATTGCCAGCCTCCAGATATGCTGAAACTAAATTCCCAGCAATATAAGCCAAGCCATGTTGGCTGGTTAAGTCAGGAATTTTGGTTCCAACACAACCCGATGACAAGCTGAAAAAAACCTGCTTTATGGCCATTAAAACAGAACTGAAACATGTTTCCTAACAGAAATAGTCACATATGCTCCTACTAATAGTCCCATATCTGTGTTTTTGGGTCATGCTGAAAAGCTGGAGGAACTGTTGGTTTTAAGACATGCTAATGTTAACGCAAGAAGAAGGGGTTGGTGAACTAAACTTTTCCCAGCTAACAGCAGAGAAAAACCTTTTGCTTTCTGCGGTGTCCCAGAATGCAGGGAGTCAGATTCCCAAATGTCTGAGCACGAACATCACCATCTTTCATGAAAAGATTCAGGGAGAATATACCCAAGTTGATGTCATGCGTTCAGACCCAAAGTCTTTTTGATCTTAACATTTATTTCTCTATTTGAATTATGGGCAATTTTTTATGTGTCACAAGAGTGAAAGGAATTGTCTCCCTCTCTTCTCAGTTTTAAAATCCACAAAGCTGTGTCCACATACAGGATGTAAAACTGGAACTCTCTATACCAGGGCTAATAAATGGCACTCACATGACTTCTATTTCAACAAAAGTCCTTGTTGCCATTGTTCTCAAAGAATCTGGAAGACCAACAGAAAGAGAAGATAAGGGAAAAATGGAGGTGAGGCAGACAGATCTCTTCACTGTAAATCTGGCCCACACTACAACAAGGAAGGAAAAAAATTAAACATTTCTTTTGCTCTAACTGTTCAACTTAGAATTTACTTCAAATTGCAGCTCTGGCCCCAACCCAAAGAAATGAAAGACTCCAAATTACGTGATTTACTAAAATAGCTCAAATGTGGTTGCTATGTGGAATAAGCATTTTAAAGATACTTTTAATATTTATCCTGGATGTTTACCCTATAGCTCCAGAGGCTAAGTGCTTATGCCTTCAGGACTTGGGGGCAGCATTTAACCTTTTCCATTTTTACTACAAGGGAATGGGAAAACTATTAAAAATATGAATGATATTAATTGCACTTACTTAGATTTAATTATTTTTTTTTCTTTTTACATCAAAGCAAATTAATTTTTGGTTTTGTCCTCTCTCACTCTTTGGAGGAAGTTCTTTGATATGTCAACCTAAATCAAGTGTACTCAGTGAGCAAAGAAGTCTAAAAAATTTATGTACTTTTGGAGCAGATAGACTCCATAAGACTACCATACAACTAAGCAAAAATACATTATTCAGCCTTTGGTAATCTAAACTTAAAGCAATCCAATATCAATCACCTATTTAAGTCATGCTAGGCAGATTCAGAAGGGTTAAAGCACAGGGTTACCAATTTCGAAAGAGTTTGCAACTGCTCTCTCTCTCTCTCTCTCTCTCTGTATATATAAAAATAAAGACTTGGGCAAAAAAATAGGACAAGTTTAAAATTAGTAACGAATTTCCTATAGATGTAAGGAACAAAATAACGAAGAAAATCTAATCTTACTTTTCTATCTTTGTTCCTTTTATCTTGTGTTATTTCCTTTAAAATATTTTTAACAATTGGTAAATTGCCCAGAGTTGTATGGCATATAAATTTTAACAATAAGTAATAAATAAAATAATAAACATAAAACTAATAAAAAAAGAAACCATGGACTAGTTAGCATCTGAAAGAAACGCAAATGACTGTCCACAAATAAGGAACGGTAAAATAAAATAGCAACAATGGCACATTGGAAGATCTGCAGGAAATATAATTTGCCTGCAAGCAGGAACAAGTAAAACCACCAAATAGTTGAAGTAACAGAAAATGAAGAAACTAAAGTGCTCTGGGACTTTAGAATTCACACAGACAAGCACCTGCCACATAACACTCCAGACTTAATAACTGGATAAAAAAGACAAAAAGTCTAGGTAATGGCCATGGCAGTACCTGAAGATAGCAGAAGAAAAAGAAAAGGAGAAAACAAATATAGCAGAAGCACAATGGCTGTGATAAAAGAAAGCTAAGAAAGTTCCAATAGTAATTAATGCTTTGGGTTGGATCCCAAAACATCTGGGCACCACTTGACAAAACCACCATCAGTCAATTGCAAAAGGCAGCTTTATTGGAACAGCTTACACCATGCGACTTACTGTTGTAATAATATATGAATAATGTCATACTCTGGATGCAATCTGCTAAGAAGTCTTGGATGGTAGGCAGGGGTGGTATTCAGCAGGTTCTGACCAGTTCTGGAGAATCGGTAGTGGAAATTTTGAGTAGTTTGGAGAACCAGCAAATACCACCTCTGACTGACTCTGCCCCCCCATCTATTCTCTGCCTCCTGAGTCCCAGCTGATCGGCTGGGTCTTCTTTTGTTGCCCTGCACAGGAGAATGGAGCTGGAAAGCAGGTTAGTGGGGTGGGGAGGGAATGGAATTTTGCAGTAACCTTCCTCCAAGAGTGGGGAGGGAATGGAAATTTTGTACTATCCTTCCCCTGGACTGGGGTGGGAATGGAGATTTTACAGTATCCTTCCCCTGCCATGCCCATCAAGCCATGCTCACCAAGCCACGCCCACAGAACCGGTAATAAAAAAATTTGAATCCCACCACTGATGGTAGGGCCTTTTCTGTCATGGCACCATCCTCTGGAATACCATCCCTCTAGAGAATAGATTGGTTCCATCTCTGTTGGTCTTTCAAAACCCTGAGAATGTGGTTCTGTGCTTGAGTTTGAGACCCCAAGTGTGGAGACGGAGCTCAGGTCTTGTTTATGCTCAGTGTTTCATCATCACTTACATATGTTTTCCAGATACTGTTTTATATTTTTTTGTATATGCTTTTTATCATTTTAATATTGTCTTCTGTCTAAAGTTAAGTATTTGAGATGGGTAACTACCTAAATCTATTAAATGAAATAAGAAGAGATTTATAATTTTGATTTAGGATATGGTGTGAATCTAGTCACTGCAATTTCTAAACACTATTTATGACGCATCATCTCAATAGACAGCAGTATCTTAGAAACTAAGCAAAATGAGACATGGTTAATATGTGGTTGGGAAACTAGCAGACAATTCCAAGATTATAGGAAAGAAATAATAAAATATAACCAAGAACAAGGCAATGACAAACTGCTTTCTTATCACTGATAGGAAAACTGGATAGATGTGTCATCAAGAGTAGAATTTAACAATGGTGTCTTTTCTGTATATATGGCTCAGTAGGATTTTTGAATCCAGATAATTATAATTTGTTTAGCAAACCATGGTTAGCTCAACAAGAATATCCAATTTTTGGCTGCAGCAGGGTTATAAGTACCATATATACTCGAGTATAAGTCGACCCGAATATAAGCCACCTAATTTTGCCTCAAAAAACTGGGAAAACTTATTGACTCGAGTATAAGCCAAGTTTTTCAGCACATTTTTTGTGCTGAAAAAACCCCCCTCGGCTTATACTCAAGTGAGATTCCCTCTGAAAAAAAAAATGGTTTGGAGCTCCGGATCCGGGCAGCCGCTTCCCTGCTTCCGTGTTTTCTTTGCAACTTGTAAGCATGGGGGTAATCGGAAGCAGAAAAGTTCTTGCATGAGGATATATTGTTTTTCTTTATTTAACTGTTTTTAGGGGGGAAAGACCCACGTCATGTGAGAATGCTCAGACCACGAAATCTATCCGCCTGAAAATAAGTGTGTGTGTGGGGATTTTAACAGAGGGAAGACATGGGGAGAAGGCAAAAGCGTGCGGAAGATCCTTCAGGGAAACTGAGGGGAGGACTCATCCTTGGTCCAGATGAGCCCCCTTCCCGCCCCTAAGGAAGCAGAGGCAGCCAGCAAGGGCAGGCAAGCCCGCTTCTCAGACTCCGCCCGTCCTGGCTCCCACCCACCCACCCAAAGCCACAAGTCCCCAATCGCGCAGCCCAGAATCGCCCTCCCCCTCAGGGGCAGCAGCAACGCCACGGTGTTTCCTGAAACAAGAAGCTCCGCGTGCAATGAAAGCACCCTGGCTCTAGGCTCAGAAAACAGCGAGCTGAGGTGGCCGTTTCCTCAGCCCTAGCTGCTTTCAGTCCGCTCGGGAGGAGGAGGAGGAGGAGGTGGTGGCAGCGGCTCGCGTTGTTTTCTGCGATCTCAGAAAACAGCGCGAGCCGCTGCCACCACCTCGTCCTCCCCCTCCTCCCCCGGCGGACTGAAAGCAGCTAGGGCTGAGGAAACGAAGCCACCTCAGCTCGCGTTGTTTTCTGAGCCTAGAGCCAGGGCGCTTTCATTGCACGCGGAGCTTCTTGTTTCAGGAAACACCGGCGTCATTGCTGCCTCCTGAGGGAGGGCGATTCTGGGCTGCGCGATTGGGGGACTTTGTGGCTTTGGGTGGGTGGGTGAGAGAGGACAGATGGAGTCCACGGCGGGGCTTGCCTGCCCTTGCTGGCTGCCTCTGCTTCCTTAGGGCGGGGAAGGGGCTCATCTGGACCAAGGATGAGTCTCCCCTCAGTTTCCTGAAGGATCTTCCGTCGCTTTTGCCTTCTCCCTATGTCTTCCCTCTGTTAAAATCCCCCACACACACACACACACTTATTTTCAGGCGGATAGATTTCGTGTCTGAGCATTTCACATGACGGTGGATTTCCCCTAAAAAAACAGTTAAATAAAGAAAAACAATACATCCTCATGCAAGAACTTTTCTGCTTCCGATTACCCCATGCTTACAAGTTGCAAAGGAAACACGGAAGCAGGGAAGCGGCTGCCCAGCTCCGGAGCTCCACACCATTTTTTTTTCAGAGGGAATCTGACTTCGAGTATAAGCCGAGGGTTTTTTTTTTCAGCACAAAAAATGTGCTGAAAAACTCGGCTTATACTCGAGTATATATGGTACTTTTGATCTTACTGAAGTTAGTTTCTGTGCACAGAATGATACCTTCCTGAAAATAACCCATATTGAGCTAACCAGGCTATTATTGAGGAGGCTGATAATTGGAAACTTGACAAGTTGCCAAATATTAAAACAGGTGTACTTGGAAGAATGAACTGGAGTTAACTGGATGATTACTTGAAGGAATCAATTTGAGTGAAATAAGGACAGCTGCAGGAATGCAGGAATAGAGATACAATATTGCCTACTGCATTCTCGACCCCACCTTTTTTCAGTTTTTGTATGGTTACCATTGTACATGAATACAATTATGCGATACAGTTCCCTGCACCATGCACACATACGCACGCACACACAAACTGAGAAAATGCAGGGGTCGAGAATGCAGTAGGTAGCATTGTACCTTTGCCTGATACTTTGATTCCTGCTTTCTTGCAGCTGTCCATATTTCACCCAAATCATTTCCTTGGCCAATGAGAAAAAGCTTATTGTGCAAGAACACTTTCACCCCCATAAAGTCTGATTGTAACCAATTTGATGTGAAATACATATATATCACTAGGCTGCTAAAAAAAAAATCTCTAGATTGATAAGATCATTTATTTTCCTTTCAGACTTGTAGGATTGCTAGTTTAATTTGAATGTATCTTGTTTATTATTAGGTTAATTTTGCTGAAGGAAGGAAGTTGTTGCCTTAGAAAACTGCATATTTTTTTAAAAAGGGGTGGTGGTCAATTATTAAGTCAACACATTTATTTTGCAAAGCACATGTATACATTCACAACTCTATGATGCATCCATGATGCTAACCTAGAGCTGATATGATTAAAGATACTATTTTATCTATGTTGCTCTTTTGTCAGATTATGTACATTTTATATACATTTGTTTAACTATGTCATTGTACCAATGTCAATGCTTGCTGCTCCTTCCACTGTTTTCTTTGAATTTTTTCTACAACATGGATGATTCTAAATATGGATGAAGCACTGATACAAGGATGTCAGAATGGTTTTCTAGGATACATCCATCCTTCTTTTATTTTTTTAGAATATGAACTATATCACATTATAATTTTTTTTCTTTGAACATGTCAGAATACAAATACCACGTCTAGGGAATGGAAAACTAGGTGCATACTACTGCATCTTTGCTTGGGTACCAGCCAGATACATACAGAGAGAAGAGATATACATTCCATGGCTGGCTTGTTGAAAGCAGCTTCTCCTACAGTATTATTCTAACTACAATTTTGCCTTTAGCAGAAAAGATCAATGGATAAATCTCATAGCTCATGAAAACTGCTAAACCGTTTTAGTTTTAAAATTTTATAGAAAATTACGTCTATGTATTTTAACATGATTGTTTTGTTCCAATGGCAACTTGCCGTTAAATATCTGCATACCACAAATGAAACTTTCTGAATAATATTGCGATCATTGCAAAATATTTTTTAATCTAAGACTATTTAGAAAAAAAGGTATTCTTATTTTTGGTTTTGCTAAAGAAAGAAGCATGCCTTTGTCTGCACCTAATCTATTCTTAATTAAAATAAATAAATAAATAAATTGCAGTATTTTTTTCCTAGGATATGCTTCTTTACAAGAAGAACAAGAGAAAGCTAAATACAACAGAAACAAATATTTCCAGATGCATCACTCCTGAATTGGATATACATTCCAGAAATATGAGAAAAGACCATTTTATGTCAGAAGGGGATAGGAAGGATACATAATATTTTGGATTATTAAAGAAAATATTAAAGCCATCCATGTGAGACAACTGATGTGCTACACCGCTGCTTGTGAAAAATTCTGCTGTCTGAGGGACCCAAATGAAGATCACACATTCTTAGACCACACATTCTTATAAAATATAACTTGCCCAATCTGGGTTGAAGATGTCCTTAATAATATAAAATTACCACAAGCAGAGAAAAGATTGGGGAAGAATAATTGTTTTGTATTGTTTTCCCTGTACAACAACAATACACTATGCACAAACTGTCTAGCTATCTTTCAAACCTTCATAGAAATAGCAAGGAATTGGATTGAAATTTTACAATTTCTTCACAGCAATGAAAGGAATTCTTGGCCCATAGCCTACGAAACTATCCCGTCCATCCATAAATGTGTGTGTGTGTGTGCGTGTGTTTCTTGAATATATTGTTTCAGATGGACTTACATAGTCACAGAAGACTGAAGAAGGAAAAACGGAATTTGAGACTTCAAACTATTTTATCATGATTTGCCTTCACTGGCTGAATTTCCTTCCAGACTGCTTTTGTACGTCTGCGCCCAGGCACGTAGGAATGTACATTTATACCCAGAAATTATGGGGGACTATCATTTCATTCCAAGCCAAATAATCAGTACATTATTCTAATCACCATCACCAAAATACCCCAGACTCTGCCCACAAAAGAATCAGGAGTAGATACTGCAGAATCCTCCTCATACAGTATGCAGAAAAAACACGGGCGCAAAGGATAGTTAAGGTTGCCAGCTTTTCTTTTGATTTCTCTAGCACAGCAGTCTATCTTAGTCAGACAAAAGCCCCACAAATGGTACTTGTAATCAAGGTTTGAAAAGACTAGAACATACAATTCCTTTACAAAAGAGGGTTTCGAAAAAAGAGTTCATCAAAAGTGACCCAACCCATTCCGTTTCATGAGAAAAAACTGGCCTGTCATTAAATGGAGGGAAATAGAGAGAAAATTCCTATGCTTTTTAGTCTAGAATGTCTCTTTTTTTAAAAAAATCTGTACTGAAAAAAAACACACCAAATATTTTAAAAATATTCTTTGGGATGTTTTACCCTAAATTTGCTATATTTTAGAAAGAATTGTTTATTTCTAATTTTTATCTGGATGTAAAATATTGGCTATTCTTTTGATTTATAAGCAATATAAAACAGTGTTCACTAAAAGAGCACTTTAAATTAATTTTCTATACATTCTGTAAAGTATAAATACATTTTTTTTTCGGTTCTACTTTTTTAAAAAACAAATAGTCTGTTTCCACTGTTATCATGTTCCAGCTCAAGGCCCAGGAAAGTAAGAAGGCAATGATTAAGTCAGAGAAACGGGGAATGAAAATAGGGAACTCCAAAAGAAAAAAAAGAAAAAAGGAAAGGAAAGAATAATAAAAATTTAAGGTTTATAAAATGGATACAAAAGATACCATTCAAATCCTGACAACCACAGCCCAGCAAAATTGAAACACCTACACTCTTGTGCATCAAAATTACAAGTTGACTTTTTCAATAGATCTAATCATGTCAAATATTCTTGCAAATATTTTCACCTATACTTGAATTAAGCCTTTTAAGTTTGCCAGTGATTTTTCTGGGTTCTGTCCAACTGCATTTTAAGAAATGCTGGAACATTTACGAAACTGATACAAGACTGCTGAATCCAATCAAAAGTCAACTTGATTTCGCTCTCAATATGTAATACACAGCTGCATGAACTGCATAAAAAGGAGGTTCAGGGCAGACATACATTTTTGGGGTATCCAAACCTTAGATTAAATAAAATATTCCTTTTCTCAGCAACAGTCCGTTTTGTCCCTCTTTTGCTTCGGCTGCTTAAGCAGATACTTTGATTTAATAGCAGGTTTAACTACAACAAACCCAGCTTTGAGAATGATGAAAGAGCCCTTTCTTCTGCATATTTAGTGACATATTGTTTATCGGATGCCACCTGCACCTTTATACAAATACTTCTGCCAGGATCAAATAGTACCAGCTTAGTCTTTCAGCAAGATTGCAAAGCAGGTGAAAATGTCTATGCCTTCTCAGACTACGAAGCCTCTACATCATACACAGACACACATGGGGGAGTAAAAGATTGCTCATTGAAATGAAAGTGATGCTGATTCCCCATCCAGAGAGGGTGGGGGTGGGGTGGGGGTGGAGAAAGAGGCATATGCACATTTAATCCAAAGGGCACAAAAGCAGAAGGCAATGAAAGTAAGTTGTGTAGCACTCACCTAGAATCATAGCGATGGAGCTGGCGTCTCTCCAGAGCTGGCTACTTCTTCGTATTTGCCCAAACACTGGTGAGTGCAAAAGAGCTCTTGCCTCTTTGAAAGCTCTGCGCTGTGCTACAGCCAGCCTGTACTACACCACCGGCCACTACCTCCCCCCTGAGCTGATACACTTACACCTCAATTAAAAGCTTAATGCTCCACTGATCAATGCCCTGAAGGAGGTAACAGCAACCATGCTTCCCCAGTCACTGGCCCAAGCAGGACAGATGGAAAAATTAGCCTCCGCAACTGCTCTCAGCAGAGGATGGCAAAAAAGGAGGGGGGCTGGAAAGAGGAGAGGGAGAAAGAAGAGACCACCCGTTTTGCTTTTCAAAAGCTAAAGAACACATAATCCCACTAAAACAAACCCTGGCTAAGTGCTTCCATGAGCAAATAAACTTTCAGCTGACAGCCTCACTCCCACCCCTACTTCCAAAAAATATCTCACATGACCTTGTTATTATTTAACATTCCCAGGCACCTTTCTATGTGAACATTTAACTGGATGCTGACTACTCCCTCTTGATGCTTTTTTTCATCGCTCACCTCAACTGTGCTTTTGATTCACTGGTCCAAATGTCATGTGATAGCTGGCGTAATATTTCTTTTGAGCCATGGGGTTGATTAAGAGATTGTGGGCAGGCAACACAATCTGAAACCTACCAATCTCCAAATGGAATATTGTGAATGGGAAAACTGACCCCCAAGGTTTCCAAATAGGAATAGGATACAACTAAGGAATTTACTTTGCTTCTGGTTATACACTTTATTGCTTAAAATGACTAACAAAGCTTTCTCCAACTTGGTAGCTTCTGGACTGGGACTGGAACTACCCAAATCCTCCAGTTAATCAAATTAAATCATGTTGGAACTTGACACGGGGGCAAAGTTGTTGGATTTGAATCAAGACAAGCTTCAAGGTCAGTCAGTCTGTCTTATTCCAGCCTCATCTCTGTTAATTTAATGGGGCAGATTCCTTAACTCCACAACTGTATTTTATTCTCATTCTAGCAATGCTCCCAAATCCACTTTCATTTTAATGGCTCTTTGGGTAAAAATATGCTGGCAGTTTTCTTAGCAAGCCCAGCCTACCTTAAGATATCCTCTGCAGAGGTTGCACTGAGATGCTTTCCAAACCCTAATACAAAGTCCCAGATTCTTCCTATGGCCACAAAATTCCTGAGATGGGCTATTTAGCAGAGGTAGCTTTTTCCATTAATTTTTTTATCTCTATGCTTAAAAAATATCACTATTGCGGTTACATTTCTATAGGCCAGGCTTTTGCTAAAGCTGCACAGCAATTAAATATATATTCAGGACAACAGCCCAGTATTACATTTAGGCTGAACACCTTTAAATGGCCACTAGGTGGCCCCTGACCTCTAGTAGTTATCCAGAATTTTGCAAACCAGATACTGTAGCTTGCAATATAGGTAGACCTTGACTTATAAACATTTTTTTAGTGATCATTTGAAGTTACAACCGCACTGAAAAAAGTGACTTATTACTATTTTTCATATTTACGACCATTGCAGCATCCCTATGCTCATATGATCAAAATTTGATGTTTGACAACTGGCTCATATTTGTGATGGTTGCACTATCCTGGAGGTAATGTGATCACCTTTTGCAACTTTCTGACAAGCAAAGTCAATAGAGAAAGTAGATTCACTTAATCACTGTGCTACTAATTCAACAACCGCAATGATTTACTTAACAACTTTTCTTCTTCTTCTTTTTCTTCAGCGTTTATCTCGCGCTCGGGCGAGGTCCGCTAATGTCCTTAAGTACTGCTTCCACACCTCTCTGTCTACCACGTATGTCGGGTCTGCCTTCGCGATCTCTAGATCGGCCTTGATCGTGTCCATCCAGCGTTGCTTAGGTCTACCATAATGATTTACTTAACAACTGTGGCAAGAAAAGTCATAAAATGGGGCAAAACTCACTTAACAACTGTCTTACTTAGCAAATGGAAATTTTGGGTTCAATTGTGGTCATAAGTTGATGGCTACCTGAATAAGGCTTGCAACAAAGCTTAATGGAATAGATATTCAGGACTGCATTAAGAGAGTTCACACCATTTATTAACCAATAAAGTGTTGCCCTAAAACATATTTTCCCGAGTAATCACTTTTCCTTGGTGCCACTTGCCACGATCCTCTTCCAACATCTCTAATCTGTTGATAGACCCTCTGAAAGAAATCCATCTGGGGGTTAGTTGATTGATCCAAAATACTGTTTCTCCTACCACTTAGGCCTATCCCAATCACTAGTTTCTCCAAAGTCACTTTCCCTGAACAATTCTCAAGGATGTAAAATGAGGGAAACAGGATGAGAGAAAATATTAAAAGCCAAATTAATAAAGCCAAAAGAAAGACCTCTCTGGCTTTTTCTCTAGTAGAATTTATAGGAGGAATTATATGCCTATGGTACCAGGTTCCTTTACGTTTTAGGCTTTTCTCTAGATCAATGTTTCTCAACCGAGCTTTCAGTTGTGTTACGATGTCAATTCTCAGAATTCCTTAGCTGTTCTACGCCGCCTTGAATCTTGAATCTGTCTCTATAAGTGGAGAATTCAAAGTCAGAATTAGATTACATTAGTTTAACAGAGTTGGAAGGGACCTTGTAGGTCATCTAGTCCAACCCCCTGCCCAAGCGGGAGACCCTACACCATTTCTGATAAATGGCAGTCCAATATTTTCTTGAAAGTCTCAAGTGATGGCGCTCCCACAACTTTCGAGGGCAAGCTGTTCCGTTAATTGATTGTTCTCACTGTCAGAAAGTTTCTCCTTATTTCCTGGTTAAATCTCTCCTTGTTCAGTTTCTATCTGTAATTCCTTGCCTGGCCTTCAGGTGCTTTAGAACAGGGGTCACCAACCTTTTGAACCTCAGGGACCACCAAATTCATAATTTTAAATCCTGCAGACACTAATATGAATTTTGACTGATTGGTGGCTTGCTGATGTTTTCCCAAGGTCTGCAGAAAGCAGTAGAGACACTGGGAAAATCCCCCAAAATGTCTGCAGGAAAATTCCCCACCCTGTTTTCTTACTGATCGATCATTCTTTACCATCTCCAGCTCCCTTCTCAGGAGCGGGGGGGGAGAGAGAGAGTCTTCCTTTCTCTCCCCAAAACTCCACCAGAAATGAGTCTTTGCCAGTGCAGTGTCTTGGAGCAGGATGCCTTGCAGGGTCCCAAAGACTCATTTTTGGCAGAGTTTGGCGGAGAGAAACAAAGACTTTTGCTGCTTTTCTTGCATGCAGCCAAAAGCAGAAGAAGAAAGAAGCAGAAAGAAGCAGCCTGGTGGCCAGGCCAGCCGTGTGGGGCAAGTGGAGCAAGCTCCCCACTCCCCTCACTACCTTGTGTTGTTCACAATGCAAGCTACGCAAGCCTTGTGTTCCCATGCAGCCTGGATTAATTGCTTTGGGGGTGACATTTCTCTGCGGACCACCAAAATTTTCTCATGGACCACCAGTGATCCCCGGCCCATTGGTTGGCGACCACTACTTTAGAAAATGGCTTGAACCCTTCCTCTCTATGGTGGTCCCTCAAAGAAGCCGCTCAAAGAATAAAGACTCTGGTGTTCCACAGAAACAATAGCACATAGAGCGAGCAAGTATTTCTTCACAGGAAATTTAAGGTGTCACTATATCTCTTTTAAAAATAGAGGTGAACTTATTTTAAAAGGTATGCTGCTATTATTAATGATAAAAAAGAGATAAGCCCACTGATTTCTTCTATTCTACATCTAACTTGAAAATCGTATCTGCACACCTACATCTTAAATAGCTCCCATGGAATCTATTCAGTTAGACTGAATTACTTGGTATTTGAAAAACTTAATTTGCTTTGAAGAAAAACACGTGTTTTTGTTCAATTGTAGATGATGCTGATATGTGACACAAGGGCATCACAGGAAAAAAAAATGCTTTTGTAATTAAAGGAAAATGCTTCTGTTAAAAAATACCCTGTATTTCAGCCACTCATAGTTTTTAGAGGTACTTCTCTATTATAAATAACACACATATGTTGCTTTCTGAGCAGTACAGTAGAAAATTATAAACGAATAAAATATTTTTAGATTTCAATTGTATGGTTATAGAATTCATAAATACTGATCAAGACACAAAGCATATCTCAAGATAAACACATATTGATTGTACTGCATAGTATTTAATTTGGAACAACCAAACTTCACAGCCACACCTGCTGAATTTACTTCTGTATGGAGATCTACTGTGCCATACGGTTAACAATTGTGTAGCGCCCAGATGGAAAAGGAAGTGTCTGAAGAAATTCCCAACATCTTCACAGTTTGAGTGTTAGCCTATGCAATGGCAAAGCAGTATCAGAACAAAGCGAAAAGCAAATAGACATTGCTCTCACTTTTGTCTGTGTCTGTGTGTTCTTTTTTACTTATATATAAAAAAGGATAATATAATTTGCTTAAGTTTAAAACCTGTCTTCTCTCTACTCTTAGGCTGGGGGAAGGGGATATTTTTTTTTAAATAGAAGCATTCAATTCTCTTATCAGATAAAACTCCTGGGCCAGCCAGCTCCCCTCCTCTTAATTACATACCTGCCCAGCCAGCTAACGGATGTGGAACAGGTTGCTGAAAGGCAAACATTCCTTGGTTATGAATGAAAAGCTTGTATAACTAAAACCAAGATAACTGGAGCCAGTCATTATCTCTACATTTTGTCTCTTTCAAGCTTTCCCAACTTGCCGACCTCAAGATTTCTTTGATTACACTGCTATCACCCCAGTTAGCCTAACCCAAAAAGCTGCCAGCTGAGAATCATGGGAATTACAATCTAACACATCTAGGAGAACCCCCCCCCAAAATCTGTCTGCATCTGATAGAAGTACCACATTGAGGAAGGGTATCCTGTAAGACTAGGTACATGGATTTCTCCCCATAAAAAGTTATCTTACTCCCAGAAAAAGGTGCTATTACCTTAACATAGCAAACTAAAATCCAGTTACTGTACACTGAATAATCGTTATGTTTACCCTAGATTCCTTTCAAGGTTGCCATACTTATGCCATAGATCTATCCAATCTTTTTAATTTATTTTGTCCCTACTGTTTTGCAGATTTCTCTCCCTATCAGTTAAGATCTGTTCAAATTAAGATAAAGTTGAGAAGAGGGCACAACATTTATTCTACAGTGTAAAGAGGTGTTAAAAGTTTCTTCTCAGAGCAGAACCTTTTAATGCTATTAATGCACTTTTTGCAATTAACCAGAAATAATATAAATTGGAGATTCCACTCTTTTATGATGTTGATCAATCAAATTAAGCAAAATTTTCAAACAATAGATGTTTTATCCTATGTAGAAGAAAACCTATGACTCTATTAAATTACTTTTTTAAAAAAATCAGCATAATGAAGCAATCGGAAAAACATAGGGAGGCAATACTCAAACACTGGAATGTTAAAGAGTGTAAATGATATTATATGGAATTATTAATAGAATTTGATTTTTGTGAAATTAAAATAAAACATGGTAATTTTAGACAAAAATGCAGGTATGATGAACATTCCACAAAATATTCACAAGAAACTTTCTCGATTGATTGATTGATTGGAATTTGTCAAACAAAAACAAGAACAAGAATAAGAGAATAAAAATACCATGACAGCGATGATAGGCACATTAATGCACGTGTACTTATGCACGCTCCCTCTACTGACCACTTGCCATGTATATGAATTTCCATGTATATGAAGTACAATTCCTATCACCCACAGCCAGCATGATCATCAATTGTGCTCAGCCAGGGAAGGGGGGCAGATAGGGTGACTGCTCCATATTAAAACTCAATAATGTAATTTCTGTTGCCCTTTTCTTAACAAAATGCAATGGATATGTCTGCTTTCTTTCTGTTTGTCTCCTATCCTCACCAATTTGATTTTATTCCACTGAAGTTAACTAAAAAGGTATTTTTTAAAACTTTCTTTATAATTCAGGTGCCTATCTTTTTAAACAAAATCAAAGATATGGGAGTATAAATATAAACTACAGCATGCTGTAAAGCATCACAATGTATAACTGATGTCACATAATTCATACTGCCAGATCTTTTAAAATATAAACAAACCCAAGTTTAATATTTAAATGAATAAAAAGGATGGAAATTAAAGAATGTATTTATAAAATATATTATTTACATTTTATTTATTTGTTCAATTTCTATGGTCACCCATCTTAGTCAATGATAATAACCAGGAACCAAATAATTTAAAGAATTTTGCTACAAATTCCTCTGCCCTACTTCTCCAGGGGAAAAAGTCAATTCAAATGTTTGCAAAGAATGCACAGAAAGCATTGTTAGAAATTAAGAGTAAAATTATCTTTCCGCTACTATGTAGTATTTTCTGAACTCATTATATTTCAAGTATGCATGTATCTTTAAGTTTGGATTTATTCATAGAAAGGAACATGACCATCTTGTAGTCCGGTGTTGTCTGTTCTATCCATATGGGTTGCTCTACTTTGCATGGTAAAAGTCTGCTAAGGAGGACTGCAATTTGCAGAGCAAGTTGCTTTAGAAATGATACATGTTAATGAACAGCTATTAATTTAAAAATATAAAAAGTGAAACACCTACAAACATGACTGTGCAAGCACTAGGGTAACAGCTTGCTACTAAAACATGGAAATAGATAGCAAGTAATAATGCAATCCAGGTTAATAGCCACAGAAACCAATCCATTCACTATCAACCTCTGGGGGAAAAAAACCTCTCTATAGCTTACTAAGAACCAAGTCTAGATGCTGCCTTCATAACCACAGCAGACATAAACGGTTCCGATCTAAGTATGCGTAATTAGCACTCATTATAATCATACTAGTCCTTAACAGGTATCAAGGGTCAGTTAAGCAAGGGGCTTTTTAATCCATTGCATTTCAATAGTATCTGCTCTGCTGAACAGGTTGGCATGGAAACCGCTCAGGATGATAACCAATTTCCATTCCATTAGCTAGACAAGGGTTTGTTTGCTCCCTCAACGCACTTCTCTATGGTCCGCAGATTCTTAATAGATTTCCAAGCATGATTGCTTTACGTTTTTCAAATAAATGGTTCTAGTCCTCATGATTATTGGAAAATAGATTTGTGAAGGCATATAGAACATATTTTCAACCAATGAGGAATTTCATGAAAAACTAAACCTGACAATTAGAGGCATGTTCTACTCTGATTTGTATTTTAATGTTCTGGTTTATTAAATTGTCAGTAAAATTTGGAGGCCTTGATTTCTAACAGCCATTGATTTCTGTGACTTCTAAAACTGGCTTATCCTTTTTCGAAGCAGGTAAAATAATTGCTAGCACCACATAACATGGTAAACAAAACTGGCTACATTCACACAACACACTGAGACATATATAATGGTTTACAAAAAAAAACACAACCCACCAAACCTGTGGCTAGCTTCATAAAGCTAATTAAGTCAAAACCAAATACACTTCACTATAGCTTGCCAGAGGATACAGATTCTTACACAAGCTATCTAAATTCTTAGCAATTTATAGTATCAGCATGACATCAACTTAATTTTCTCACTCTAGTGACACATTGGTAGATGCTGAGATTGTGAGATTATGAAACCTTGCATATTTCCATGACATGGTACTAAAATATGGCTGTAATGGCCATCCAGGCTTTGTGTTGTTTCTAGCATAATTTCTTCTAGACCATTTATTTCTATGTAAGCATATGCATGAAATACCCAGAATATAAATCTGTGAATGAGATGACAATATCTAAATTTGATAAACAAACAAACAAACAAATAAATAAAAGGTTTTTTTTTCCTATCACCAAATACTACAGTGATTTTTTTTATATCCATCCAGAATAACTGAATAATATGACTGTATATCTAATCACTTCACTCCATTCTACGGTTTCTGTAAGGACATATTGTTTATTCATATTGTAATTTCAAAAGGCTGTGGTATCTGACTGGGTTTGGAAGCTACACAAACTTGCTTAGATACTTGGAGAGTAGACCACCAGAGCATTCCCAGGAAGTAGACTAGATTGAGAAACTGAAAAATGTTCTGGACAGGGGCAATAGCAAGTAGCTTTTGCAACACTTCAAAGAAAGTTCTTGATTATGCCCCTCTAGTCAGCAAGATTTTAAGGCTATCCTTACTTTTGCAGTTCTTTGAATAATCATCTGTGAATTTACATATGCTCATTCTAATCTTAATAGTAATCTGTTTGGTACATTCAAAACCAACAATTTTTTGCAAGTAAACTTTTCTTATCTATTAGCTCCAAGAATCAATATAGTAACAAGGCAGTGTATTCTTAAATCTGAATGGGAATGATGCATAAGTTATATATTAGTAACCACCTCTTCATGGTGGTCTCTGTGATTCACATATATTAGTACATAGTGGTACTTAGCAGATTAACGTTTGAATTACTGACAGATAGAATGATACTGAGGAACATACCTCTCTGCCAAAAGCTGGATCTTGTAAATCTGAAGTTCCATTGATAGTTCCTTAATAGATATGGGTAGCGGATACCAGATCGTAGATCAGCAATGGCAGACATATCAGAAAAACTAAGAGACTATTTATCCTCCTCAAGTTATTTTGAATAACCACTGCAAAGGGATAGCTTGTCTAAGTTATAATAATACGTTAGCAGACATGATCTAATTTAACAAAACACCAAGGAAAAGCTCAAATATCTTTCTTAGGGCAAAATTATTAAACAAATAATTCTCCTTAGTATGTTGTATACTGAACACAGAATACTGAAAAGTAGCAAGAGACCACTGCAGGGAAGTGGTAAAATCCTCCCCTCCCCCGTCTCCACCAAAAACAGATAGAAAAAAATCTGGGTACAAATGAAACTCAGATATAGTTTTGGAGAGACAGAAATCTCTTAACTTTGAAATATATAACAATATGAACATAACATATAAACAGAAGGCACAGAGCTTGCTGAAGTGCTGTGCTGACATGTCTGTTAGAGCCTGTTTAAAATCTGCTTCATGGCTAAGTAAGCAGGAGGAGAGAACATAGGAAGAAGCTCAAAAACCTTGGAACCAAAATGGTTAATAGCAGAGAGAAATTCCAAGCCCAGGACACAGGATGGAAATTAGTTTGAGAACCTTTTTTCAAAACCATTTCACAACTGGGTGAGAAGGGAAATAGAACATCTGTGAGTTCTTGTGATTTCAATAGTGTTAGGAGACTACCCACAATGAAGTGTGTAAAACATGACAAACAGAGGAGGAAACAGATAAAACTCTAGCCTAAAAAGAAGAAAACAAACCCTGACTATTTGGCAGAATAAGTTTGCTCAACCTTTATTCAGAAAAATTTCTATGTTGCTTTAGTTACTGCAACTTGTTATTCACAATCTGAGATCATCGTACTTGGAGATGATTGAAGAGGCATAAACCCCATGCAGCAACTTTGAGAACAGTAGTATCGGAGGGCAGACAATGAATGCCATTTTACATGGACAGTAGTAAAGAATGGGATATCCATGACAGTTTCCCAAATCAATAAAGGAGCACTAGGGCTACCCTAAAGATTTTTAATGTTACCTCAAGGATTCAGTGTAGTAGAATAGAAGGTACCACAAGTCTCTGGACCAATGGAAATAGAACTTATCCTTTAGAGATTCACAAATGAAATCTTTCTGCTTCAAAAGTAGTCACAGGTTTGTTGATATGGGTGATAAAAAAGCATCTATAGTTGAAATTTTCCAAAAGCAAACTTCATTTATGTCATCTCACTATCAGCAATTCTGGGCGACCTGAGGATGGAATGATGGAATGTCCATGTCTACTGAACTACACAAAACAATTAAGCCCACTAGGAGTTTCAGGTGGACAACATGGAGTTACTTTACAGATCCTACCTACCATATCCACAATAAGCTCAATAGTTGACCTCTTTATTAAGTAAAGGAAACATTTGTAGACGCATATCTGAGTAAACATAAATGTAATTGGGAGAATAGAAAGCATTCCCCATTATGAATTGTTTGCATCTATCCACCACTATAGAAAATCAAAAGTAAGGTTCTACATTTAGGCAAGAAAAATCAAATGCACAGGTACAGTATATGTGGTACCTTGCTCAATAGCAGTAACTGTGAGAGGGATCTTGGAGTCCTAGCGGACAACCTTTTAAATATGAGCCAGCAGTGTGCAGCAGCTGCTAAAAAAGCCAACACAGTTCTAGGCTGCATAAACAGAGGGATAGAATCAAGATCACGTGAAGTGTTAATACCACTTTATAATGCCTTGAAAAGTCCACACTTGGAATACTGCATTCAGTTTTGGTCGCTATGATGCAAAAAAGATGTTGAGACTCTAGAAAGAGTGCAGAGAAAAGCAACAAAGATGATTAGGGGACTGAAGGCTAAAACATATGAAGAACGGTTGCAGGAACTGGGTATGTTTAGTCTAATGAAAAGAAGGACTAGGGGAGACATGATAGCAGGGGCTGCCACACAGAAGAGGGAGTCAAGCTATTCTCCAAAGCACCTGAGGGCAGGACAAGAAGCAATGGGTGGAAACTAATCAAGCAGAGAAAAAACTTAGAACTAAGAAGAAATTTCCTGACAGAACAATTAATCAGTGGAACAACTTGACTCCAGAAGTTGTGAATGCTCCAACACTGGAAGTTTTGAAAAAGATGTTGGATAATCATTTGTCTGAAGTGGCGTAGGGTTGGACTAGAAGACTTTCAAGGTCCCTTTCAACTCTGTTGTTCTGTTCTGTTCTGTTCTGCTGTTCCGTTCCATTCCATTCTATTCTGAGGAAATAGAGGAATCTCACCTGGATCAATTAAGAAATTATGCCTTACATAGTTTGTAAGCACAGCTTTCTGGAGTTAGTTACCAAGTAGTCAATGCCATATGATTTAAGGTACAGACGATTGGACAATTTAAAATTGAGTGACTGCAAAATACCTTAAAAATCAGGCACTCAATAAATACTGGCTAGTAATCTTGCCAAAACCCAGCCCCTTTAATGACATTAAAGTTATTTGGATTATTTTCAGTGCAAAAGAGCTATGCTTTGGAGACAGAGGTTTTGAGAGGAGGGGGTAAAAAGTTTAGGCGGGCTAAGAAGGAAAGGGAAAAGGGGGAAAAAAGTTACAAAGATATAAGACAAGATGGAGATAAAGAAATTTTTTTCAGGGATAATGGGTAATATATGGGTTGTTTGTTTATTTTAAAAAAAGGGGGGGAATTCTGCAAAGTACACATGAGTATTGTAATAGTGGTATTATAAGTAGACAACCAGAACTTTTTAAGATCTAATAAAAGGCTAAAATATCAAGGTATAACTTTAAAAGGTTTAATAATGAATGATAATAAGTTTTAATAAAATACTAAAGGGAATGTTTAAAATATTAGTTTGAATATAGAGTTTAATGGATTAATGTGTTGATTGTTATGGATTTATTATTGTAGTATTGGTTTTTGAAATAGTAGAATGTACTAAGCAGAATCTGATTGGGATTTAGGTGTTATTTTAAATTTTAACTTAGGGGAATGATAGAAAAGCATCATACTCCGATTAGTGATTCCAGGGAAACTATTCTTTCTTAAATTGGAAATGAGACAGATGTAAATGGAGAAATGGACAAAAGATATAAAAATATTTTTTTTAAAAAAAGCAAGATTAAATATATAAAACAGAATTAAGATGAGGCAAAAGTGGAGAGGAGTTATATAATAGATATAGAATGGTAAATAAGATGGGTAATGGTATATAAGAAAAGCGTGAATACAACTGAGTCCATACAAAAAGAGGTAATCTGGGGCCAAGTTACTTTCTAGAAGAAAGCTTTATTTTTTTTATGTCTGTGTTTTATGTGTGTGTGTTTAATTAAGAATTAAATAATAAAATCTCGGAAGAAGACTAGATGAGAATAATTATAAACAAGCCAGAGGGAAATATAAAGTTGATGACTGGATAGCAGATAAATCAGAAAGGAAATATGATTGAATAATGATTAAAGAGAAACAATGTGGAATTTGGTAAAGGGAATTTACGTGTTTATATGGAAATGGGATAAATTATAAGTATGTGATATAAAGCAATATGTTACCTGCCTTGTAAGGATCTACAATGGAAAGAGGTTTTATGTTTTAATGTTTAATGATGTTTTGTCTTGTTTGTTTGTTTGTAAAATCAATAAAACTTGTTTTTTAAAAAAAAAGAGCTATGCTTTGTGAAAGTAAACTTTAAAACCAAAAACGGAAAATAGGAGAAGAATGATGTGAACATGCTCAGAAAATTTCGGCTGATATTGGAAGAGATAATTGTCTGAGATGAAAATTTGATAATATCCGAGAGTCACAAATGTACAACCAACAACAACTGGGAGTTCAAATAAGATAGCCATACAGAAACAGATACCTGTAATATCAGTTGATGTAAACTAACAATGCTTGAATGATAGAAAAGTAGACAGGCTAATAAAACAACTATGCAAACTTTAGTGATATACAAGTTAAGTTTTAACTTTGTGGAGATTTAAAATTAGGCAGAGACAACCTGTCCTTTTCCAATTAGTAAAATATCAGTTGTAAAATCTCATGAATGCTTGGTATTAGCACTTCCTTTGAATAAAGGTAGTCTTATACCTCTTTATGCAGAGCAGATGGTGCTGGACCCAGTAGTAAAAGTCTAGTTGGGAATATTACAGACAGTAATAAAATATAATGAAGGAGAGATCTTATGTACCCATTGAGATACAGTAATGTTCCTTTTATGTAGGAAGTGATGTGGCCAGTCTCCTTTGAATCCAAGCTATTATCACTTCTGGAATTGAAGTGCCTCTCTTTCTGAACAGTACATTTTCAACACAGATTGTGAATTTTTGAGTGAAGTCTATACACTTCAACCATGCAAATTGTCACACACAACAGATCCTGCCAGAGTGCCCGCCATACTGAATTGCTGATTAGCTATTCAAACTGCTTCAGCACGAAATGCATTAATGACCTCCTTCTAATAAATTATCTAGGTAAAGAAAGAAAGAAGCTTCACCCAGAAAAAAGTTGATCCTTAACCAAGCAAGTTTATTAGTCGTTACCAGGGGGAAAGGGCACACACAGAATTTTTTTGTGTGCCCATGAGATCTACTTTGTGTATTTCCTGACTGAAGGTGCTTTGAATGTTACTGGAAGGCTTCCAGGGGTGTGATTCAACCAGTGTTATTACCGGTTCGGTGATTATGTATTAAAATAATACTGATTTAAATTGTACTTATGCCGAGTCCTCCCTCTCGCAGTGCCTGGAGGCTATTAGAGCTGGATGGGGAACAACGGGTTGAAACTAAACCCTTGCAAGACCAAGTGACTTTGGGTTTGGGGTTCATTGGCTCAGGGAGAATTGCCACCTTTGGTCTTGGATGGGGTGGCACTACCCCAAACAGATCTAGGGTAATCTAGGGGTTTTCCTGGACTCACTACTCCTGCTTGAAAAGCAGGTGGCCTTAGGCTTGGAAAAGATTATTTTGAAGATTTAAATAAAATTGTGTTGAAATATATATGGCAAGGTAAGAAAATGAGAATAAAGTTAAAACTTTTGCAAGATGCCAGAATAAGAGGAAGATTTGGTTTGCCTAATTGGGAGTTGTATTACCAAGCTACAAATTTGATGTGGTTAAAGGAATGGATAACATTAAGAAATACTAGATTGCTGACATTAGAAGGACATGATTTGTTGTTGGGGTGGCATGCTTTTCTATGGTATAAAGGAACTAAAACACAGGAGTATTTTAGAAGACATTATATATGGGAGTCTCTTTGGTTAAACTGGGAGAAGATTAAAACACAATGTTATTTGAAAATTCCAGTCTGGCTATCGACTATTGAAGCATTTTCTTATCCTATAATATACAAAAAGGAACAAACAGTTAGATATGGTGAAATATTAAATGAAAAGGGTGAACTTAAATCCATGCAAAAATTAAAGGAACAAGGTATAAAGATGAATTGGTTTTCATATGCGCAAATACATTCGAGGTATGATTAAGATTCTAAAACAGAAGATTTCTATGATAAACTGATTTAGATAAGATTTTGACAGGTACTGATGAAAAGGTGATTTAAAAATTGTATGGATATTTATTAGAAATTAAACTAGGAGAAGAACAAGTTAAAGAAACAATGATTGCTTGGGGGAAGAATTTTGGATATGGGATTGATCTAGAGAAATGGCAAAAACTGTGGTCTCAAAATTATAAAATGACAATGTCAACAGCATATAAAGAAAATTTGTATAAGATGTTTTACAGGTGGCATTTCCCCCTGACAAAAATAGCAAGAATGTTCAAGAACAAATCTGAAAAATGTTGGAAATGTCATCAGACATCTGGCTCATATTACCATATGTGGTGGACTTGTGCGGATGCTAAAAAATACTGGACTAAAATCCACACGTAGTTGGAAAAAATGACAAAAAAGCATATAGACTTTAAACCAGAGATATTTTTATTGGGAATTTTACCTGAAATATATAGTAAAGAATTGAAATACCTGATTATAAATGTATTAACAGTGGCTAGGACTGTATTTGCTAAAAACTGGAAAAATGAGAAAATACTATCACAGGAGGAAATCATTAAGAAAATATTGGAATGTGCAGAAATGAGTAGATTGACATTTGAAATCAGAGAACAAATTGATAAACAATTTTATAAAACTTGGGATCTATTCTATCAATGGTTAGACAATAAAACGTGGTAATGAAATATGTAGATTTTTAGAAAATAATAAATATATAAAGATGTATTTTTTTCTTATTATATCTACAAAATGATTGTAGGATAGATTTGAGATGATAATATGAACTGTCATAAAACAAATTAAGTAAAATATGGATTATTTCATAAAACATGAATGAATAAAAGTATAGTCAAATGATTAACAATGATATTAATGTATTTAATATTTGATGGAAAATATGAGAATATACACAATGTAACTGTAATTGAAGAATACAAAATGGAAGCCCAAAACAATTTGTAAACCAACCGACACACTGTATGTATATATATGGAAGATGGTTTGATGTTTTTATGTTTTGTTTGTCCATGTTTGTCTTAAAACCAATAAAAAAAAAATTTTTTTAAAGAAAAGCAGGTGGCGGTCGTGGCCAGGAGGGCCTTTGCACAACTGCGGTTGTGCACCAGTTACACCCTTTCCTGGACCAATGGTCCCTATTCACAGTCACTCATGCCCTATCACTTCCCGTCTTGACTATTGTAATGCGTTCTACATGGGGCTGCCCTTGAAGAGCATTAGGAAGCTCCAGTGCGTGCAAAATGCAGCGGCCCACATGGTTTTGTGCAGACCTGGTGTTCACATGTTTCACCTCTCCTGTGGGAGCTACATTGGTTGCCAATTTGCTTCAAGGTGCTGGTTGTCACCTTTAAAGCCCTTCATGCTTGGGATCAGGTTACCTGAGGGACCGTCTTTTGCCGGTCACATCTACCTTACCCATCAGTACAGGGAGGCAGGGATTGTTATGGAGCCTATCCCTGAGGGAGATATACCTGGTGGGACCCAGAAGAAGGGTCTTCTCTGTGGTGGCTCCCTCTTTCTGGAACATCATTCCCCCAGAGATTAGAACGGCCTCTACTCTGATACTCTTCCAGAAGAAGCTGAAGACTTGATTTTGCTAGCGGGCCTGGGGAACTCAGAGCGGGATGGAGAACATTAAATGGCTTGTGTGATCTGCTGTCACCAAGATGGGGTGATTTTGTTATATTGTACTATATTAATTTATTTGATTCTTTTTGTTAGTTTTTATTGTTTTAAATGTGGTTTTATATTTTGTAAGCTGCCTTGAGTTGCCATGGGTGAATAGGCAGTGATATAAATCCAATAAATAAATAAATAAGCAAATAAATAAAAATATAAATTCAATTTTGGTGGGCGTGGCCAGGGAGCGATACTGTAAAATCCCACTCCCTCCCTAGCCTACTGACCTGCTTTCCAGCTCCGTTCTCCTGTGCAGGGCAACAAAAGAAGACCCAGCCAATCAGCTGGGACTCAGGAGAATAGATGGGGGTGGGGCCAGTCAGAGGTGGTATTTGCCAGTTCTCCAAACTACTCAAAATTTCCGCTACCTGTTCTCCAGAACTGGTCAGAACCTGCTGAATACCACCTGTGATGTGCTTGCAGCAGAAACAGGATCCATATATATGGCCTCAGACAGATGACCTCTTGGGACCCCTAGCAGATGCTTCTTTTCTTTTTGGGGGGGTGAAAGTCAACTTTTTCACTTTTTTTGTATGTTCTGCTTAATTTCAGGGAAGAGCTTTACAGCTTTGTAATGCCAATAAAACCACTGGACACTGGCATTTTAAAGATCTTGCACCTTTTACTTTTGGACTACTGGTGCCCTCGAGTCTAAGCAGATGTGAAGAATTATGTTTCTTCTGGTCATACCTGCCAATGGGCCAAATTGGTAATTGATAAACCAGCCTGTTCCAACATTTCCCTGTTCCTACAGGGTCAATTTCTCTGGCTTTCGTTACTGATCTCTTAAATCTAAGGTTTCACTATTATCAAGATAGCTCATTTTATTTCTTGTAAGAGACTGCCTTCCTTGTGGAGTGATTGTCAAACCTTTCCTTAAATAGTGCCCTTCTGGTACAGGGACTTGACTTATTCTCATTTTGGATTACAGAATCCAATTAACACCACAGTTCTGGAAATCTTTATTCTAGTTACCTAAAATCCACATTCTTTTATCTTTCAGCAATCACTGACATATAGCAAACAGAGAAAATCCATGTAATTTTAGACCCGTTGGCCAAATTTGTAGCTTTTACTTGAGTTAACCGTAAGAACTCCTTGCATGTTACAAATTGCATGTTCCTTTTCCAAGTGACTTAGAGTTTAAATCTCATTATTTGCCTTATTTGTCAGGCAGCAAGAATAGCCTGATCTTGCCAAGGCAGCTTAGAAATGTGCAGTAAATTCAAATTAGCAGAAATACTCTTCTACTGATATAGATCATTAATGACTTTTGACTAAATTTTTGGCATTCTCTCATTTTTCCAAGAAATTAAATTTTAAATGGTTAAAACTCTTCTCTTTGACAGCTCAGATTAACCTTGTAACTCAGGAATCTAAATAAGTGAAGCCCCATCCATGGGATGCAGGTAGCATTGCAAAACCATGCCCCCTCAGGTCCGTGGAAAAAAACTTTCTCCACAAAACCAGTCCCTGGTGCCCAAAAGCTTGGGAATTGTTATTGTAAGTGTTTACTTACAACTACTGGCTTCAGTGAATATCCACCGATTGTTTTTGACCTTACACAAACACTCTTCATGCCTACTTTTCCTGAAAATGCCCGCCTGTTCTTGTTTTGAGGTGGGTACAGGAAATACCTGATTTTTTTCAGCTCACTGTTCAGTTCAGAGCTCAAGCCTGAACTCAGCAGTGTCTCTTGCAGAAGTGTTCCTGTTTTCCAAAGAGTCTCTAGAGAACCCCTGGTAACAGCATTGAGAAGTCTGTCTTCTCTTCTAGTGGCAAGTCTTCCATGGGTTCTGCTAAATCTTCAGATAGCACAGCACTGGGATGAGCCTTTGTCACTGTAACCTCTCACTCCCTTTTCTATTGAAAATGAAGCTCAACAAGGATTCTTCACTGGCACATTTGATGTGATATAGCTAATGATTAATTACAACTGACACTGAATTGGTCATAATGGCACATTTCTGTTTTTTTATTTATAATAAAGTTTTATTTGGGTTTTCACACATACAAAATACAAGTAAAACATCTTTTTTGAAAATAGCATGGTCCCGGGTTGAACTTCTTTATACAGACACAAAACTCAATTTCATGCTCCTTTTTGTATTCTATTCCATATCTTATACTATTCTACATTTTCTATATAGTTTTTTCCCTTTTAATTTTCTCAATTTTATTTTGATTATCTCATCTCAATTCAAATCATTATATTTATACTTTTGTCTGTTCTGTTTCAATTTCATATTATCTTTTCTCGTTAAACAAATTTTCTCCTGTAGTTACTAATTGGAGTATGACACCTTTATATCTTTTAATTATATCCATTCAACTCTTATTTAAACTTCAATATATACCTTAAGGTTATGACCTTCAATATAATACATAATACGTAACTTCCAATCGAATTCTGCTTGGTACATTCTTATAATACATACTATATTCTTTTTAAAAGGGGGATTATAAATATATGTAATTATAAACCCTCATTCCATTCCAATTCACATCCATCATTAATAATCATTACAATCTTAACATCTTTAACATTTCTTTTCAATTAAATATCCTACTTTCTTAAAGACACATATAATCTCAATAATTAATTTTTCCCTTATTTCTCTTCACATACGTTTTGTAAATCATTAAATATACCTTTTGTTAAATTTATTTATTGACAAGCATTCCACTAAATTACAATAGCTATTTTATCGAACATTTTAATCATACATTGTTTCATATATTCTAAAATTATTTCTGTTTCTAATATAACGATACTCTCTTATGTACCTTTGCAGAATCCCTTTTTCCATTAAATTTTCACCCATTATCTCTAAATAGGCCCTGTTTCTCTATATTTTGTTTCTATCCTTTATGACTTCTTCTCCTTTCTTTCTTCCCTCTCATCTTCTCTTTCTCCTTTTTACCCCCTTGTCTCTCTAGTTCTAATTCTCTCTTCTGCATTTCCCTCTTCTGTTGCTTTCTGATTTTATACTTATTTTTCACTTTTTTTTTGAAGTTGTTTTTCCCAATCTTAAACTTTCCATTCTCTTTCCCCCCTTTCCTTTTTCCCCCACCTAAGATTACTTGTTCATTAAAGATTGCTTTTTCTTTGTTGCAATCTTCTTGTTCTGCAGGCATTTCTTGTTGTTTCTCATAATTCCAAATCTCCATTTCAAAAAACTGAAACATGAAGCCAAAAGAACCGCTCCCTTCTTGTTCATCTTCTTTGTACTTTTTAAGTTCCATTTTCAGTTCTTCTAAAAGTAGAGCCATTTTAAACAGTTTTAAACAACCACCCAATTGATTTTAGTCATTCAAATACAATAACCAAAAATCATCAAGTAATCCAAAAAGTCCCAAGTTATTTCTTCTTATTTCTTTTTCCACTTTCTCTTTCTGGGGTTTTTGTTGCAATATTTCAGTTAAAATGTATCTTCTGGAAGTCATGTTGAGATTTTGCTGTAAGTTCTTTTTAATTCCAGGTAGTCTCCTCCCTTCCAGATCCTGCCCTTTTATTCTTTTTCTCTCCTTTCCTGTTTTCAAAAGCTTTTGATTATCCAGAAATCTTTACTATCCCTTTGACTTTTTATTTTCGGCATTAAATGCCTATTGATGTCAAAGTGGATTTTTTTTCCAATTTCTTGCTTAAGTCTCTTAGCTGTCAGGATAGGAAAACGAGAAAAAAAACCAAATCTTTTCCCTTTTCTCTCTCCTTCGCAGCTTAAAAATCTTCTTAGGGAACAATGTTATTGTTTTTTTTTAAATAGTTTCAATTCCAGGGTACCTTATTTGTTGCTTTTGCTGTTTGACACAGTCAACCAAAACTTTCTCTTCTTATCTTCCTCCTGCACATTCTTTTCTGGTCGAGTTCTTCTTTGTGGTAGCCATTTCTGACCACTGCTACAACCGTCTTTGGGAAAGGGAGTAGTGGACAGCTGGGGAGGAGAGATACGGCTCTTCTCAACCCTGCAGGCAGTCTCCCCCTTCTTCACCACCTCTACGGGGTGGCTTAGCCCCGAAACCAGCCGGCTCGGGGCGCTCCAGCGGCGAGCATGGATTGAAGCCTCGCAGAGACAAGGTTTCAGTCTATCGCCAAAGAAGCTCAAACCGGAAGTTATAATGGCACATTTCTATCTGACACTTGAAATTTAGAAATAAGATATCTAAACTCTAGCTTTTAGGCCATCTTTTCCACTGCCTTTATGATGTTGGAATCTTCTTTTTTATAAAGATTTGATTTAAAAATCTGATCAGGTATTGAACTATTATTAAATCACACCAACTATTTGTTTGTTTATTCTTATTTCTAAACTGCCTGTTTCTCTCCTGTATTGTTGTTTAAGTTATATAAACTCTTAATTATTGAAGAGAAGGCATAGGATAGTTCCATATCACAACATGGAAGTCTGGCTCAATCTACATAGCATCTGGTGTGGGAGTCTGAGTGTCTCAAATGAGATACGTCTGTAAAATAATAACATTTGTAGTGCTTTTACAATGGTAGGAATGGGAGATCTTTTTCCTGGGGTTCTTGTTAATGTGTTTAGAAGGGCTTTTTTGTTTATAAGCATGATCAAATGACATTGGACACGAGACAGTTGCCTACCCCACCCCTGGGTTAAGTACCAAACAGTCTGGACAGAAAGTTAGGAACTTAATTCTCCATAGTTCATGCTACAACCTGTGTTTTCTCAACAATTTAAATTTGACTGAGCTGGTTATTCACAGATGGAACCAAACACTAAGATGGAAGAACATTTGGACAAGTCATTTTAACTAGAGTCTGTTGCAGTGAGAACTTGTTCTCCAAGAAACATTCTAAATGGTGACAATTGGTTATGGTGATCCTGTTTGGCAAATATCTAATGATACCGACAAAATTGACTTCAATGAGGCATGACTAATGCCTTTCTGGAACATTCTGAATAGGGTAATATGCAGGAGCAGACCCCATGTGTGAAACATAGAAACCATAATGAAAGAGATGATGAGGTTCTGCCTGAAGCAGACATTCCAGCTGCAATTTTCCAGAATAGCCATAGAAAGAAATAATTCACAATCAGAAAACTATTCATGTTAATTAAAAAAAATCTCCTCAAAACATCCCTAGTTAAGTCTTAGCGCAGCAACTATAAAACTGATTATTCAAAATCTATTTCTGCCATAAACCTATTGCTTGGCTTGCTTAATTATGGTTTGCTGACTAAGCTACAACTGATTGGATTACTACATCATGGTAAGCCATACATCATGGTAAATCATAAGCTATAGTTTAGAAAAGGCTGGATTCACATGATACACTAAATCAAAATATACAAATAGGAAACGGAACCACATTTTGGCTTATCATGATATTCAGATATTGGGTGATTTCAGATAAACTATTCTCCCACAGCAGCAATATTGTCATGTTTATAAGCTGGCAACAATAGTGAGTCCTCTTTACAGACGTTAGTCCCTCTGATTAGAACACACCAGAGCAGGGGCCCCCAAACTTGGCAACTTTAAGACTTGTGGACTTCAACTCCCAGAATTCTCCAGCTCACATTTACAATTGGCTGCAGCAGTAAGTTTGGAGACCTCTGCACCAGAAGTTTCTTAGGTACTTGACTTGGTAAAGCTAGATAAGAGCCATAAATGCTCAACAACATTGTTAATATGTAAAACAAAAGTAAGGTTTTCTATGCCATGAACAAGTTTTCATAAGTCTTGATGATGATCATGATCATCCTAGCAATACAGGCAAGAATCACTGCATATTGCTTATCAAGGCAGGTGACATGCAATAAATAACATTCAATTTGCTCACAAAGGCTATTTACATAACTGTTCGTTCATTCAAGCTTTAAAAAAAAACAACTACTATCAACCTACCTTCAGTTGAGGACCTGTCTACTGCACGAGTCAAAAAGAGGGCTGTGAAAATATTTACAGACCCCTCACATCCTGGACATAAACTGTTTTAACTCCTTCCCTCAAAACGACGCTATAGAGCACTGCACATCAGAACAACTAGACACAAGAACTGTTTTCCCCCCGAAAGCCATCACTCTGCTGAACAAATAATTCCCTCAACCCTGTTCAACTATTACAAAGTCTGCACTACTATTACTATTAATCTCATCACTCCTTATCACCCATCCCCTCCCACTTGTGACTGTTGGACTATAACTTTGTTGCTTGTATCCTTACAATTTATATTGACTGTTTCCTAGTATGATTTGATTGCTTATTTTACCCTATGACTATCATTAAGTGTTGTACCTATGGTTCTTGACTCTTGATGAATGTTAGCTTTTCTTTTATGTATACAGAGAGTATTTGCACCAAGACAAATTCCTTGTTTGTCCAATCACACTTGGCCAATAAAGAATTCTATTCTATTCTAAGATGAAATGGCTTTCCTAAAGGACAAGGTCTTACTCCTTTCTTAAAAGTAAAATGGAGATTCAGCTCAACTTCCAAAAGAGAGCAATACAAGAGAATTAGAAATTGACAGCATCTTTATGAGAATCTCTTCCTCGAATTTGCTATCTGAACAATTAATATAATGACTGGCTATATCTTGGATAATGAAACCTCAAGGCATTTTAAACACCAGAAACAGTGCCTCAAAAACAACTGGGAACTGATCTCCTCTCCCCCACGTTTGGATGCTGGTTCCCTTAAATAATTCTGTATCTCACATTTTGCTAACATAGTCTTATGGCTGAAGCACAAATTGTCAGGTACATGTGCAGAAATGGACAGATTAATGCTTACAATTATGGAAAAGGAAGGAACTGAATATTTTTCAACATGGGATATTTTACCAATGGTTAGATAATAAAAACAGAAGTTAGAAACATGGGGATACAGAAAGGATGAATGTTATAAGGAGATTTGTTAAAGTAGATAAATAAAATATTATTATTATTGAATTAATATCAGTGATGAATATTATTGTAAACATTTTAATTATGATTTCCTAAAAATAATTGCACATGGACAATACACTGTTTAATTGAAATTGCTAAAATTTGCCTCCCATTCAAAAGGTTAAGAGTTCAATTCTAGGTAGCAGCAGATGTTTCCTTCCTAGGGTACAAAGAAAAAAATATCTGCTGTGTACTCAGCATGATGTTGCATAGGTATCTGGCCAGTAAACACCCATCTCCATCCAGTCACTCCAACAAATATGGACAACAGGGTCATAAAAAGGAAATTATATGGATGATGGAAAAAAGAACTTGCACAATTCATAGTGATAATCTGAGCAACTATTTAGTGAACAAGGAAAGAACATTTCTTTTTTGACTAAGGAAGCATGCCATGATGTCAAAATCTGTATAAGTGGCAAACCCATGAAGTAGGAGTCATATAGATTCAGAAAACCATCTTTATTGCTCTTCAGGGGTAAAAGCAACTAAGGTTCAATTATTTGGCAGAGTTACAGTAAGCCAATTAAGTCTCTTTGAAATGTTATCTTCCTATGGGCCATACGTCTGGTCTTTGTTACCTCTTCTCACAGTAACTGAACTCTTCTTTCCTCTATCCCCCCTATCCAACTTTCCACAATTCTTACATGTGGACACATCTAATGCTTTGGGAGCTACAATGCTGCATTTGATTAGTTATAATCATTTATTCTGCTGAGTATGGCCAGGCACAAACGTTATATTTGCCAGAAGACAAACTGACAAAGTTGCTCCCTGCCATTCTCTATCTTTCTAGCTGATTCATGTTTTCTGGATAGATGGACAACTTCCAAATAATGCACAGGCCGGCAGAGTTGTACAGGGCTTCAAATACAAAGATAAATATGCTTTGGAGTGTGCATAGGGCTGTGCATGTTGCACTCGATGGCCATAGTTTAGGTCAACTGCATCTTCTTATAGAATTATGTGGTTGCCTTCTGCAGTTATAGTACAATCCTGGGAAAAAGCATTTAGTTTATCTTCACACTCTAAAATATCTTTTTTTCTCTGAGCTATAGCAATCCACCTACTACTTTTATTTCCAAAATAATCTGTAATATTTATGTGGAAACTAGAAGAAATCTGAGACAGAAAGATAAGACTAGGGGCTGGCACTTGACTTACTACAGGTAGTCCTCAATTTATGACCAGAATTGAGTCCAAAATTTCTCTTGCTAAGTGAAATATTTTGTTGAGTGAGTTTTGCCTCATTTTATGACTTTTCTTGCCATAAAAAATTCACGTTAAGTGAATCATTGCAGTTGGTAAATTAGTAACATGGTGGTTAAATGACAGGGATTTCCCCATTGACTTTGCTTGTCAGAAGATAGCCAAGGGTGATCACGTGACCTCTATACACTGCAACCATCATAACTATGAATCAGTTGCCAAGCATCTGAATTCTGATGACATGATCATGGGAATATTGGAATGGTTGTAAGGGTGAAAAATGGTCTTAACTCACTTTTTCCATTGACATTGTAACTCTGAATGATCACTAAATGAATTGTTGTAAGCCAAGGACTACCAGATTTAGTTTTTTAAATTAAAGGAATATTTAAAATAAAATCAGTTGAGTTGCAGAAAATCATTTACCAGTGATTTCGCATTTTCTCAACCAGGCCAATATATTAAGAATTTATAATAATTAATCTAGCTTTATTTTATTTCTATCTGTGCCCTGGTCACTTAAGTTTGGTGGCTACTCCCTTCTACTAATATGCCAATGATTGAATATTAAGGATAAAACCTCTCAAAATGGTGCAGACAAGGGATGAAATTCAAAAATTTTCCCTACCGGCTCTGTGGGCATGGCTTGGTGGGTGTGGCTTGGTGGGACTCAGTCTCTAAAAGGAAGAAGGTGGGCAGGCGTGGGCAGGGCCAAACAATTCAAATCGTCGCTACCACCCCTCCCGAAGTGATGTGAGGTGGTTGAATTTCACTCCAGTCCAGACTACCCTATTTTCTCCTCCCAAAGTATCACTTAGATTTAGAAGGGACTTCAAAAAAATCCAGGTAAGCTATTAAAAGTGAATTGTCAACTTTGGGCAATTGCAGTCCTAGTCAGCTTTGGTATTCATTTTTTTCAGGTTATCTTTAGGTTGGGAGGATTTGCATACACTAATATTATTATTTTTATAAAGGAAATATCTGCTGAAAAATATATATGGGATTACAATAGGAATAAAGTACACAGAGAAAATTCGTTTTGATGCTGGGAAAAGATTACTAGTTGGATGGAAGTGTCACCCAAATTTGTTGATTGTCTTTGTTTTTATCCTAGTGATGAAACAAATTAAACCCTGGGTTGTAATTTTCCTACTTCAAATAAAAATAAGAGTGCAGTCAAGAAAAGTTTGGCGAAATCTTTAAAGACAGGATCTTAGCCATTGGCTAGGACTAAGAAACAGAAATGTGTCACTTTCACTCAGACTCAGTGGTCTGGATTATTTTATGCGCCCCAATTGGAAGTCATATGCAATTTACGAGCTGATGATCTAGTCAAAGGGAGCTTTCCTCTTGTCAGTTTTTTTCAGCTGAAAAAATATGAGAAGAAGGCTGATCTTGACAGAAAAGAAGAAAGAAATATTTAAAGAAAGAAAAGGCTTTTTCATATGGGAAAATGGGAAATAAATATTTTTCAGTCTATGTTCTGTTTTTCAGATCTTCAGTGGTTCCTGAATATGAGACCTGAGATATGTCCTATAGTGGTAATTCATATTGGAGACCAATCTACAAAATATATCTTACGACCATAGCAAACTAGGTGTACTATATTTATTCAAAACTAGGACAATTCCTCTCACAAAGAAGAATAGGACCAAATGTTTGTGTTTATTAACAGCCTGAATCCTGAGCCCCGCTTCAAAGGTATTATCAATGCCCCCATCCCCATTAAGCTTTTACTTTTGTCTGGCTCAGGAGTTACATCAAAGCAATCTTCTGCAGCACATAACATACTGTAAATCAAAAGTAAAAAATTAAACAATAATGGAGGAATGATTCTATAAGCACCCTGAAAATAGCAAATTCATTGTTAAATTTGGATTTCAATTATTCATACATTACCTACCTTAGTCTTTATTAATGACATACAATTATTAAAACTACAAGTAACTGTGTTTATGACTGTTTATAAAAAAAATTAAAAATCTACATCAATTGGATTTTCATATTATGCCAAACCAAAACAAAGTTACAGTATATGAGCCACACCACATTTATATTTTGATTGAATCCAACCCTCAAGGAAGGAGACTCATAGCAAAGGACCCTATTGCCATTTTTGTAATACTATTATATGTTTTCTGAAACAGTGAGAAGCTAATCCTCACTGATTTAAAAAAAGCTAAAAAGAATTGGGCTGCCTGACCACCAAGGATCTGACAAGTATAGAGTGCACTGGGAAGTCAAATGAACATTTCAGAAGGTAGCAATGCAAAGCATTTACCTTACAGCCAAGAAAACACCAAGAATTAATTGCAACTTAAGGAAACTTTAATTCATGAGTGTAAGGAATATAATTTATTCCTCACCCATAATTCCTTGGCCAAATTTATGCCTTTCTACCTTTTTTTACATTTATCTTCTCAATATTTCTTCTGGAATATTTTGCAAAGTGTCATAGTTGATCATGTTGAAAAGAAAAATGATATCTCTTTACAGGTAATCTTTTCATTTGCAGAAATGATTAACCATTTCTTTCTTCCTAGAGGCGAGAGTGAGTGATTGGCCCCAAATCACTCTTGGCTTCATATCAATGCAGGTCTAGAACTCAATCTCCTGACTGGTAGATGTAACAGTAACAGTATGTGAGGAGATGGAGATGGAGGAAAAAATCTTGCCTAGGGTACAATTAGATATAAGAGGGTATAGACCAGAGCTGCATAACAGATGGAGAAAGAGGCTCAGACAGGATCCTCCCTAACTCTTCACACCGTAAAAGAAATGGCAGAAGATCTGTACTTTCAGATTTACAAGATTCTGTTACTGCAGCCTTACGGAAAGTAGAAGCAGCTCCTCTACTCCACTTCCTGTCTGATATACCTGGTAATGCTGACAAGAAGTCAGCAGAGGTCACACATTGAGATCATGTGACTTCCTCGCTTAGTGTCTAGTGGTGATTTTCTTAAAAATGACATCAGGAAGTGTTGCTAAGTAATGCAGTCATGTAATATTACACATTACTTAGTAATGAAAATTCTGTTCCTAATTGCTGTTATTAACTGAGAACTAGGTGTAAGGAATTATCTCACATTCTATATTGGCACAAATTGCTAACTCTGCAGTAATTGTATATATAACATTATTATATAGCAAGAAGTTTAATTAAAAATGAGATACAATTATTACTATATAGGCTATATGAAGCAAATGTCTAGGTGGTTCTCATCCAAGTGAATTGATTTTTACTTCTAGAAAGGTGATTCCATAATTCAGAATAAGGGTTTAATTGTGCTTTGATGAATCTTTTCATCAAGTGCCTTATCAAACACTTACATAAACCTAACTGAATATTTAATGGAAAACAACGCTTCCATTTAATAATTACACATAATGGCTAGTAACATTTCTGTGTCTATTAATTCTGGTGGGTCCACTGTGGCTTATCTTTTTTTAATAACATATAACATGTTTATATTTTAAAAGAACAATTTCTCAGATTGATAAAACAACCGTGAGGTGAGAAGATCGGTATTCTCATCCCATACTTTTTCCTTTCTGTAGGTAATTCATTTCTCTGATCATAGGTAAGTATGGGAAAGGGGACACCTTCATGGTCCTGAGGAAGGATTTGGATTTTTTTTTGCTCACTTTCACATCAAACCTGATGGTTCTGATAACTTTCAATTGGTTGCATAATGCCTCCAGAAAAACATCATGTAATGTGTTTTAATTATGTAAGCCTCTGTTTGCACATGACTGTAGCTGTATCTTAGCTGCATCAGTTCAAAGCAGTTCATTGTATTTTCTGATTGGCCTAACATGGTGTTTGAGATGTTCTTGAATTTTACCAGCAAACCTAAATATACTACAGAACAAGTCTGATATAAATGATAATCTATGAATTATATACAGAATCTCTAAATCAAAACTAAATACATTATATATAGCTAATGTTCAAGTAATAAGAAAAAATTAAATATCATTTTAAAATTTCAAAGTATTAAAATGTTTCCTCCTCTTGGTCTGGTTTCTATGGAGCAAACCAAGACGGTACTGTACTTGTCAGGCGGCTCTATTCCTTCTTTTTTTTCCTATGTTCCATTTTCGATTCTGTGTGGGGTAATGGGAATATTTTATATGCAAGAATTCTTGTTCCTCTGGAGTTAACTTTGTATTGTACTGATACAGTACACTTTTCTCCCAGTGACTCCAACTATGCAGAGTTTGTTGTTTTTCAAAAACTAGGGATGTCTCCATTTCTTATTTGGAGCTTCACAAAGAATATGCTTTCCCTTCGGTCTTGCACCATTGGTGGTATGGTCATGATAAAAGGCCTTCTTAGTGCCTGCTCTAAATGTGCAACTTCTTAAAAAGGAGATTATTCTACTCTTCCTTTCCTCTACTGATAAAATGCTAATTTTTAGTTAAAAATTGTAACTAACAATTGGTCAATATTTAGTATATCCCCACACTGGATATAAGCTGTGCAAAATTTAAAAATCCTCTCAAGAAGAGTCTTGCAAAACCATACACATGGGGAAATGGCAATACAACTTGTGTGTTTCTCTATTTTGAGAACTTAAGAAAAGATGGATGTACAACATTCTGAGAACATTTAGTTGAGTTAAACAGACTTTGAGCTAATCAATTTGGAAGAATATAATGTGGTATAATATGATTTAAATATCTTTTAATTCTCCTTTATAATGTTTTATTTTATGTAAGTTGCCTTGAGTGCCATTCATTAGTGAAAGCACAGAATACCATTTCTTTAAATAAATAAATTTAAAACGAAAGCATATTTTCTCCTTTAGATTTTTATCATCATTAAGGCTACAAGAAATGTTTACTTTTAATTAAATTGCTTATGGCAAGATAGGAATGTTGATATCCTGAAATGAGCTATCTTCATGAAGGACCTGTGCATAACCATATCCACCCAACTGCTCTGCTGTATTCCTCTTCCCTACCCAAGCCATTATGCTACCAGAATAGGTCAGCAATATGCACTTTTTACCAGACAACTTAACAACATTCCAAGGGCTGTGATTGGTGTTTTTTTCAGCTGAAATTCCATCCCTGCCCAATCCCACCATCTTGTGAAAAAATCTCCTTCAATTATCATACATAATGTCCTGGTTATTTTATGCCTTACTTTTTTTTTCTTTCCCACTGTATTGTCAATTAATTTTGTTTTTAATTTCTTGAAAAAAATGAGCTGATTGGTCAGCTGTTTTTAAAAAATGAAATAAAATCTGACCACGTCATCCCTTGTTTAAGATATGTAATAGAAAGGATTTGATTATAGCAAACGGTGTTTTGTATCTCTTGGCTGTCCAAATTTGTGGAGATTCAGCCTCTATTATTGATGAGCTGGAGTCTGAGAAAGATATTAACTGTGGGAAGTCACTGCGAGACATATAATAAAGTACATAATGTGGGAAGAGGAAGCAAGGATCCAGGGAAGCCACATAGATTGAGAAAGGAATTCCCTTCTAGGCAGGCTTGCAGAAGTTAAAAAAAATCAAATCCTTTCTATTACATATCTTAAACAAGGGATGACGTGGTCAGATTTTATTTCATTTTTTTAAAAATTTGTTCACTGCCTATCTTGGCATGAGGCAACTCAGCCAGTAAACCTTTTGGAGCTTGTGTACAAAAATTTGGAAAACGCCTAAGTTCACTGCTGGCATGTCACTCCTTGAATAAAAGAGAAACAATTCTCTATCTCTACCCCCCCCCCCCCAAACCATCTAACTCTCCTTAAACAGAAGTTAGCAGCAGTACTAAGCCTGCTCAAACCTCAAAGTAGAGGCTCAGGCCTCGGCTTCAGTTCTAGGACCACTGCTGACACTCAAAAAGATCACCTCATGTCATTCCCCAGGGTCCAGTGCTCTTTAGCATCTGTCCTGCCTTATTTTCAGGTGATCCTGAAAATGGCCTGTCCTTTTGTTGATAGGCCACTGCAGCCTATCTGAGGTCACGTGACACCTGCTTTCTTGAAGTGACTTCAGAGAACTCTCTTCTATGGCCTCTGCAACCTCTAAAATCCATACAAAAGTACACCCATGCAAGAACACGGTCCTCTGTTGCGACTTTTGAAGGCCATGCGAGAGCAACCCTCATTTTCACAGTCCCCAGTCTTCAAAAACCATGCAAGAATGGGGAATGGTTTTGAGAATAGTTGTTGTCAGGGATTAGTGTATGATAATGTGTCAATCAAAATGCTGCTGCATGTCACCTTTGACATGCATGTCATAGATTTGCCATTTTTACTCTAGATTCACCAGTTAACAAACCTATTTAATTTCTCTTTTAAAAATGTAATTGTGGAAGCCCAGTACTGGTCTCCCTTGCAAACATGCGTGGAATGGGCAAAGAGGACCGGAACCAGTAAAGCAAGGAAAACTAACTGGAAATATAGGATTGCTGGCAGGAAGCATCTCATTTGAGATTATTTCTCCAGTGTTCACCCTGGCAGGGTTTTAAGGAAAACACCACTATATTTTCAATCTTCAGCACATTAAGTAATCTTGTAAGTGGACACAGAGATATAGGCATAGACCCAAGGACTATATTAGGGAAACCATGAGATATCTGCACACCAGAGGAAGGAATCTGTGTGAATTTGCCCTGTAAGTGAATATAATACTTCTGACAGGATTATTTGATTACTAGAAACAATTATACTGAATGACCATTAGAATTATGAATTGTTAGTCCAAGAACTCAGAGCTAAATAGATCGGTAAAGCAATTCTTAAAGAAATAATATTTACTTTTGCTAGCTCTCATGATGGTAGAACTAAAAAAAAAAAACCACAAACACAAAGAAATCTAGTACTGTATCACCTAAGCAACATTTTTCAAACTTGGCAACTTTCAGAATTCCCCAGCCAGAAAGCTGGATGTTGAAGCCCACACATCTTAAAAGTTTAAAACCCAGTGCCTTATAAAAAGTGATTGTTCACATATTTAATGTGAACCCCCAATCCCAAAAATATTTGTAATCTTTCTGATGGCATCTGTTTCCCCTTCAGAGATTCTATGCAAGTCAATTACATTATATAAAATTGTTTTTGGGTAGTTCAATCACTATCAGTGTCACTTGCCTTTTACATTTCAAGATGGTTCACTTCCAAGTGGATTAGCTGAAGCCAAACACAGAACACAGTTTGCTGGTATTTCAAATTATTAGCTAATAAAAATATTTTTAAAATGCTGGAACATTCCCAAAGAAGCAATGATGTTATTTAAAATTTAAAGATTTTCTGCAATGAGGCCTATTTCAGATATGCTCGAAATTGTGCCTTTTAAAGAATTTAATATTTATCTGGATACAACTTTGGATTTCTGTGTATTAAAATCTGCAATTTGTTTCTTCTCTCAGAGAGGCAGGTGAGAACAGGAAGGTTGTATACAAATCTTTGGCAAGGGAGATTCTTAGCCGCTTTTTGAATTTCAATTTGGAAAAATGGAGAATTGCCTCTCTTCTAACCTGCACCAGCACTTCTTTTTTTCTGGTGAGTGGTTTGCAACGATCAGAAGGTTTGAGAAAAAAAATCAGTTAATTGAAGATCAACCTATTCATCCAGACTTGTGTATCATTTTGTGTATTGTTGTGGTTATTACAGTGCTGATAAAATACTTAACTTTTGAAACATTGTGTGTGTGGGATGTTTATTGTTGGAAACAATAAAAGAACAGTAAAAAGCTATTGAAAAGCATTTGGGAAAAATTAAAAATCTGTGCAGAAAGGAACTGACAGCCATTCAATAAGCTAAAAGAAAATGTCCACTTTCCTGCCAATCTTTTGTGGATCCCTATAGAAGGGAGACTGGTTATGGAGGCAGATGCCAGAGAAAGGCCCTCTTATTGGGACAATCATCAGATGTATTTTACGAAGCTAAACTTCAGCACTGAACGCTAAGGAAACCACACCAGCTCAACCATACACCAACAGGGCAGCATTGCAACTCAGCTTTTCCTCAGTTGCATCCACATTGTCCTGCTGTTCATTTTATCTGATAATGTTAATTGGTTCTGTAGAGCTCTGAGGTCATCATTCTTTGTGTGCTTTCTGATTAGCTAGGATCATTCAACAAAGCACTGGAAAAAAAAAACCCTGCAAAACAGTAAATTGCAAAACACAGTAGATGGAACTAATGAGTTCAGGGAAAGAAAGGTTCAAAGGCAAATGTTTTATGCCTCCTCAACTGTGTTTCAAAGGATTTTCAAATTTGCTAGTTGACCCAAAGGATATTCCACTTTCCACCCACAATATATATTTCGTTCATAAGGAATAAAATGGTTTTAGATACAAAACTTTCTCAAGCTTCAGTTTTTCAGTATACTTTTAAAATCTCTAAGGTGATGATAAAGACAAAAAGGGCAGTGAAATCAGAATAGGAATTCTGCATTCTAAATTAGTATTGAGTTATTCGTCCTCAGCTAAAAAAGCCTTAATTGTGCCCTAATGTCAAAGCATTATTGCCCCAAGCAAAGCAGCCAATCCTGTGGAGCTCAAAGTGAGGAAATATTAGTAATGTTATTCTAAGACATGGCTTAACAGAATCAGCTCAAACATTGCGTATAAAAGGATGGATGTTAACGTGGCACTGCTGGCTTTAACAATAGCTCTTGTTCTTTTGTCCTGTTCAAAGAACCTCTTTTAAATCCTATCATTTCTCTGATTTCTCTAAAACATAACCCACTCTCATTATACTAATGTCACAAATTCCAATTATGATGCTCCCAATCCAAAGAAGAACTCTCTGAATTCAAAAGCAGCAATTATTCTGAAAACACCAAAATGGGCAATAGTAAGAATGCAAATTCGCCATTGATTCCCAAACACTGAGAAATGAGGGTAAGATGTATTTTGATTCTCACATTGTTTCCAATAGTTGCTGCATTTTCTTTTCACTTTGCATCTGGGAAAAACCCTGGAAGAGATCATAATTTGTCAACCCTTGAAATCTGCTAATAATTTGGGGGGAGGAAGAGGAGAAAGAAAGGAATGAAATTTTGCTGCTATGAGAGTAACATAACTTAAGCCCATCCTGCTCAGTAAGGCACAAATCAAATGACTTCCAAATGATATCAAAGTCATAATGATTCTAGTAATGAGGAGCGTTCAACATTCAGCACTCACCATCCCTGTACATTCCTGGAACCATGGCACTGTATCCTGGAACAGGGCCATTTCAAATATTTTCCTTCAAAAGCTTCCACTCTTCAAGATCTTACTTGTCTCCTATTTATCTACCATTTTGCCACTTTTAAAAAACAATCACAGACCTTTATTTGGGCTTTATATTTTCTGTTGCTTAAAAAAACTTCCTTTCTCTAGCTAGCAAAACCTGTCAGCTGCCATTATAATCATAGATGCGTTCAGCCATCGCAGGAAAATGAGCCCTCATAGTCTCTCTTTCAAGCCAGCTGTACCCTTCACAATTCTTGCCAAAACTTTTTCTGCAATAGCTTAGCCTACCTCCCATTTCCATGTCATTCATTCATTCATTCATTCATTCATTCATTCATAAATAAATAAATAAATAATAGAAAATCAGTAAATAATTTTCAGAAATATATGTTGATTTCCTACTTTACTTCTGGTCCTGCAAGTAAAAGGATGCTAAACACAGAAAAATTTATTGATAAATTATTTTTTCCTTGAAATACCAGACAATGGAATCATTTAGTATCTTTTGTTTGTTCTTATTTCTCTTCTAGGTTTTGAAAAAGATGGATCGATGTTAGATTTATTTCCTCAACCTGATGCCCCTACATAGGTCAAATTACAGCTGCCATCAGCCCTAGTTGATATAGGCATTAACCATGTAGAGGAGAAATGAACAAATCAGTTAATTTCCATTTCCTCAACAGCTCATTTCTTCAAGTAAATCTGGTTTGTCAACCTTGCTATTTAAAAAAAACTCACTAAAACATTTGCATTTATTTATCAACACATAACATACACATTATTTACACCCAATGTTCTCTAATATAATGCATTTTTATTCTTCATTTTCCTGAAGAGATACATTATTGTATAATCTTTTTCCTAAGTTTTCCATAAACCTATTAATTGGCAAATTAAAATATTGCAATATTCAAAGAACATCATTTTTTAAAATGATGACTAGTAAGGATTTTGTGTATTATTCATAGATACAGATAATGTGTGTGGAAGTCCAACATATCTGAAGTTCACTAATTAAGAAGTACCTAATACTACTTAGGTTTTCATTTTTGGAAGGGCAAAACAGATTCACGTTGCCAACTTTAAAAAGCCAATAATTATTAGAAATGTATAGCTGCTTCCAGCAACAAATAAAGGTGGTTAAATAAATCATAGATCAATTGCTTGCATAAATCAATTTGCCTGTATCATGACACACTAGCTGCTGAGAAATCCCAGGAATGAGGAAATCAAATCAGCCAATGTCTTTTACTAAATGGAACTTAATACTAATCAGAAAATGCAGCTTGGTGGCTTATACATATCTTTGTAAGACTGGGTTCTAACCTTCTTAAT